>NC_141755.1:40065030-40665030 GCF_982258835.1 Parasteatoda tepidariorum
TTTAAAACCTGAATGCTATTTTTAATATTCCAATTTAAATAGTTATTATTTTTAGTAAGTTTATTAATTTTGTTATAAACTTTTTTAAGAATGTTCTCAAAGTAAATACCGATTATTTTCATGTTAGTATTAACGCCACTTGCAATAAACCTGAATTTGGTTGGAGTCTTATGGAATTTTGGATTGGCAAAAAGAAAAGGAAAATTGTTAATATTATTTCGTTTAATTTTAAGTCTTTTATAGATAGCATTAATTTTATTAATAATAATATCACTGTTGGTGTTAAGTTTTTTGTAGGTAATATTGCTATTAAGTTCATTGGAAAGAAGTTGTTTGTAAAAAAATTTTCAAATAATTGCAAAATTATTACTAGCTTTATCAACAGTGGTAATACGAAATTTATTTTGAATATTTTTAATATCTTGTCTTGGAGCAGAGTTAAAAATTAAATCCTTATGAAAAACTAATTTGTCCCTTTTAATAGTGATTTTAAAATCTTTAATGATATTCTCTCTCCATTCAAAGAAACCTTCAATTGGAAAATTATGTTTGTAAGATAATTTTAAAATAAAATCATCGAGAATTTTAATAAAAATGGAAATAACTTTGTTTTTAGAAGTTGGAAAAGATGGTCTAAGTTCTGAACCTAAAGACATAAATATTTTAATTTTAACATTATCAATAATATCTAAATCCCCTGTAATAACGTGTTTATGGAAGTTATCAAAAAAAGAAGTATCTTTAAATTCATCACAATTACAAACATAGTTTAAATTTTCTGTAGCTAAATTCCTATAATTACAGATTAAATTTTTTAGACTCTTAGTGTATCTAAAAGTTGGTTTACAATTAAGTTGGATAGGTAGAAGGATTTTATTTTTACCTATAATTGCATTTATGTTAAGATTATTAAAAATTTTATTGGTAAAATCTAAAACAAAATAATCTGGTTTGGGTAAATCCTTGTGCTTATAATTATTTTTAAACCTATATCTAGCTAGATCTTCAACTAAGTTTAAAAAATTAGAAAAATATTGTTTTGAATTAATTTTTACTTGATCTAACTTTAAAAAATTTAAAAGTTTGTTGAGCTCAAATTGAGGTTATTTCCATCAAAAAATTCTCAGCGAAATCAAATTTCTTCCAATACTTGATTCAAAACTCTTCTTGTCTTCTGGATTGGGTTCAAAATTATAAGGCTACGGAGTTGAACTTTAATAGCTGCAAACCCAGAATCGGGTCGGCTGTGTTACTACGGTTACGAAAAAAAAGAAAAAACAATAAGATATAAGCAATAGCATGATATCTAGTCATGTTATAATCACACGATAAAGAATGAAAATTAACACTTTTGAAAGGTTCTACTAACTGGTTTCCAACTAAATGAAGCAAAAAAACTTTTATAATAATTACTCCTAAGAAATACTAATCATAAGCTCTTTCAAAAAAGATTTGAATCCGAATAATGGAGATAGAAAGGGTTTATAGACTAAGAAATATTGTAAAATGACTTGTTAGAAGATTTTTACTTTACCTAAAATCCGTCCTTATACATAATTTAATATTACAAGCAATTCGTGATTATATATAATTCATGATTTTTCATTAATTATATAATTCATTATTTCGCATGAATTCATTTTGGCATATTCGCGAAACATCTATAGAGATCAGGGTGAAATAAAAGACAAAAATTATTTCTATCTTTTCAGTGAAAACAATAAGCTTAGGTTTAAATACAGAAAGTTGTCTCGAAATTTTTGTGGTAATATTTCATATTAATAAAGGTTTTTCACATCGATGAAGATGTATCATAGATATGAAGCAGGTGTCTCATTAATAAATGCGAGTTTCTTTAATAAAGAAATCTCATATTAGCTCCATTTGTTGGCTGAGCTATGAGTTTTTTCAATGATTCTGCTTTTTAGGTTTTCCGATTAGGTAGACCGATTTCGTTTAAATTTTGTATTTTGCCTTGTAAAATTATGTTCTTTTAAATTATGCAAAAATATTATACCAAACGATTTAAAACCTTTCTGACTATTATTATATAATTTTATAAAAAAATTAAAATATTTACTGAAAATAATTTTTTACTCGAAATTTTTTTTAAAAACAAGTTTTATAAATATGAGCAAAAAGTTCGAGATTCGCTTAAAAAGTATGGCGATTCAAGATATGGCGAAGAATGCAAAAAGTAAAAACAACATTAAGGGCTCCAAACTTTGGACCGCTCATCGAACCCACTATGAGAACCAGAATTCCCAGATTTTAGATACAGCCATATTTTGAGAGTCTGAACTCCGATTTCGCCAAAAAGACGATATGTTTATTCAGAAAAAGTATATTTTTGCCTCTTATTTCGTGACTTAAAATATCGTCTGTGCTAATCAATAAGCATATTTGAAGTCACCGCAACAAACCATTAAGGATTCAGTCTTAGAACGTGAAGATCTAATCATTAGATCAAAAGTTATTCGGGGTGCTCCGTTTACATATTTTTTGAGCGCTGTTCAAACCAAAATTAATTTTGGACTTGGAGTTATTGACGAAATATAAAAATTATCTTAATTTTGAAAGCAATATTTATGTGCTTGGATAGTGGAATAAATATTGATAAATTTTATTTTTATTTTTAATTAACACATAAATGTTTTCATACATAAATAGTAAATTACTAAGTCTTTGCTTACGGCTGGTACAGCTACCATGATAGAAAATAAAATCTGCTATCATGCGCCGTGGGGAAAAGATTAATACAGATTTTTCCTTTCCTTGTTGATAAATTCTATCTATCATGAAACAGAATTGATAGATACGAAAAAAGAAATAAAAAGAAGCAAGCAAAAATATGAAGGAACACGAAATGATTAACTAAGCATTATTTTTATCGAAAGTAATTATCTTAGGAATAGGACAATTTGAATTCGTATACAAATTTGTTTCAGTTAGGAAAAGAGAGATATGAAAAGAGAATTATACAAAAGGAAGATTAATTCATCCAAGCATGACATGATGCTTTTCTATAAATCAATCAATTTGTCATATATAAGTTATTTCACATGGGTATGATGAATTGAATGTTATTACTAATATTTAATTACAACTAATATTCACGAAAATTAATTTAAAATGTGAATTTTTTTCCATTACAAATCTTCCTCTGCCATCCTTTTTTTACTAAAAAATTTTGATATTTTTAAAGTGCTTCATCCGCACAGTAAATACTTGAGGCACAATCAACGACAACGTTTGTTTTGAGTTTGTTTTATAGTTGGGTTTAAGGTCCATAATTTTGCATAAAATTGCTTCAATCTGATTTGATTTTCCGTAAATTTAAAGTTATCCCTTCATTGATGAAATTAAATTAATATTCCAAAAACTCAAGTTGTTTATTCTTTTAAAAATAATCTACTACTTTATTTTATCAATTAAACTAACACGATAAATCAATTACAATTACTATTTTTTTTATAAACGCAGGTAAAACGAAATTGGTAAACAATTTTGATTTCACACATTTTTCTAAGAAAGGAGAGTAAAAATAAAATTAAAAGTTAATGAATTGATGTTTATTTACGAGGAAACATCTGAAAACAAAATAAAAAAATTTTGATTTATTGAGCAAAGTTTGAAACTTAATTGCGTTACCAAAAAAACTATATTTTATTTCAAAAAAAAAAAAAACATCAATTTGAAGTTAATTATGAAAATATTTATATCTCCACTGTGTTTTCAGTATTTTACCAAACTGGAAAATTCATGTTTCGTTAATTCGTTAATAACATTGAATCATTTATGTGAAACAATTTAAAAATGAGTGTAAAACTGTACAAAATAATAAAAATAATATTAAGATAATAAATTGTCCACCCAGGACAATTTTCAGATACTTCGAATATTTCAAATACAGATTTCTCGATATAAATGAACGTTTTTTTTTAAAATTTGTCACTCAATTTTTCGCATTGAACCACATATGTTCAAAATTACTATAGTATGGTAAATTTAACAATTTTTTACTCAATGGAAACATAAAAAAGCATGGTAATTTTTACTGAAGTGCATTGGTAAAATTAACCATTTATTCGGTTAAATTTACTTTTTAATTTTGTATTGTTCACTAAATTTGTCGTAAAATGAAATATACTTTTTAAATACAAAATTTCCGATGAATTATTACTATATGAAAGGAAAAATTAACAAATGAAAGCTCTATAAACCGTATATTTCAGTTTTATTAACATACATAAGTTTTTCTTCCTTTCTTTTACCAGAGTTTTCCATCCGTGCAGTTTAAAATGATTCTTGTGTTCCAATAAAGTAATTAAATTAAAGTAATTAAAATAAAATTGTGCCTATATCATATAACTTCAAATAGGATTTCAAGACTCCATCAATAAGTAGGCACAAAAATAGGCACGAAAGTCTTTTAAAACAAATTTAACATTTGATTGTAAAAAATAAGGTTTCTATAGCGCTTATAATATTGCTCATAACGTAATTTTTATAACTTTCTTAGCAGGTTTACACACTCTCAGAAATAAAACTCTCACTTTTGACGATTTCGCAATCCTTGAAGTGTATTTTGTTAGTTTTGAAAACCATTTCGTCAAGAAATTACGTGACGTCACGAAATTACGTGAAATTTGAAATATATGACGAAAATGTTTCCTCAATGTGAGACCTCATCATAGTGCATTGTGGGAAATTGTTAACTAGAATAATGAAACTTGGATGAAGACTAGACCATCGAAAATAAAGTTTCGAAATAGGTTGATCGTTTGTATGGTGGTATTTTTGAGAATTTTTTTTTTTTCGCAGTCTAATGATCTTGGTTTGACTCATCGAGAAATTACAGGTTTAGCTCTCTAATTAGTCTTTATTAAAAAATTTATATTCAAAAATATTTGTTTAAAAATATTCATGAGGTGAAGGTAATTAAGGAAATATTTTGCTATTAATTCCGGGACTTTGAAACCTCATTCCATAAGTAGATTTGCCCTCTCGAATATAATATATATATATATATGGGTATATATATATATACACAAATTAACATGAAAAACATGAATAAAATAAAAAACTAAATGGTAGAGAAACAAGAATGGTAAAAGCAAAAGTCGTTATCTAATTGCTATAAATGCGATATTTCTGAATAAAGAATAATTATCCTAAGATAAAAATTATTCTTTATATGTGTCGATATCGCAAAAAACCTTATGTTGTAAAAAATCATGAAATAAAAGAAAAATGTAAAAAGAAATCGAACTTATCGGCGGGAATTAAAGCGCGGTTTAGGTTTAAAAGTACAATTATAAAACAGTTAACAATATATATATATATATATATATATATTTATATATATATATATATATATATATATATATATATATATATATATATATATATATATATATATATATATATATATATATATATATATATATATATATATATATATATATATATATATATATATATATATATATATATATATATAAATATATATAGTGGCTTCATTAGGTAGGTCTAGTTAGTGCGATAAAAGTTTGCTTGTTTAACCAGGTTATGTTAAAGCAGAGTTAATGAACGGTTTTTCTCACAGTTAAGAGTTTGAATACCATCTTATCTCTGCTTTTTTAACTGTTTTGTTTGAATATGGTTAAACAACAATTAAAATAGTTATTTAACCATATTTCCGCCAAATTTCCAACAGTGTGCGCGTGCATTAAAACTGTTGAATAGCTGTTTTGCTTTAATTACGTCTGCATATCTGCATACCAAATTTAAATTTAGATATGGAGTTATTAACGGTGTTTGAAAATTCCCTTAATTGTGAACACTATATTTATGCGCTATATTCGCAATAATCGTCGTTTTAAATTGATAGAAGAATAAAGCTGGATAAATTTTATTTTCACAGAAATGCTTTTCACGGAATTAATGATATAGATTTTTTTTCTGTAAACAATAGTATTCATGATATAATTCTACTTAAGGAAAGAAATGAAATAAACAGAAGTTAGCAAAAATATGCTCTAAGTTTTAAAATAAGTACCAAATAAGTACAAATCATGGAAGTATTTTTTGTTTGAAGAAACTACTATTTGATGAAGAGATGTCGTTTGATGCATTTTCAATTGTTCACTATTTCATTCCAGAGTGATACAGGCCAGCAATTATGTATTAAACATCATAAAGTGTTTAATGAAGAATCAAATATGATAAATAATAAAAATTTTGTTTTTCTTAAATTTCGGAGCTCCAAAGTAAAGAGTATTTTTTCATTTTTGTGTACTTATAAGTAAACAAAATAATAAAGTTAGAAAATAGCCCGGAAGATGGAGTGTTGTGTGTACATTCGAATGGTTTTCGCCAAGAAAAGTTAAGGATTCCATGTATTGGCTAATAAGTGATTAAATGTATTGCCAAACCTTTTTTTCTTAGTCTTATGCATTAAAATGTCTTGATCGAAAAAAAGAGAAATAATAGTGAATTCTAATGAAATCGAAACAATAGCAACCATATAACGGTTTTTTAATTCTTTACGAATGTATTAGACAGTTGTAGAGTTAAACTCAAAAAATGGCTTCTATTCTGCACTCAATTCAAAGTTGTGGTATAATAAGATTACAGATTATAATAATGATTTTTATTTACTGATAAAAGGATCAAATAAAATTATAATTTAGATTATAAATGTTAGGAAATATGCTATGCATATTTTAGCATGACAGTACACATCATGACTCATTCTCAAGTATTATCTTAGGAATATGACAAATCGAATTCGTGAATAAATTCGTTTCAGATAAATAAGAAAAGAGAGATATTAAAAGAGAATTACATAAAAGGAATTATATGATAGAAATATATATTCATCTAAACGTGACATGATGCTTTCCTATTTATCAATCAATTTGGACTTTGCAATATTTGCGTAACAAGTGTAATAATTGTCTGTTATTAAAGTTTAATTACTTAAAAATTCAAAAAAATTATCTTGAAATTGGCAATTTTTTTCGTATTTTTTTTATTTTCTCTTTTTGCACCTAAATTTCATTATTTTTAACGAATTTAATCCACATCATTAAAAATTGAAGCAAATTCTACGATTGTAACTTCACTTCATTTTAAAACTATTGTATGGTCAGGTCGAAGTTTCAATTTAATTTTTATAGCTTTTTCTTCAAATAAAATTTTCATAATTGTTTTAATTTAGTTCCATGCATGTTGCTACCGGCACATTCAGAATCATTCTAAAAAGTGAAGAAATTGCATATTGAAGCTCAGATTCGTAGAATCGTAAATCGATATTCATGTCAGAAAGAAACAGAAATTTAATCAAACTTTGAAAAATTAGCACTAAGAAATTCAATTCACAAAGAGCATAAAAAATTTGGTTGTCTGGTGTTTTTTGGGAAGGGTAAATAATAATCACAAATATTGATAAAACATAGTTACATGCAAGGTGTTCCACAATCATTGTCTTTTTAGAATCCTTGTAGAAATTGTAATAAAAAAACCGTGCATTGCATAGCTTAGATTTCTAACTCAATATTTACGTTAGAAAGAAACAGAAATTATCGACATTGGAAAGATTGGTAGTATTTCATTTCATAAATAGGATAAGAACAATTTGATTACCTGGTAATACTTGGAAAAGTACATAAAAATCACAACAATTGATAGAATATAGTTACATAGGGTGTTCCATAGCCCTCACCTTTTCAGAATTGATGTAAAAAGTGAAGTCAAGAAATCATCCATAAGATTCTTAAATCAATATTTATGTTAGAAAGATGCAGAAATTTGTTTATTGCTTCAATAAGTTGTCTTTTATTGGATGGATGTTTTTTTCGTACAAGAATTTTGTGCAAGAATATTTAATGTCCTTTATTTAATTACACTAATTTTAAACAATGTCATCAACAAGAGGAACTAATTGGACATCTACAAAACGAAGCCGAATAGTCATATTATGAGAAAATGGCCTCTCTTATGCTGAAATTGCAGGACAAGTTGGCGTTTCAGTGACTTGTTCTGGTGTACGAAAGTTCTGTTTACGTTATGTGCCAAATTACGCCAAATCAGACCGAAGAAAATGCGCAAGTGCTACTGCAGATAGAAAAATTAAACGGCTATGCCTTCGAGATAGAAAAATTTCATCAGATGCTATTAGATGTGAAATGAATGCAGCTGGTATTGCAGTAAGTTCAAGAACAATAAGAAGAAGGTTATCAGGATTTGGACTACAAGCTAGAATTCCAAGGAAAATACCATATTTAAATCAAAAGCAACGCAAAAAAAACGAGTTAAGTGGGCAAAAGAGCACATTAAATGGTAGGAAAATCAATTGAAGCAAGTAATCTGGAGCGATGAGAGTAAAATATCACTCTTTGGTAGTGATGGTAGAAAATACGTGAGACGTAGAGTAGGTGAAGCACTTCATCCTGGTTGCATTGAAACAACTACAAAAAACCCAAAAAATGTCATGGTTTGGGCATGTATGTCTGCAGATGGTGTGGGCCGAATTCAAGTGATTGATAGTATCTTGAATGCCAAAAAATACATCGAAACTGCTCTGAAACAAAAATTGATACCTTCCATCAAGGATCTCTTCCCCAACAACACACAATTTACACCATCTATTTTTTCAGCAGGATTCAGCTCCATGCCCCAAAGCAAAGGTATGCAAAAATGGTTTCAAAATAAAGACATAGATATATTACCATGGCCAGGAAAGAGCCCTGATCTTAATCCAATTAAAAATTTGTGGCTACGTTTGAAAATTCTTGCACGAAAAAAACGTCCATCCAATAAAAGACAACTTATTGAAGCTGTAACTGATTCCTGGCACCATATGATCAGTGGCGTATCTAGGGTATGGCAAGTATGGCGAATGCCATGGGCGCATTATTTCAAAAAGGCGCAAAATCAATCAACATCAACGATTATTTTTTTAATTAAAAATTTTACTAATTTTTTTTTCAAGTTATGGCAGAATTAAAAAAAGCATCCAACATTTAACCTTTCCTCGAGGGCTCGAAAAGAAGACATCGAGGTCTTTCGAGGAACTCTTTTTATAACTGGGGGAGTGAAATATGAAAGGGAACCGCTAATAATAAAAACAAAGTAGGTGACGAGCGTTAAACAATTTTAACCTCCCACTGTTTTTCATTTTTTTAATAACTTCGTTTGAAAACTCATAGACCACCTCAGTTAGGGATAATAGGAGGGCCAAGGTTTCCAGCGCTTTTACATAACTCGAAGAGCGCGGGAAATCTAAGTTGTTATATTGGATTCAACATTAAAAAAAAATGGGGGAAATAAGAAGAAAAAAAACATTCCACATACCCCCTCTTTTTAAACAACTTGACGTCTGTGTAATAACAATTCATACACGTTTCTGCATTCATTCACTAGACACTTTTTCTTTCATTATACTTTCAAGTTGAGCAACAGAGGATTCGAAATAAATAAAAAAAACTTTATATTCATGAATACATTCAAGATAAATACTAAAATAAATCAGTAATTAAAAGTAGCTTTTTCTTTTCTACTATTATATTTACGATGATTTCGGCAAAAACCAAATTTTAATTATAATATCGTAATTTAAAGAATAATGCAGAGTTTTTAATAATTATAATTATAACTCTCTTTACTAACTTTTTGATACTTTCCAATAAAAATATTTTTAATTTCAGAGAATTTCCTAAATATTTAACATTTAATGTCGATCAAAATCCTTTGACAAAAAGACTTTTAGCCCCATATTTAATTTTATAACCGTCGTTGAACAGCCGACCTAATTCCGTAGCCTTGTAATTTTGAACTCAATTCAGAAGACAAGGGAACTCCTATATCGAGAAATGGGAGAAATTTGCCTTCGTGGAGCTAACCCGCATTTGCGTTACATGGAGAGGAAGACCACGAGAATCTCCCACGGTTAGCCTGACGGGAAGGGAACTCTAACCCATGATCCGTCTACAACTGAGGATATTTCCATGATATTTCACGTCAGCACTGTGGTCGGTGCAAGCCGGGTGCGGAATTCGTATCAACTGGGATTCGAACTCGGTTCGCCTCATTGCAAGGCGAACGCTCTATCCCCTGAGCCATCGCTGCTCCCATATTTAAATTAAAAGGAATTTAAACTTATTTTTTTCTAAAATGTAGCTTCTTATTGCTTCACGATACGTCAAAGCTGTAATAGAAAGAATTTAAGTTATCGCTGATAAAATGAAAAGACAAAATGTAAGCTCATTATTTATTATGGAAAATTACAGTTAATTTTATTTATTTTATTTTTTTAGTGCATTATTAATTTCATTTTTTCTACTAAAAACGAAAAATAAAGCACAAACTTAACGTGAAATTTTTTGAGGAAAACGAAAAAAAAAAATTTTTTTTCCAGGTATAAACGATGATAAAATAAACAGTTTAATAATGTTCATTCAGAAGGGTTATTCACGAGTAAGAGTTATAAATATTGAAGTTCCCAATATTATAAACAAGCAAGACATTATTTATAAGACTTTATTGAAACTGTAACTCAGAGTCAAACTATAATATTGCACAAGGGAAAAAAAAAACACTAAAATAGCCACAAAAAATCATGGTTACATATAAAAGTAAAATAATTAACTTAATAACATAATTTAGATTACAAAAGTATGGAATATGTACTAGCATTAAGAATGTATATTGTAGAATTGTATTGAATGTGTATTGTAGTACTATGTATGATGTTATAGCTCTTGAGTAGCAAATATATAGATATAAGTCAATGCCTTTTTCCTCGGCAATACATAGCGTATTTGTTTAAAATCGTGTCCTTTTTTATAATAAGATGATAAAAACAGAAAACAAATCCTAAAAATAATATTTATTGATTTCGTTTATCTAAAATAGTTTACTTAGACAGTCAATTAAACTTAAAATAATTTATTTGGAAAAAATGCTTTTCTACTTAGATTATTTGATATTATTTATGTATAATTGAAAATGCTATACGTTAAATATAAATTATAATAATATAAGCTGAATCTTTAAATTTAAAATATTTATCTATATGAAAAAATTAGTAGTACAACAGACTAAAAAAATGAAAGGCGAACGAAAGAAACTTTGGAAGTTCAAAAGTTGGTGACAAAACGATTTTCGGGGGAGGAAATGAATGGAACCCCTTCAGGCAGAAAAACCAGATGGCCAGATGGTGATGACCAGAGGACAGAGAGATGTGAAAACCATGGGGTGTCCCAGTCTTGCTTAGACTAATTACTCTGTAGTGAAATGCTTGTAAATCTTAAATTTTATCAGGGGTTAAAATCTCTTGGAAAAACGTTTTCGGAATTTGCTGAATAGATTTCAAGTAGAGCCCCTTCTATAAATTAGCGTAAATTCTTCCTCAACAGGAGATTTTTACCACCCATGGTGGGAATCACCGCCACTAAAGTGTGAAATACTAAAAATAGGAGGTTCCTCTGATGACTCGCTCTACAAATAATTTAAACCAATGGAACGATTTAATAATGAATACTTTCCACTATTTTGAAAAATAAAGGGCAGGCGTTATATGTAGTTAGGTGCTCATACAAAAAATTCTGCTCGTTTTAGTTAATGTTTCAAGATTTAAGCCAAGAAAATCAAATATTTAAAGTCTTTAGATTTTTATAATCTATTTTGATGCAGCTTCTGGACTTTTATAGTTGGTTCATAGATTTAAGAAAACAACGTGTACTACAAAGATTTTCTTTGATTGTAAGTAATCATTTCCTAAATATTTAAATTAATGCATTATACTTAAATTATTAATACCGTTATATGAGTTCGTTATATTTTCCAGAAATGATGTCGATATGCAGGGATGTAAGATTTCTCCGAAATATTTTATTAAGTGGTAGAGAGTTAAAAACTAAACCTTGCAAAATTTTAGATGATATTGGTAAAATTTGAAATTCTTACCACAAGGTAACTGGAGTAAAATTGTATTTCATGGAAAATTTCGAATTATACATACGTAGTGGCGGAAAATATAATTTTAAATCAGATTTACATAAACCAAGAATAAAACATCAAAACATAAATTTTGCTACCACTAGAAAGAAGTTCCCCATTAAGTTGCAAGTTAGCATCTCTGTATGTGTAGATCGAGTGGGACATTTGCTCTCCCTCCTTTTAATGCTATAAATTAGAATTTATAATATTTTTTAGTTTTTATTGTTACTGTTTTATGACAGTACATTTAATATGCACATAGATTTTTTGTATTAATAATTATATATTGTATAATTAAATACTCGTTAATGCATTATAATTATAAATAATATGTAATAAAAAAAGCAACGAATGTTAAAATTTCTAATGTTAGTGGGAATATATTTTCTTAATTTTCCTGAAAAATAATTGCGATAAGTAAATAATTTTGCGTTTATTACGTAACATTCATTACGTTCAGCAAATAGTTTCCAACAACCGATAAATGTTTCTCTTTCTATTCATAAATAGATAGATTTTGAGTTTAACCACTTGTTTTTTTTTCCTTCTTTTCTTTGAAGGGTTATATTAAGGAACAATGCTTTAAGTGTAAGTTTCAATAATCCTTTTACTTACAAATTGATTTTTTTTAATTCATAAAGACATGTTTGTTTTGTACTTTTAAATTACATTTATTTAATATTTATCAACCTTTCTTCGAGTTATGGAACACGCTTCCATAGCATCTCGGGTGCAAAATTTTGTCATCTTTCTTTCCCCTATATCTTTTATTTTATTTCAGATTACAATTTTCTTCCCTTTTCAAAAAAAAAAAAAGAAAAGAAAAATTAGATTAAATAATTACTTTTTTTTTAATTTTATAAGTCTTTTACAATACATATCACTTACATTATGTTTATATCACTACATATTATATTACTTGAAAAAAAATCAATAAAGTAACAATCACAATAATTATTTTTCATTAAATAATTATCCTTATTTTAAGAATATAAAAAAAACAATAAGCATTTTAAATATTGAAAAATTAGACCTTGTTAAATAATGAAGTATACGCATTCTTATAATGTATTTTCATAAAGATACAATAAAAGCCCTCTTTTCCTGAAATATTCCAATCACTTATATTTCTCTTCTTCCTAAAAAGCAAATTTTAAAGCTAATTAATTTTGATTATTTTTTTAAAAAAAGTTTTTTTCCCTGTTATACAGGTTGGTCTAAATTCATGTTGTTTGAATATGGAGTTAGGATTCCTGAGAAATAGAATTAAAAAAAAGTCGGATATTTAAAATTTGATTTCTATTTTGACTATTGACTATAAATTTGACTATTTGACTATTTGATCAATTTCGCTAAAATGTAGTATTTTTTAAAACAATGTAAAAAATGTACATACATCTAACAATTGAATTTTTTTACGACTATTATAAATAAAATAATAAATATTTACGAAAAGATATTTTTTAACAAAAGACCTTTATAGTTATGGGAAAATTTTTTTGAAATTCGATTGAAAAGCTCTCGAGTTACTTCTCATATTGTGACTACCCCCAATACTTAGGGGTACAGAAATCCAAATCAGTCAAAAAAATGGCATGTTTATTCAGAGAAAGTACGTTTTAGTGTCTGATTTCGTAACTTGAAATATTGTCCCTGCACTTATTAATTAGCATATTTTAAGTCACCTCCTTGAACCATTGACATGAGAAGAACGTGAAGATCTGATTATTATATCAAAAGTTATCAGGGTAGTCCGCTTATTTATTTATTTTTTTGCGCACCGAACGTCTACAAACTTGTGATTCAAATCTGTTTAATTTTTTTCTGCTTTCTCTCTAATTTGTTCCATTCTGATGCGAAGAAAATTTTTCATAATTTGATTTTTTTTTTGGTCTATTTCTTAACTTTTTGCCTTTTTTTTTTCACTGTTAAAAAATCAATTATTTCTAGATATTCTTAAACTAAGACGTCAACTTCCTCTAATTTATTTCTCATTAAAGAATGTATTATTGTCGCTATTTTGTCTAGAGTTCTGTATTAATTACTATATGTATATTTTTTCTTATTATCGGTTATTATATAATGTTTGTGAAACTTAATTATATTAAGACCATCGGTTTTTTGTAAATAAAAAGCTAACGAAGTTATAAAATTTGATTGTAGCTATTTTATTTGTAATTGTCATAACAAATCGTAATTATTTACACTGTGATCTTTAATGAATTTGTTATATCTCGATGATTTTATTGTTTTGGTATTAGCAAAGCATGATTATTTCTAAAAACAATTAATTTTATTCAGTTTAAATTTTGAAAATAATGGGTAATCGTCTGGTTATGTTATAGTTCTTCTTTAATTCAGAGACATTTGTTGTGCGTGCGTATTTTTGTTACCTAATTGTATTTGTTGCTTAATTTAACAAATTGTTAGAATTGTTATTGACAGTTGAAGAAACGCAAGAGAATCTTCTTTAAATATGATAAAGCAGACTTTTTTTTTTATTTCTAACTAATGCTGATTTCGAACACACTTGAATGCATTATAATTAAAAAGAGATAATTTTATTGTAGTTAATTTTTATTTATTTATTAATCTATTAAAAAAAATTGCGTTGCAATCTTTTTGGAAAATTTTATAAACGTTGTTGAACAGCCGATCCAATTGTTTGAGTTTGCGACTGCTGATGTCCAACTTCGTAGCCTTGTAATTTTGAACCCGATTCAGAAGACAAGAGAACGCCTGTATCGAGCATTTTGGAGAAATTTGCTTTCGCGGACCACTTTTTTGATTGAACTAATCCGCATTTGCGTTACATGGAGAGGAGGATCACGAAAGCCTCCCGCGGTTAGTCTGACGGCAAGGGTAACCAATGATCCGTCAAAGAGGATATTTTACGTCAGCACCGTGGTAGGTGCAAGCCGGATACGGAAATCGTGTCGAGCAGTCATCGCTGGGAATCGAACCGGCTCACCTCGTTGGAAGGTGAATGCTCTATCCCCTGAGCCACCGCGGCTCTTTTTGCAATATTGCCAAAAGGCTTAAATACTTCAAACAACGCTTTTATTTCGCATCGCATAAAAAAAGAGATTATAAATATTTTAGGAAGGGCGCCAGTGGGAGATTTGCCATAGGCGCTTCCTTCCATAGATACGCCTCTGCATATGATTATGTAAAATGATCTCCAAACACTCGTTCACTCGATGAAAAGACGCTGTGCAGCTGTCTTTAAAATAAGGGTTATCCTATTAAGTAGGGGAGAGTGGGGTCAATTGTAACAGGGTACGATTGTAACAGAGCAAAAATTTCGAGTGTCGGGCTCTAGATTTGGTTCCTAGGTGGTGCACAAGGTGTATTTAACAAATCTACATGTACACCCCTGATGGCAACCATTCTTATGTACTTTTGAAAGAGTTACATCACAAAAGATATTTTCACGTCACGCAAGTACTTTTTTTGGTATTAGAATATTTTATTGTAACAAAGAAATTTTGTTTAAGCAATTAAAAATTAGTAACCGAATATGTAAGTGGACACCTTAATTAACATTTCAATAAAAAAAAGATTAGTTTTGCTGATTAACTAGCATTGTTTTTAACAAATGAAGCTGAAATGGCGTCTTGGGGACAATTGTAACAATAAGTAAAGGGACGATTGTAACAGCTGAAAATAAATAATCTTATGTTTACAAACCATTACTTAACTCTTTAAGAACCGCCAATAGTTTAATATATCATTTATATTATGTTGCATGTGCATTATTTTATTTGTCACCTTTCACAGCATAAATTAAACTTTTTAACCCCTTAAAGTTAAAAGTTTAACCTTTAGGTCTCTACTCATTATTATTTTTACTCCTAAAATATCACTACTATTTTGATCAATAAAAAAATATATCACAACTATGATAATATGTATAATTAACTATGTTTTAGTTGAATTTATGAACTGTTACAATTGACTCCGTAAGTGGGGACAATTGTAACAAGTGCACGACTGTCAAAAATTGTTAATAACTAATATAATAATATTTAAAATCAGGTATTTAATTTTTTTTCTAGTAGAGGATAGTCTACTTTACTCGTCTGTCAATTAATACTAATAATATATTGGATTTTTTGTTAGTTAAAAATAGTTAAGTAAAAAATGTTACAATTGACACCACTCTCCCCTATTGATTGTGTAAGTATCACTTTAAAAAAATGCAAATCTAAGATAGATCTTACTATTAGTTGCATAATTTTTTTTCGTAATACAGATATTGTAATACTGTATTTATTATTAAATTCTACATTAAGTTAACTTCAATTTAATATATAAACGTTTGTATTTAAGTGAAAATTAATATATTCTACAAGCACACAAAGTTGAAAAAAATGGAACTTTCAAAAAATGTCCACACTTTTGACCACCACTGTATATATATAAATGAATGTCTGTGGATGTGTCTGTGTGTGTGCTCTTTATAGACTCCTAAACCTTCCGACTGAAAGCTATGAAAGTCGGAGCTATCAGGTCGAAAGCTATGAAAATTGGCATACAGATAAATCAAAGCACGAGGAAGGTCACTGTCAACATTAGAATATTCTACGACAAACCGTTTGAACAGGATGAGCGAAAAACGAAATGGAATTTTCCGATTGGTTAAGTGTTAGCCATTGCTTTAAATTTAACGATTCAATTTCATCACGTATTTTAAAAATATTATCAGTGATAATTTTTTGCTTATAGCTCTATTTGATCAAAAATAGTTTATTATGCGTATTTAAATATTTAATTATTTTATATTCGTTAGGCCGCCAAATAAATTCAATGAACGTTACGTGGTAGCACGCAAGCTCTTTGTCAGCAAATTTATACTTTTGAACTTGTCTGATATCACGCACTTATTTTCTTATTTATATTCTTTTAAGGCATTTTTCTGAAAAACTACTTATTCAAAATCAACTGTAGTTGAATGGAAACAAATATTTTTATATTTAAGGTAAAAATTAATGTGAATGTTGCATTTCTTTGTTTAATTGAAACGTAAAAAATCACCACATATTTGCATAAAAGAATTAAGTTGTGTACTAGAAAACAAAAGTAATGGAGTTGAGATATTTATTTGGCTGGAAGAACAGTAAGAAATCGTCATACTATCAATGACGACAATTATGCTTAATTAATGTTGGTAATATGTTAATTGATATAAAAAAAACTTATGTACTAAAAAAAATAATAATAGACAATTATTCATGCTAAGGAACCGTAAAAAGTTGAAATATTTTTACTAATACTAATGCTTTATTAATATTGATAGCATGTATTAGTTAAAATGAAATAAAATAAGCTATGTGCAAAAAAACAAAGTTAAAGGAGGACAGGTTAATAAAAAATCTGTTTAGGAAAAGCGTGGAAAATCGCCATTCACAGATGACGCTTTATTATTGTGCACTATTGACGGCAATATGTACTACTGCTATTATGGTAATTAGTGTAGTTTTGATAAGAATTCTTCAACGGATTTTCCGTAGTTTCAGGAAATATTTTTTTCAGTGGTAGCTAAGATAATTTATTAAAATTTTAATGAAGGGGAATTAAAAGAAATTTGTTCTTCCAATACTAAATGTTTTAACTGTAAATTAAAGGTTAGATAGAAAAATGGCCATGCTCGAAAACCCTTAACAAGTTCTAATACGAATTAATTTTTTTTTTAAATTGGCTCTAGTTGGCTGTCATTAACAAATTCATTTTTCCCAAAGCTTAAATGTTGAAGAGTTATGTAATAAATACCAAATATACTAATATAGGTATAAAATATTATAATGGTATAGTTGGTGATGATTAAAACAGAACTAATACTAAATAGTTTAACTATCGATACTTTAGAAGAAGTATTTTACGGCCCCTCGAAAGGGATATGTACCAGAGAAAATTATTTGATTATGGTAAGTTTTGACTATTGTAGTTTGGCTGTGAGTAATAGCATCATGCCAAGTGATGCTATATACATTTTATCGTTATTCCGATGAGATGAACTACAAAAAATACAAGTTTTACTTACTTCGATAACGCAAAGCTACCGAAAAGGGCAGCAAATAATATTAAATAAAAAAATTTAAATTATTTTAGCTATATTAATTGAAAAACTTAGTGGATGAAGCAGGTAAGTGTCATTTTCAGAATGAAAAAATGTTGTATCCGAACAATTTTATTACCAATTTTGGAGAATGCGGGACGAATAATTCTTTACTTTATTGTTCCTAATTTTAAATAAAAATAAACTACCTAAAAAATAAAATCTCATTTCCTAATTTGAAATAAAAATCCTGCTAGCATACTAAAATTTATGTGATTAGTTATGTTAAGATTTAAAAGATTGCAAGATTCACTAATTCCCTTAAAATTTTCCCTTATCTGATTCTCCTATCAAGCTCTTTAATTGTTTCGGCATATGCTTTTCAGTTATGGGTATGATTGCGTTCAATTTCTCAGTACTGATTTATTGATCATTTACTTATGTTTTATTCACCCCGTGTTTTAGCGGGTATTCAGCTAGTCTACATATATAGAAATGAATGAGTGTGGATGTGCGTGCGTGTGTGTGACTCCTAAACCATCAGGTCGAAAGCTATGAAAATTGGCATACAGATACTTCAAAGCACGAGGAAGGTCACTATCGACATTAGAACATTCTACAACAAACCGTTCCAGCAGGATGAGAATGAAATAATATTTTCTAAGTATGAAAGCGAAATAAAATTGTCTGAGCACTAGCCATTGCTTTAAATTAATTGATTCAATTTTATTAAATATTGTAAAGATAACATCAGCGATAATTCCAAGATAATAGCTCTTTTAGATCAAAAAATTAGTTTATTTGCACGTATTTAAATAATTAAGTATTTTATTTTCTATGTCAGATAAATTCAATAATTATTACTTGGTAGCACGCGAGGTCTACGTTACCAAATTTATACTTTATATATGCTGATACCACTCACTTTTATTTTATTTATATTAATTATTTTAAAAGTATTCCTAAAATTTACTTATTTAAAACCAAAGGTAATGTAATAGAAAAAAAATTACAAATTTAAGAGCAAAAATAATGGGAAAGATGTACTAATTCGCTTAGGAGAAACATAAAAAATTGGCACCAATTAGGCTTAATTAAGCCAATGAGGCTTAATAAATTGAAATAATACATGCATGTCGAAATAAAAGAAATAAGCTATGTATTTAAAAGCAAAAAAAATTGACTAAACGTATTTACGTGTTTAGAAGATCCGTATGAAATCGTCTTTATCATTGACAACAATGATGCTCAATTAATGATGGTATTATTTTTTAATTGAAATCAAAAAGTAACTTCTGAACTAAAAATCAAAAATAAATGAAAAAACCTTAATCGCGTTTTGGGTGTAAAAAGTCTGGATATTACTAATGACACAAATGCTCAATTAATATTGATAATCTGTAGTAATAGAAATAAAATAAAATACGCTATAAGCTATAAAGCCAAGCTCTTGGTAGAAAAATTAATGGGAAATTCATTTCAGAAAATCCTAAAAAATCGTCATTTACAGATGACGCTTAATTCAGATTTATCACTGACGGTAATATGTACCACTGGTATTATGGTAATTGGCAAATTGGTTTTGATAAGAATTCTACAACGGGTTCAAACAGTAAATATAATATAATTTTTACGGACACATTTTAAAAAGTGCTATCTAATCGGTAGGCCTATTAATTGAAACATGGAATACTTCACAAAAACATAATTATTTGGGATCAAGAAAATTTGTATTTTCGACTTCCAAAATTTCTGAGGCAACTTACAATTTCTGAGGTAACTACAATAGTCACAAGTGTATCGTTAAAATTTTACATTGATTAATTGGTATGAAGGTCAAATTATTAGAAAAATGGTTGGAATAGGTAAATGTTTTGTGTCGTATTTGAGATATATTACAAACCAAGCGATGGAAAAATAGTAATTATTTATCTATTTATGATTTATAGCAGTGTTAAGCCCCAAGTTGATTATATTCATGCTATATGGCTTAGTTTATCTACCCGTTGATCTTGCACAATAAATAATAGAAATTAATTTCTGAACAAAATTGTTTGATCACATTTTCTAAATCGTGAATAGTAGATTGCCAATACGTGTATTTGTTGCTGTTTCTTAGTATATATATTGAGATAATTTTCAATTTCGTTACAAGGAAATTTGAAGATTCCAACTTACTTCAAAGGTAAAATAGTTTCTTTTCTTAAAATTGTTGCCATTCAATACTAAAAATTATTGTTATTTCCTCGTCTTGTCAAATTAATAGATGTCAGACCAGAAGAAAATATCTGAAAATTATGAATTATTGATTTTAAATTCAGTCTGCGTCAATTCTTTAAGCCCTACCAAGTTCGAAGAATTTTGAAATATTTAAATTTCCTAATTTTTAGCAGCTTCTATCTCGTCTTTTAGAAACTATCCTCAGAATTATTTATTCTTAGTTTTTTATTGTTTGGGTTGTGGTCTGCTAATATTAAATCTGAATTATAGCGAATAATGAATTCACAGAGAAATTGGTTGCATTACTACATAGTTACATTACTTTGTACTATTTCTAAAGGATACTATAATATTGAGATATTTTTTTCAATTGGTATTTCTTTTCTTTAAAAGGATTTCAATAGAAATAACATATTTTTTCGAATATATATATATATATATATATATATAATATATATATAATATATATATATATAATATATATATATATATATATATATATATATATATATATATATATATATATATATATATATATATATATATATATATATATATATATATATATATATATATATATATATATATATACATATATATATATATATATATATATATATATATATATATATATATATATATATATATATATAGTCGAACCTCTATTTAACGAATTCGCAGATAATAAGTTCGTTACATGGAAAGTTCGTTAAATTGAAAATCACCTTTTGAAATACTTAAACAACAAAAAACAGGTTTTAAATTCATAGACATGAAACATAATTAAAATAGAAAAGGATACACTTTTTTATCTCGTAAATTATTATTGACCATTTATTTTATACCTCTTTACCATAAAAGAAATCTGCATGGAAGGGAAGAATAGGGCAAAAAATTATCCAGTGGTACACTATCATGCTACATACATTTTCGACTAAAAAAAGAAAAATTTATGTATAATATTATAGCTGCATTTTTTATAAAATTAATTTTAAACATACATTACGTCATGCGTTCCTAAATTCAATTGCTTTTGCTAAAAGTCGTTAATTTTGTCAAAAGTTTTCGTTTGAAATGCAAGCAACACGGAAAGGGATTTCACTGCTTTCTCTAAAAAATATTTTACGAAATAATTTTACCAAGAAATTCCCAAAATGTCTTTCGTTCCTCTCAAAAAATCGCAAAATAGAGAAATTCGCAAAATGGAAGTTCGTTAGATATAAGTCCGACTAATATATATATATATATATAAAAATTTTGTCTTTCGAAGTCTTGGGGAAACAAAGCAATAAATTCTCTGAAATTTTGAGAAGAACGCAACATTTTATAAATGACAATATTTTTTTGAAACAAGTGAATCATGAAACTGAATATTATTCTATGTTCTAATGACTTCACACTGTCTATTAAGACAAAAATAAATTCGGTGGGTATCTGTACACTAATATTAGCATTAATTAATTAATATTAATAAATTAATATTGGTGATTTTGTTATTAATAAAACTATTTCCTTTTTTGTTAATTTTATTTTCTGATAATTTTGGTCACCAATTTTCATAGTTCATCTGATAGCAAATTAAAATTGTTTTTATATCTTACAAAAAATTTCCAATGAAAATTTTTTGTCTAGCATGTACTTAAGTATGGAAATGTTACATTCTGATACATGTATATTACATCTTTGTTGTATAGGTGATATTACACCCTGAACTTTTTGATTAAAGTGGCAAATTTTATTAAACAAATGTGTCCGGGTAGTTTAAATAAAATTCACTAATGAAAAAATAGTTCAAAGAAGCGTAAATTGTTAAGAAAAACTTTTAATATTTCAAGAAAAAAGATTATTTAATTAGATTTTCCTTTTTTTTATTTCTTTTTGCTTTAATTTTTTAATTTTTCGTTTTGAACGTTTAAATGATAAAAAAAAATATTTAGTTCAAAGATACTTGACCTGATTTAGAGTGAAAAATTTGTTTTCTAAAGTTGAAAATGCCTTTGTCAAAACCTTTAGCAAATCATCTTTATACTAGAATATTTTTTTCCTGGCATAATCTAATATTTGTTTTTTATTCCATAATATATAATATTTTTCTACAGGTCGAAATCATCTTTAAGGCAAACATGTATATATATCAGACTATTGTCTTGGTTCTTGCCATGTTACAAATTAGCTCAGCAGCGAATTGCGCTATTAATCAGTGTGGAGACAACGGCTATGACATCCAATGTAATCCAGGCTATAGACCAGTCTATGAAACATGCACTTGCTGCATTAAATGTGAACAAGTTTTAGGTAAGTTGATTTCCTTTATGAGTTAGATTCTTAAATTAATTCTAACTTAATTGTAATATTGACATTATGTCATGATATGAACTTCTCAAGGTACTTAACACATTAAAAATACATAAATTATACAAAAATATTTACTTTCGGAAAAACTGAGATATCACAAAGGGATAAAGATATATGTCGTTTAGGCAGGAAATATTTTTGACAATTTTCTTTAAAATGTATGTAAATCTTTTGTTCTGTTCAACTATACAATGAGAAAACAAACTAGGTTTATGAATAGTATATTAGACACCAAAACAAATTTTATTTAATTTCAAAATTAAGCAATTATAGAATTTAATATTAGTTTCAAAACTGAAAATATTATGTTTCTTTCTTAAGTAATTTAAGTTTATTTTGTTTAAAATGTATAGCAAAAATTACTCTTTATTTTTGTATAATCATGGTTAGTTTGAAGTATTATACAACAAAGTTTAAGATGAAAGGTATCAGAATAAAACTTGCATATTTCTTCATTCTGAAATTTAATTTTAAAAAAAATGGAATGCAAAGTTGAAAAAGAATTTTATAATTTTCTGAACACACAATGAAGTAAAAATTAGTAAATAACAATATTTTCCAAATTTCATGAAGTTACATTTTAGGAAATAATGTTTCACACCTTAAAAATCAGAAAATAATTTTGGATAAGATACAGGTTAACATATACTTGTATATATACATATATGTATACATATATTGTTTTTCCTTGGCAGAAAACTGTTTTTCTACTAAAGTTAAAATTATATTCACTTAACATATATGTACTAAAAGGAACTCTCTTTGCTTATGCTTGCGTCTCTATTTCCCACGTCCAAATATCACTATCATTATAAACATTTAGAACTCTTGGTGAACAGAAGTGATTTTTCGAAGTAATCATTTTTTAAAATAACATTTATATATTTAAAGCATTATATTGTTCAAGCAAATTTGATGAGTTCACAACCATAATTTAGAATTTTCGCTTATAACAGCAGTTCTGGAAAATAGCTTTAAATTAGGGATACAAAAATATTAAAGAAAAGCAATTCGCGATTGCAACGAACTATAGGGGGCGTTGTTGTATGAGACGCATACCTGCGATTTCTATATGAACCGTCATTCAGTTACTCTGGAGACGTCGTTAATGTAGCGTGTAGCATTGCAACGTTCCTTCTTTAATGTGGCTTATTAAATTTAAAAAAGAAAAATGCTTGATATTCTTTCTTGTACAACCGAAAACAAAATGGTATCTCTTTTTATTCGAGAAGGAATATCCAAAACACATCGGAAAAATATTTGTACATTAACAGAAAAAAATATGTATATTCTTATAAGAGTTAAAAACCTAATGCCCGAGAAATAGTATTACTAAATTTAATGATATAACATGAAAGGCCCATTTAAACATTACATTCTATAGTTTTAAGAATCATATTACTTCAAAAATTAAAATGAACAAAAAGTATATATAAGCCTCATAATTTTATGAAATTTAATTTTGTAAACAAAGTTTTTTTAAAACAATTTATATCAAAAAATTTCAAGTTTCAATAAAAAACATTATTTAGAAACTAAGAAACGTAAAATAAAGAATGCTGACGAAACAAAAACAAAAAAAACAATTCTTTTTTATCGCCATTTTTAGTGCTACGAAAATTCGTCTTTGGGATTTGCCAAAAACAAAACAAGATGCAATTTTATTTTTTCAGGAGGGAAATATTTTACCGAAAAAACGAAAATGTACCAATTCCCACAACATGAAACTTTATCTTGGTAAACGTACGTTTTGGAAATGTTATTTCATTTGGAATCTTATTTATCAGAGTTCATATGGCGATATGATTGTTTTGAATCTATGCTAAACTCTATATCGGCTCATTTTCCACCGAAATCCGATTGACTATATTGATTTTAAATAAAGTGTTTTATTTTATGAATTGTCGCAAAAATTTTAAGTGTAGATTAGCGGCACTTAAAAACCGCCAAATCTGTAGCGGCGGTGGCGTTAATACGTAAGTACCGAATTTTTATTCCATACTTTTCTGAATCATATTACTTCAAACATTGGAATATACAAGAAGTATACATAACCACATAATGTTATACCATTTAATTTTTCAAAAAAAGTATTTTGAGAACAATTTTTATCAAAAAATTATAAACTGAAAAACAGAAAATAAAGAATTCTTAGGATAAAAAAACAATTTTAAGAATTCTTTACATTGAAATAAAAACTTTCATATTGTTTCTTTTTTTATTATTCTTATAGTTCTTAATCAGACGTAAAAAACCATTCTGTAGAGAACCATGATCAAATGAAAAAAAAAATATTTACAAGCAAATTTTTTATTGTAAAAATCATTGCACTTACCTGATTTATAATTCCCGGAGAATTCCAAAACGATAAGTTCCTTGTTTGAAAACTTTATTCTCAAATAATAGATACATAGTTTATCCCTTCATTACTTTTAGATAACATACTACACAGCAAAATTTTATAATTGATATGAATTTGAATATGTAGCTAAAAACAGAATAGCTGAATTCTAGTTGAACTTATTCTTTCAAAACTAAAAAAAAACTCATTAAGAAAACGATTAAAATTAATTAAGAATCAGCACAAATGGCACTATTTCAAGTAACTTGGATAATTTTTTATTGTTGTTTTCCGAATTATATGGATACAGAAATATATACTATTCAATAACGAAGAAGAATATGCTATAACTATTACAATTCTGTATGTTCTGAATTCATATTTCTTCACTGGAATGACGAAAACAATGTTGATTTCACTTTAATTCGAAATGAATTGAAGACAGAAGAAATGCATTTTACCTTAATACACACATCTGTAACAGTATCCGAAATCGGAAGTTTGATCAATCAGTTGCAAGTTTGTTGATAATAGAAATTAAAAATTATTGAGGAATTTTTCTTTAAATGTTTGGCGTGTTCTGTTCCTGAAAGATTTACTAATATTCTGGAGATTTTTTTCAAGTTCTTCGGCCTTTTCCTTAGGGAAATTTTGTTTCTTATTTGCTGCTAAAAAATGGTGTCTGATTCGGTCAATGACTTTGATGGAACTAAATGAAAACGTGATAAATTAATGTCTGATATTTACAGGCTCCCGCTAGACGGCGTATTCGAGCGTTGCGATTGCGAATACCTTTACGACTATTGTTAATTTTTTGCTGATGACAACCAAAACAATTCGGAATGAATGAGGAAAAACTGGATCCTTCCTCGCAATTTTTAAGCCAATAGAAATGCACGGACAACAATGGAAAACTCTGACATCATTATTAGACATACTCAAAATAAAATAAAAATCCTTTTCACATACATGCGTTTTTAATTTTAATTGGCTGTTTTGTGGTGCGTTACTAACCGCAATTAGTCTGTGATTGGCTATGTGTTATAATTTCACTCTCTTCTTAGATTATCTATCTATCTATCTATATCTATATATATATATATATATATATATATATATATATATATATATATATATATATATATATATATATATATATATATATAGATAGATAGATAGATAGAATTTTTAAAGGTGAAAAATTATTGGGTGTATAAATTAGTTCGGTCCGTTTTCAAAATATGGCTCTGGCTGCTAGGAATGTTTCAGAGCGACAACTGGTTTCGATGATTTCAGAGAGGTTAGACATCTGTCAATAATATTCAGTTTATATCACTCTGAGTTTCATGCAAAAACCATGTTTTTTACTTAGTTGAATCTGTCAAACTTTGTGGTAACTAAGCACCATTTGTGGTAACTAAGCAATTAAAGCATTCTTGCTTTAATTGCAAGAAAAGTGCAGCTGAAGTGCATCTAATGATTTTAGAAGTTTATGGTTACAATGCTTCAACTGATAAATCATGTAGGGTATGGTTTCGACGTTTCAAGAATGGTGAATGGTGAAAGAAGAATTATGAATGATGAAAGAAGAATGGTGAATGGAGTTGTGTACTATGAGCTATTACAACTGGCGATTTCATTTCGGGCAATCGGTATAGGCTACAATTGATTCGTTTGAGTCATGCATTACTAGAAAAACGGCTGGAATACCAGCAAAGACATGAAAAAGTTATACTTCCGCATGATAACGGTCGGTCTCGTGTCGCAATAAACGTAAAGAATTATTTGGAAACGCTCAAGTGGGATATTTTACCGCACCCGCCGTATTCACCGGACATTGCTATTTCTGATTACTGGTTGTTACGATGGATGCAGCATGATTCGACAGGTCACATGTTCACTTCTTTCGGAGAAATCGAAAATTGACCCCTAACTTGGATCGCATCAAAAGACGAGACATTTTTTCGAGACGGAATTCGAAAATTACCCGAGAGGTGGGAAAGAGTAGTAGCCAGCGATGGACAATACTTTGATTAATTTGTTTATTCATTTCTAAATAGGATTTACTACAAAAATATTAAAAAAATATATACTTTTTTCACGTATGCGCAGTATGAAGGTTTTTTATTACTTATATATTGTATTGATTTCAACGATTATTTTTCCAAATGTTGAAGCAAAATTTTGTAATCAATTTTAGATTGATGTCAAACTTTGTTTAATTTTATTGAATATTTTTAAAGTTATAGCCGAAAAACATCAGAAGAAAAGAAATATTTTTTCTTATAAATTATTATTATAAGTTACAAATCTTTTGCTACATTTTTTCCTTTGTAATTTATTGTTGGTCTCTCAAATCTTCAAAAGATTTAAACTTCAATGAGAAATTGCAGGATCTGACAACTTCTAAAATTATAAAATAATTCCTTAAGTATTTCTTGAGAAATGCGAAAAAAATGTTTTAGTATACAAGTGTCTCCATTACTTTGTCAAATATATATGTTATCATTCAAAGAGTGTAATTTTTTTAAATATTGAAAAATATTGAAATTTTTTTTTCAAAATATAAAAGCTATCATATTTTTTTTAAAATAATTTTTGTGCCTAGATGATCTTTTTATCAATTACATTTATGCCTTTTTTTAGGTGCAGGGGAAAGTTGCCAAGTAAAAGCGCGTCAAGATGAAGTTAACAATGGATACGGAATAATCTATAAAAATTTTAGCTATCCTCAATGTGGACAAGGTCTATATTGCGATCCGAATTCCAAAACATGCAAAAGAAGCAGTGGTTAATTATTCTACGCAGTTTCTGTTTGATTTGGATTTCTTAGAATCCTACAAATTTAAAATTATTCTTCCGTTGGTTGAATTAAATTAATGTTTCAAAATCTCCATGTTTTTTCTTTTCTTGTTTTACACTCTCATTAAAAATAGATTAAAGTTTGAACCGTAACCCGAACTATGATATCGTCAAAGTTCTATGTAACCTTAACTTCATTAAATTAACTTCAATGATCCATAAACCTTTGGTTATAATCAGCATAAGATTACCCTGTGTTATAAAGATGACCTTTAAAGGTTTTTCTTTAGCCCTTATTCAAATGAATTAACCATTTATTTGTAATATTTATTTATTTTCCGTGCGTAATAATATTCTCTGATGCTACTACGTTTTTAATTTCAATGATCATTCAAAATGAAAGTATTTGAAATTAAAAGTGGTGTATATTGATAATAAAGTATTACTGTGAATTTACCTTATTATAGAACATCTTATGATAAATATATTTTAAAATTATTGAAAGGCAAAAGAGGTTTGTTAATTATTATAATAAATTTTATGCATAAATGTAATCAATTAAAATGCGCAATCAAAGTAATGAACAAATAGTAAATGTTTAAAATTGTAAACAGACTATAAGATTTTATTTTCTTCGTGTGTTTTCTGTTAATGTCTAATCTCTTTAGCACAAACATTTACTGATGATTCATAAAAAGCGATAATTAAATTTGAATTTTATAAGAAAAAGGAAAACAGAAGGATTCATGATTAGCGTAAAAAATTATTTCGTTTAAGCTATAATTAAATAGCGAAGCGGAAACTAAATCTGAGAAAACAGATCTATGTCCCTACATCTACACCATTATAAACTTCTCAGTAAAAACGGTTAAATAACGATTTACATAACTGTTATTTTACGGTATTCAATCAAAATATTCAAATGCATGTTGGGTACATACTTTAGCTGACAGTGCTAATCGATCAATTTCATTTCCGGCTAAACAGGTGTTTGCATCCAGCATTGATACCGCAATATTTCTTCCATTCCTTCTACAGAAGAAAAGTTCCTAGTATTCTGCAGTTTTAAATCAGTGACCCCGGAGTAATAGAATACGAAACTATCATCCACGCATAAATGGCTGAGCACCAACAGAGCTCCACTGTCCTGTTAAATTCTTTTCTTTTTCTTCTAAACTATGCTAGTTGAAGATGGTCACAAAACCGTAAAGTTTTTTATTCACGTTTTTTTAACCATTTCATTTGTAAATGGTTTCAAAACCTTAAAGATAAAATAACAGTTCCTAAGCATAAACTGCATGGTTATTCCGATGGACAGACTACTGCCGGTTATTTTAATTCAATTTTAGATTACTATCCATTACATTAACAAAAAGATATAATTTCGATAATAAAATAATTTGTTAGAGAATGTTTATGTGTGACTATTGTTTTATCACTCTTCCAAATCGATTTTCTGTCAACACATTTTTGAACTCAGCTTAAGATGCAGGTGAATACCTGGTTTAAAAAAAAACCTGGGGCATGTTTTTAGTAACCGTTATATACTTTTTTGGCGTTCTATAAAACAAAATTGTTTTTTTTTTCCACTATAGTTGCGAAGAGTCTTAAATGGAAACGGATAAAAATAAATTTGCATTCTGAAAATGTGTTTCATTTTAAGGGGAGATTTTATGAATTTAGACATCGGTTCACTAAGAAAAAAAAGTATGGTTAAAGCTACAGGATATAATAAAATGAACGCTGTTTCTAACTTTATGGGAACACCAAAGTAAGCTAATTTCTACCGAAGCGTTTCGGTACTGACATTTGGTAAATATAATATAAAATATGGTTTTATTACCATGCTCTTTGCTTGTAAATGCAGTGAAAGTTGGAAACCGAAAAGCATTAAGGAAAACCATTTATTAAGTTTAATTTACTTTTCAATTTTGTAGTTTTACTAAGTATGTGATAGAAAAGACTATAATTCTGAAGTTAGTAAATTCCAGTCGCTTTACAGTAAATTTTGATTTTACGGAACGAAATTCTTTTTTTATTTTATTTATTTTGCGATTTACATCCATTAAAGTTTGCAGGACACTCAAAGTTCTTCGTTCAACACTGGGATTCGAAGATCTGCTCAGCCGATCATGCAATAGACCACTTAGTCCTCTAAGTTACAATATGTATCCAGTAGCATCGAACAAAATGGCTCTAAAAGGTTTGTCTAATTTGCTCGCATAGAATTCTGGTAATTTTACCGTATTAGAAAAAATAATCAATAAGTGTTTTTGCTCACACTTTACAGCTTAAATATCATCTTTTCTTATGATTATTTACTGTTTTAATTAAATAGGGTAAATTGCCAGTTAAATAAATTACTACAATTTACAATTACTACATATACAATTACTATATTACTGCATTTTAACCAAGAAATTTCTAACAGCGAAGAGCTGTCAGAAGTATACATTCGTATAAGACAATAATAAGTTTCCTAATCCGCCACTTAGCTTCATTTTTAATAAAACGTATGCATAATAGAATTATAAATATTTTGACTCTTAATTGTTATCAGTTATACAGAAATACAATAAAAACATTTAGGAATACTAGAGGCGTATAACTAGAAAACTTTAATGTACGCAATTTGCTTCGCATCATTCATTCCATGCCATCTAGAAAATAGAGCTAAATAGAAAGAATAGTCTTGAAATAATCCATTTCTTCAATTCAGCACGATGAATCAATTGCATTTAATATTTTGATTAATAAACGTAGGTTGAAAAAGAAATTGCTAAACAATTCTTAATTCACACTTTATTCTTTGAAAAAGGAAGAAAAATAAAATAAAATTTAATGAATTTATGTTAGCATGAAATTTGAAAGGAGAATCCAAAAACAAAACGAAAACATTTCTAATATAATGCATCGAGATTAAATATTGCAAACAGCTTGTTGCCATTCACAACATCAAAATTACTGCTAGTTATTGATTTTTTCCGGTCGAGGATGAAGTAGAGCGTCTGGCTAGGATATAAAGGTGATAGGATAAAGTGTTTATTAGAAACGTTAGTACATTAGGCACCATGACTTTTCTTTTCGATAAGAAAATTGAATGGAGATATACTTATATTTTGATGAAATTTGTTTCTTCGAAGAGGAAGTAATAGCTATTTCGTCACTTAGGCAAAACGTTCCCTTGATGCGTATACCAGGAAATGGTTATGGCAATAACAAAGAAAGTTTCGTGATATTTGAATATTTAATTTTTACGGAGGATGGTATTTGGCAATAAAATTCTTGAGCTGGGTCTGCGCACAAAACTTTTTTCTCCTCCAGACTGTTGCCATGTTGAATGCTCATAAAAACTGCGTATCTGATGATTGCTGTTAGTAAAGTTCTGCAATTAAGAAAAAATTTAAAAATTAAAACTCTTTAACGGAAGCATTGTAAATATTATCTCCCGAGTTGGATAATAATGTTTTTTTTTATCCATTATGCTAAAAAATGTAATCTGATTAGAAAACCTGCAAAAGTAACCTGATGCGAAAATCCAAGAGTTTCAAACAAAAAGTTTATAATTGTTAAATTTCGAATGTTTCGGACAAAATGATTTTTTTCAAAAGATTATATTAATATTTGGTAGGCATATATGAACCTTTTCAGGAAAATATAACACTCATTCTTTCAAATGAAACTAGAATTAACTAGGATTGGGGGAAAAGATTTTTTTAAAAATTCACGAGCAGCACACCACAAATCACATTTTGCCTTGTTCTGAAAAAAAATTGGATTTTCTTTTTCCTTAACACTGGAACAGCCGGATTTTGCTTAACACTGGAACAGCCGGCCTATTAACACCATTTGGGGATAATTTGACCAATGATTTTTTAATTGAAGAACATTGTTTAAAATACTATAAGGGATTTTAAAGATTATTTTTTTAAATTTTTTTTTATTAACATAAGGACAATACAATATAATATTGTATTGTAGATTATTTCTTAGCTAGAGCACAAGTCATACGAAAATAAACTTAAAGACACGAATATAAACAATAGATAATAACATACATGTTTTAAAATGAAGAAGTTCATACTTTGCTTAAGCATTAGCGTAGGCATTGAATACATATGTGCTACGTGAAAGGGATAATAAAATACTGACATATTGGTTTCTAACATACCCCATAGCTATCAGAAGTTTCATTAATACAATACAATACCCCTTGCAATGATAAATGGATTTTTTCTTTTGAGAAGCTAAATTCTAGGCATTAGATGCTATCTGATTAGCAAAACGCTACTTCATAGTTCTTCAACAAACACAAGAATGGACTCACAATACGTAATATAGATGACAAAATATTGCTTGAAAATTATCCAAGCATTGAGAACAATTAAATCACAACATTTCCAAAAAATAGCGAACCAACTGCGAGTTTCATATCGTGTAGATTAATACCTCAGCATCTCGTGTACGAATATTTTTGTCCGATTGCAGTAATTGACAGTTCTTCGTTTCAATTTTATGCTGTCGTCTCCACACACATTCACATGAATATTATTCTGAAATATGGGATTCTTTATTCCTTTTCACCCAAATATTGAGTGTTTTGTTTCCATTTTGCGGTTCAAAAGATGAATGCCATGATGAAGAAGTAACACTGAAAATAGGTGAAATTTTTTCCTGTTCCGATGTATTATCCTAATTATGTGTGTACTCCTTTTAACGAAAAAAACTTCATAAGCAAGTTTAAGTGAGGTTAAAAAAATTATCTACAGTCCCACTTTTGCTCGTAGGTTAGGCGTGGTTCCATATTTAGAAGAATATATTTTCCCAGAATTGTAATTCAGTTGGTCATTTTTAAACTCCCACAAATAACGATAACTATTCAAATATATATATATATATATATATATATATTAATTTTACGTTATTTGAAAACGAAAACTTGGCTTGTTCGTTATGTGATATTTTGGTTTATATGGAAATAACTATTCGTTGTTTTTACGACAGTTATAACTTGTCAAAGTATTAAACAAAAATAAGTATTTATATTCTTCAAGGATGTACATGGTTTCTTTCAGACGCAATAATGAAGGTGTAATATTCTTCTTCTTGGGCACTACAGCCTATGACAGGCTAAGGTGGCCCCAATTAGTTTTTGCCATCTTGATCTATTCTGTGTCATGGCCTTCAAGTTAGTTATTCCTATTATCTTTAGGTCTTTTTCAACTGCGTCCAGCCATCTAGTCGGTGGACGATCCCTTTTTCTGGCACTTCCCGGTTTAAAAATAGCTACTTTTTTGTAGGGTTTTGGTCTTCAGATCCATAAAGGTGTCTCAGCCATCGAGCGATTGACTTTAATAACATGATATCTGGTTCTTTATACTTTTTATATAACTCATGATGTAAAGAGTGCACCATATGTTATTCTTATAGACTGCACCAAAAATTCTTCCAACTATCCCTCTCTCAAAGCAGCAATTTGTTCTTCTCTCTTTTATTATGAGTCCAGCACTCACTACCATATAGAATCGCAGACCGTAAGAGTATTTTGTATATGTTAATTTTTGTCTCTTGTTTAAGAAATTTACTCTTTTGTTGGCTTTTTAAACCAAAGTAGCACTTGTTTGCCATTGCTAAACGGCTATTGATTTCAATATATATGTCATTTTTGCAGGTTACAGTAGTTCCAAGATATTTAAATTATAAACTAGGTGCATTCAAGCACAGGAGCATAATAACGGGATCTTTCTTTATTTAGATAAAAAATTTGATCAGGATATTAACAATACAACTCTGTGCATAATACTTTACCAGATCCACAGAGTGAATAATTACGATTACGATTGCATAATTATTTAGTAACGAGATAACAATCATTTAACTCTTGACATTCACACATGGAATAAACTTCATTTATTTAGATAAATTCTTGATAATTGTAAAAATATCTATTAAGATTGGGGATTACAATGCACTTTGTTTATTCATCTCTTATAAAGAGTTGGGATAAATAATATATTGGCACATTCACACATCGGACCACTTTGACAGATATTACTTTACTTACTACAGATATTTATATATTACTTAACCGGGCGGTCTCAATACCTGAACTGCCTATCCGCTTCTATTTTAACGCGTCATTCCCCTTTTATATTTTTCAAACTTGAGCATCCTGGGGGTCTCCGTTGGTCTTCTGTTTTATCACCTCAACACTAATTTTATTCATCTTGATGTTTTTACTTTCTTGTATATTCGCTTTTAGCGTTTTTATGATCAAAAAAGGGAGATTTTTTTCAATTGTATTTACATCTTTAATTGTCTTGTTCTATTTGAGATATTTATATGTCGTAACTACTCATTATGTATTGTAACACATACTTTATTCCCTGTAACTTTGCTGGGATCTTAAATACAATTGTAATTTGGCTCAATACTATTGTAATTTGGCTTAAGGGTGGGCAGTCGGCTTTAAGCACTATAAGGCGGCCCTCCCGGCTGTTGCCCTATGACTCGTATTTTTTGTACTTAATACACTTTATGTATTTTATGTTCTTTTCTGTTTTGCTTGGTTTTTAATGAACATTTACCCGTATGCCCTGAATTGGGGCAGGTCGGGGAAAATATTTTCATTATTTAATTATTATGACCCACATTAATCTAAGTTCGGAAAATGGTGTTTAGGAATCTTTGAGAGAGTCTAAAAATAACCTTAAGAAATTGATATTGTTCTTCATGTGTCACAAATGACGTGTATTTTCTTTTTTTTATGGAAATGTAGGAATCCGTTTCTAAGATCAATTGTAAGGAAAATTTTCGAGCCTTGTAATCTATCTAAAATGTCTTCAATTAATGGGAGGGGAAATCTATCTTTCACTATCACCCTATTTAAATTTCTGTAATCAATGCATCTGAGAGGAGATCCGTCTTTTTTCTTAACGATTACAACGGGGGTTACAAGATTCTGAAGAACTAGACTCTACTATCCCTTGTTTTAACCATTCATCAACTTTTGGTTCGACAGTCTTTTTTTCCAAAAAATGGCAATCGAGGCTGATGACATACCGGTTCCTGACCTTAAATTAAAATACTTATTTCCATAATTATTATCTTAAATTTATCTGACACACAATCTAAAACTCATTGTCGTCACTTATTTTTTAAAACATTAAGAGCTCCAGGATCTATAGATATTAATTTCAACCTCATCAGATGTAAGAAGATCAATTGGTAAAATAGACAAATAGTTTACTTCATCAAAACAATGAAATTTATTTTTTTATGGTGACAATTGTTGATAATTATTTCCCCCTGCATTAAAACATTAAAGCCTATAACAGCATCGTAAGGCATCACATCATTTTCTGCAACGCATATTTCAGCCAAACCTTTGAAATCATCAATTGCAATTTTTTCTTTGAAATTACCTAAAGGACTAACTATAAATTTACCAAATCCGCTTGCAGTAGAATTAAATAGAAATAGTTCTTTAACGTTTAACTTTTTAAAAACTAAACTTCGGGTTAACTTCCTGTATCTTCTTGACTTAATGTATCAATCAAAGATTTCAAAGTTAAGTTCTCAATTATTATCATTTAAAACAATTTCGACTCTACACTAACATTTAAATTCGCAACTTACACTTTTGCATGTATTTTGGACATTCCGAAACTTTGAATCCGAATGCTTCAAACTTAGAACCTCTATCTTTATGTATGCCATATTTTGAAATATGATTTTTTGACCCACAATTGCTACGAATTTTATTATTAAAAGATTCAGTACCAGTATTATAAATTATATTTTCATTACTATAATCATATTAATTTTTATTTCTACTTGTGAAATTTGTTCTTACATTAAACGCATCATCAAATTTTTAATTTGTTCGATTATAAGAATTACATTTATTATCAAAGTCATGTTTTGCCTTGATTTTATCTGAAACTATTTCATTCTTTGCAAAATCACTTTTAATTATTTCATAAAATTTATGTTTTTCTATTTAAATACAGACACATTTTTGCCAGCCATACCAAACAATTTTGTTTTCATGTTTATCGTTAATACCCTTAATTGCATAAGGCATAAAAGCAGTATCATATATTTTCCCAAAATTACATAACTCTTTCATCTTCAAATAATATTCTTGAGAGTATTCAGAACCTTTCATTTTACTATTGCTCAAAAGATCATTGGAAATCAGCAGAATTAATTTCAAAGAAAAATTCACCAATCAATGATTTTTCTAATTTTTACCATGAATTTATTTCTGTAACAGTTCTGGCATTAAAAGAGGTCTCACCACCAAGAGATCTTTTAGCAAGAATGGAATTTTGTAAATTACGCAAATTAAATAATCTTCAAACATTTTCGAAACGTTCGATACAGTGAACAATATTTTCATGTGATTCTGGTTTGAATTAAGAAATAGTACTTTCGATTCCAAAATAATTTGTAGCAACATTTTGAAATTTAAAAAGTTATACAAGAATTATTTTCAGCACTTATACAAAAATCAAGATTTTTATTTTCAATATTGCTAATTCAATATCAATATTGAAAAATCACTTTCAGTCTTTTCATTTATCTTATTTTGATTAGCGTACTTCGAAGTTTCGCTGTAACTTTAGTGATTATTTATTTCTTCTGACTCGGAGCTAGTCACGTAACCGACGTTCGCAACCTCCATAAGTTAGTTTAAATCCATTAACAAGCTTAAAATATTCTCATTCGAATGAAACATTGAGAATGTTAAAAAAGTTATTATTTTGATAAGTGTGATTTTTTTTTCATTATCTTTTAAACTATTTATAAATTCTGCACTTTTAATTGAGAAATCAAAACCATTAAAATTTCTTAATAATTTTTAAAAGCGATTATCTTCTTCATCCAGTATGAATTTATGCAAAAGTTTTACTTTGTGTCTTTCAATTCCTAAGTATAATGATTATTTCTTTAATATCATTAAGAAACATATTTGATGAATACAAGTATACGTACTCCTTTCATATTTGCTAAGATGAAATGACCATAAGATATTTATTTACAAGAATTGATAGTTTCATCAGAACATCAGAAGAACATCATTCGCTTACTTACTGTTGGTTAAAATATAATACATTTTGATGAATATCAAAAATTCATTTCAAATTTATTTAGTTAATCAAAATCAATCCAATTTCTTCACTATCCGACTTCTGACTTTGTGTGTAGGCGGAAGTAGTCAAGCTTGCAAAAATATGAAAATATTGAATTCTTCCAATTAAACAAAATTATATTAGTAAATAACATTACACAGATATTGACGATTCATATAACATAGATGAGGGAGCTGCGATGGCTCAGGGGACAGAGCATAAGCTTTCCTTTGAGGTGAGCTTGGTTTGAATCACAGTGATGGCTGGTTGATTCGAATTTCGTATCCGGCTTGCACTGACTACAGTGCTGACGTGAAATATACTCAGTTGTAGATGGATGATGGATTACATGTTATCAGGCTAACCATGGGAGGTGATCGTGGTCTTTCTCTCCATGTACATCAAATGCTGGTTAGTTTCTTGAAAAGTCCTCCATGAAGGCAAATTTCTCCCAATACTTGATCCAGGCGTTCCCTTGTCTTCTGGATCGGGTTCAAAGTTATGGGAATGTGAAGTTGAACATTAGTAGTCAAAACTCCCCTAAAATTGGGTCAGCTGTTCAATGACGATTATAAAATAAAGTAAAAAACAACATAGATGTGGACAATACTAATAATAAAGAATAAGACTTCATCTTAGTACGTAATTTGAACTTCTCTTTGAAGCAAGTAAATTTCCTCCTTCACTGTTCAAGACCATCTTTTTTCTGTTTTTGTTGTCATGCACTCCAGAGGTTTCTTAAAGATTCGCATTGCATCTCACAATATTGATTATATATATATATATATATATATATATATATATATATATATATATATATATATATATATATATATATATATATATATATATATATATATATATATATATATATATATATATATATATATATATATATATATATATATATATATATATATATATATATATAATGTAAAAAAATCACAAGTTTTTTGAAATCACAAGTTGAAATCTAGATCATCTTTTTATCAATTGCATTTATGCATTTCTTCTTGCTCTCTTTTTCAGAGATAGGAGAAAGTTGCCTAATATCAGCTCCTCAATGCGAGGAGATTACAAGTGGTGTAGTCTATGAAATTTATAGCTATCCCCAATATGGATATGGTCTGTATTGCAGTGAGAATACCAACACTTGTCAACTTACTGACTATTAATTATTCCACAATGTTTCAATTTAATCCAGATTCCCCAGAATTACGATTCCACCTTTTGAATTAAATTAAATTTTTTAGAAACTCAATGCTGTTTCGTTTCTTTTCTGAAATTCACCTCAGATTCTCTTTTAAACATATCTCAAGTCATGGTATCATTGAAATGTTATATAACCTAAACACTGGATTAAATTGACTGCAAAGATTTGGATATCTTCGGTCTTAGCCAGAATGAAATTACCCAGAGTAATAAAGATAGTCAGTAAAGTTTTTTTTCTTTATCTCTCATTTAAAGGGATTTACCATTGATCTCTAATACTTATATTCCGTCCTTAACATTATTCTCTGCTATTATTACGCTTTTAATTTTAATGATCATTCAAAATGAGAGTATTTGAAATTAAATTTTATTATAAGGTATTAAAGTGAATTTACCTTATGATACAACAAATTATGAGAAATATATTTTGAAGTTATTAAAAGGCGAAAGAAGTTTGTTTACTTTTATGATAATTTGAATTTATCGATATTTTATAGAAAACATTAACTAAAGTTAAATTTTATAAAAAATTAATCTGTCGGCAAAATTTTAATAGTTTTCGTACAACATTATTCTTTTTAAAATATAGTTAAATAACGAATCAAAAAATTCTTTTCAGGAACCAGATATGTCTCCACTGCTCGAATTTTCTCGCTAAAAAGGATTAAACAACAATTTATTTCATTGCAATTTTACCATACATAAACAAAACAGTCAAGTAACCATAATAAAAGTGATATCCATACTGTTATGTGTGAGAAAAAATGTTTATTGGTTGTTTTTTATCTGATACAGTTTAAGAACTACCATTCTACCAGAGCCAACCGATTCCACTTTCAAAAACCATTTTTTCGATTCAGCTATTTTAGTTTTTTTAGTTCTGTATTTTTGTTCTGTATCTAAGTTTTAGGTTTTCTGTATTTCAGTTAGTTCTTTATTTTACTTATTTTAATAAACAGTTAGTTCATAATCATAAATTTTGACTAACGGAACAAGCTTAATGGAGTTTATCTTTTATGAAATAGAGTTAAGTTTAGAAAAACTAAGTTCAATTATAGAATGATACTAGATTCTAATAAAACTGTCATTTAATTTTCAAGATCATAACTTTTATGTAAAACAGGAAAAAAATTGCTCGCGTCATTCAAAATACAATTTTTAGCAATTGAACAAAACTGAACAATATCATAATGTTCGGTACTAACTGTTGTGGAAAATGCTTGAAAAGAAAAAAAACCGAGATAAACCATCAAGTTAAAGGACAGTTTCCGAGCAGCTAAGATCCTAGTAACAATTAATTTTAAAATTAATAATAATTATTATTATTCAGTATTTATCAGTCATATTTACTGTTCAGAATGAATGAAATAAAAGTTTGCGTTAAATCTGTACAAAATATCCATTGAAGTTAACTCAACTTGTAATTTCTTTTAAAATAAGAAAACACGAAAATCAGACGTACCGTGAAATTTAATACATTTTCAATATTTTCTTACTAACATTTTTGGTTCTTGTATAACATTCAAATTATCAAAAAGTGAGTCAAAATTTAGCTGCTATTAAAATGAATAATTAAGATGATTGAATAAAATTCAATCTTGTTTGCGGATTTATTCTGCTTTCATAAAAATGATTTTAATCTAGAAATCAAAGTTATCTGTATATTTAGTTTGCGCTATAACATATATAGAAGTAGTAACTAGACAAGATTAGAAGGTCGTATCAAATGCTAAAAAGGAGAAATAAGATATTTTTTAATTTTAGGACATTTTCAGTACTAATTTTAAGTATCAAATATCAATGAATTTTCAGCTTCCTAAAAAATGGTTTTTATCAAGACAATCTAGCCTGCGTATTTTATCTGCTTTTTTATCTGAAGTGGCTATGAATGGGAGATAGCTGCCAAATTTTCTTTTCAAATTTCGTATTAACATAAATTAATTAATTTTTATTTTATTTTTTCTCTCCTAGTCAAAGAATACTGTGTTAATTTAAATATGTTTAGCATTTTCTTTTATTCAGTCTACGTTTATTAAAAGGTATTAATTATAATTGATTCATCATGTTAATATGAAAGAAAGGATGATTTCAAGATTGTTTTTTTAACTCCATTTCCTAGATCTCATTAAATGCATAAGTTTTTGAGTAATATGACTCGAGTACATCTGAATTTCATTGTATTTCGGTGTTACTACTAATAATAAAGAGTCAAAATATTTCTAACGACGCCATGCATGCATTTTATTAAAATTTAAACAATGAGGCAGATTAACAAACTTATTGTATTCTTAAACCAAAGTACCAACTGCTTATAGCTCTATATTGTTAGAAATTTCTCGGTTAAAAAAGGGGGTTCGAATTCCATCTCTTAGACGAAATATTCCTGTGATTTTCTTGTCTATTATCTTGGCAATATTTCTCAAATTGATGCTGTGTCCTGTATTCCCCAATTTAAGATCCTAGGCCAAACATTACAAACATTCCCTTCACGCATGGATGGTAGCACCATAATGAGGTTAGACGATCCCCAATGTCCAGCTAAATATATTTTTTACAATTTTGAAACCATGCTAGTTGAAAAAGGTTAAAAAACTGCAAAGTTCTGTATTCATGGTTTTTAAAGTATGTGAGTTACAAATGGTTTCAAAACTTATGTCAAACAGTGATCCTTATCGTAAACTTTATGTTTAATCGGATGAGCAGATTGTTGCCTGTTATTTTATATTAATTTCAGAATGAAAATTCTAACCGTGTGTAGCACGGAGAAAAACTTTTTGTCAGAAGCACGGTAAATTTTACTATATTTAGCTTTTACTACGATTTTTCTCAGTTACTGAATTTATTAACATCACACCTTAAAATTTATCATGCTTTAGAATACGAGTTTTTATCAATTTCCATAATTAACTATTCGCAACTATATCAAAAGAAAAAAAAAATCTGATTTATAAAATTTCAGCAAATATACTCTTGCATTTATACCAGTTGTTCAATTACCTCTTAAGTTGCGTTCAAAAATGATATAGAAAAGTTTTGCTGCAAGCCCAATCTGGAAGAGCTATTTAAAAAAATTTGCACGTAAGCATTCTCTAACAAATTATTTTATTATCGAAATTATATTCATGCCTTTTTCTTAAATGTAATAGATAGTAATATAAAATTCAATTAAAATAACAGGTAGCAGTCTGTCTATCGGAATAACTATGCAGTTTATGATTAGGAACAGTTATTTTACCTTTACGAGTTTGAAACCAATTAAAACTGAAACGGTAAAAAAAAAACATGAACACAAAAATCTGCGGTTTTGTAACTATTTACAAATAGCATAGTTTCCATATCACAAGAAAGTATTTTAAAGGGTACTGGAGCTCTGTAGATATGCTGTACCCAAAATGCGTGAATCATAGTCTTGCATTCTAATAGTCCGGGGTCACTGATTAGAAAGTGCAAAATACGAGGAACTTTAATTCTATCGAAGGGATGGAAGATATATTGTGATATCAATGCTGGATTCGAACATCTGTTTAGCCGGTCTTGAGATTGATCGATTAGCCCTCTCTGTTAAAGTATGTACAAAACATGCATGAAACAAATTGTCTACATAAGATGAGCTTAGTTGACTTGGATATTTTGGACGAATAATGTTAAATAACGGTTAAATAAATCTCTATTAAACCATTTTTACCGATAATTTTATAAAAGTTAAAATAAAGAGAAGTAGATATGGTTTCTCAGATATAGTTTTCGATTCGTTATTAAAGTATAATTTAAACTTAGTAATTTTTCGCGATTATCATAAAAACTTTTTATTTTTATTTTTCATTTTTTACGAAATTGAAACTTAAAAATTGCTTTCTATAAATCGCCATTAAGTATGTGTGCTTAAGAGATTAGACATCAACATAAAACACACCAGGAACATAAAATCTTACAGTCGGTTTAAAATTTTAAGCATTTACTATTTGTTCATTACTTTGATTGCATATTTTAATTGATTACATTTTTGCATGAGATTTATTATAATAATTAACAAATCTCTTTCACCTTTTAATAATTTTAAAATATATTTATCGAAAAATGTTGTAAAATGAGGTAAATTCACAGTAATACTTTATTATAAATAAACACCACTTTTAATTTCAAATACTTTCATTTTGAATGATCATTAAAATTAAAAACGTAGTTCATCAGAGAATATTATTAAGCACGGAGGATAAATAAATATTACAAATAAATGGTTAATTCATTTGAATATGGGTTAAAGGAAAACCTATAAAGGTCATCTTTATAACACATGGTAATATTATGCTGATTATAACCAAAGATATCCGGATCATTGAAGTTAATTTAATGAAGTTAAGGTTACATAAAATTTTGACGAAATCATGGTTAAAGATACATTTCAAACTTGAATCTATTTTTTTCTGAGAGTGTAAAGAAAGAAAAGAAACAACATGGAGTTCTTGAAACATTATTTTAATTCAACCAGTGGAATCATAACTCTTGGAAATCCAGATTAAATTGAAGCAATGTGGAATAATTAATATTCACTAGGTTGACAAGTGTTGGTATTCGAATCGCAATATAGACCTTGTCCACATTGGGCATAGGTAAAGTTTTCATAGGTTACTCCGTATATCGTTTCTTCATTTTGAGGTGCTCTTGCTCCTTGGCAAGTATCTCCTTCATCTGAAAAAAAAGGAAAGAAATGCATTAATATAATTGATAAAAAAGATCATCCAGGCCCAAAAAATATTAAAAAAATATGATATTCTTTATGTTTTGAAAACTATATTTTTCTTTAATGTTTTTGCAGTATTTAAGAAAAAAATACGCAATTTGAATGATAACATATACAGGAGGTGAACAAAATAATGGAGACACTTCCATGCTAAATCATTTTTTCGTCCCTTTCAAGAAATACTTAAGAAATTATTTTATGACTTCAAAAATGTTTAGATTATGCAACTTTTTATACACGTCAGCAAAATTTTAAATCTTTTTTGAGTGATCAACAATAAATTGCAAAGGAAAAATAGTATTTTTGTACACCCTATGCAAAAATGTAGCAAATAAATTTGTAACTTGGAACGATAGTTTTGGTTATAAGTAATAATTGCAAAAAATTTCGTAAGCCTTATTTAAATATTAAAGGAGGCATGGCAATTTTTATGAAATGCTTATTTTTTATCTTATATTTTTTGCTATAACTTTAAAAACATTCAACAAAATTTCTAGAGCAACTTAAAACTGGTTAAAAAATTTCAGCTTTTAAATTTAAAAGCAATCGTTGAAAACGGCACAATATATGACTAATAATAAAGTCCTTTTATTCTGCGCATACGCGGAAAAAGAAAAACATTTTCTTCTTTAAAATTGTGTAGTTAATCGTATTTGGAAACAAATAAAAAAATACAAATCTTTACATATTAGAATATTAAAAAGTTTCAAGCAATACTCCAAAAAGGCCGACCAGGTGGCCGAGTGGTTAGTGTGTCTGACTGCGGAGCCATTGGCCGCGGGTTCGAATCCTGCTCAGGGCATGGATGTTTCTTTCTCTCTGTGTTCTATGTCCTTTCTCCTTCGTGTGTGATTGTGTGAATGTAACCCGCCCTATAAATGGGTTTGTGGTTGTGTGACGTGGGGGTCGCTGCTCCACAGATGTGGCTTCGCCACAGGTGCCCACTGGGTAACGTTCTGGCATTCCTGTGGCCAATGGGACAACCCCCAAGTGCCCGCCATTAAAAAAAAATCACAAGAAAGACATTCTTCAAATAATATTTCGAATTATTAGTTAAATTTAAATAACTAATAAAGATACCTTACAATAAAAATTTTTACACTGAATTATAATTGCATTAGAAAAGAAAACAGGAGAAAGAAAATATATTTTTATGGGGGATGATCCCAAACAATACTGGTTTCATTTTTAACAAATTTTGCTTAATAGTAAAGAATTAAGTTTGAAGAATACCCCTTATCATCTCAAGCTTTTTTTAAGAAAAAAAAGACGAAAACTTGCTAAGGAAAACTGCTTATCAAAATTTTTTTGGTCGTTGCCCAATACGGCAAATTACAAAATTAAGGAAAAAAAATTAAATTTATGAGCGTATGCAGTATAAAATAGCTACGTCAATTACTCATATCTTCTTTAAAAGTTTTTTCTCAAAATTTAAAGCAACAGATTTGAAATTAATTTTAAAATGCTGCTTTTAAGCTGAGTTAGATTTTACTTAATCATTGCATTTAATAAACAAACTAATTGATACGTTGCAAATTTATTGCTACATCTTTGAGATAAAATTATCTATCGCACAACCATTTAAATCTGATTTTTCAAAATTTGGAAAATATTGTTATTTTTAAATTATGAATTTTTATGACTACAGAAATTTTTTAAAATCTTTTTCAACTTCATATTCTTTTAAAATTAAATACACTCTATAACAAAAAAATCGACGCACCAAGAAGCAATCATCCGATTGCTTTGAAATTTTGTATGCATGAATGTTTTTGCTCGATCCGGCTGGAATGATGCCGACTGGGGTCGTATAGTCTTTAGCGACGAATCCCGCTTCCAACTGTGTCCTGCCGATCATCGAAGACGTGTTTGGAAACGCACAGGGCAGAGGGGGATCCTGGCTTCACTATTGCACGACACACCAGCCCTCAACAAGGCATTATAGTCTGGGGTGCCATATCCTTTGACAGCCGGGCACCTTTGGTCGTCATTAGAGGTACACTTACTGCACAGCGGTACGTCGACGAGATCCTAAGACCTGTTTTGCTACCGTTCCTTTTGCAGCTCCCTGGGCTGGTTTTTCAGCAGGCAATGCCAGACCACATACGGCACGTGTTGCTATGAACCGTCTGCAAGCTTGTCAAACTCTTCATTGGCCTGCCAGATCACCAGATCTCTCTCACATCGCGCATGTCTGGGATATGATGGGAAGGCGATTGCATCTGGCACGGAATGTTGATGACCTCGTTCGACAATTGGATCGAATTTGGTAGGAAATACCGCAAGAGACCATCCGGGAACTTTAACGGTCTATGCCACGCCGTGTGGCAGCTTGTATCCAGACTAGAGGCGTGTCAACACCTTATTGAACTTGTTACTGTAACTCTGCAATAATATATTCAATTGTTCTCAAATTTTAATAATTTACTATTCTGTACATTGTCTTTTAATCCACCAAGTTTCGTTGCAATTGGACAACTCCTTCCTGGTGCGTCGATTTTTTTGTTATAGAGTGTATTTGAAAGAAGGATTCTGAAAGTCTTATTGTGATACCTTTTGTCTTAAATTTTATTTAAAATTTAAAGCTAATCATGTAAAGACAAATATAAAGATTAATTTTTACGATACATTTAAATCAAAATTAACTTAAATTACTTAACGCAGAAACATAATATTTTCAGTTTTGCACCTAATATTAAACTACAAAATTTCTTAAATTAGTTTTTGTTGCTTCAAATACAATATCCATCAGGTTTATTCGTTTTCTTATTTTATAGTAGAACGGAACAAAATATTTAAAACAATACATGGATTTTTTAAAAAAAAAAGTGCCCAAAACATTTCCTGCATAAATGACAACAATACTGCTGTTATACATTTTATCCTTTTGTAATATCTTAGTTTACAAGAAAGCAAATATTTTTAGTAGAAGTTACATATTTTTCATGTGTTAAGTACCTTATGAAGTTCATATGATGTTATTATGGTAACATTTCAATTATGTTAGAATAATTTAAGTATCTCACTCATGAAAGAAATCAACTTACACAGAATTTTTTCACAAGTAAGACAGCAACTGCATGTGGCAAAAGCTGGTCTGTAGCCTGGCTTACAATTGATCTGAAAACTGTATATTCCGCACTGGCTAGTAGAGCATTGCGCAGCTGAGCAAATTTGTAAAATAGCAAAAACCAAGAAAATAGTCTGGTACATATACATGTTTGTTTTAATGATGGTTTCGACCTGCGGTAAAACATAATAAAAAAAATTATGGAATGGAAAAATGGAATAAAAAAAAATTAGATTAATGTGTGAAAATAATGTGCCAGTAAAACGGGACCTTGCTACAGATTTTGAGATTGAGAAAACACATTTGAAATTTGAGAAAACACATTCTTCACCACGAATGAGTTCAAACATTTATTTTCAAGACAAATATTTTTTTCTTCATCATTTAAATTAACAAATTAAGCAAATGAAGAAATTAAAACAAAGTGAAATAAAAAAAAAGAAAATCTTTTTGCTTGATATAGTATTTTTTTTTTATCAATGTATGATTACTGGAACTTTCTTCAATTAAATTCAACAAACTACCCTCGAGCACTTCTGTTTTAAAAGTTTAACACTTTCATCAAAAAGAACAGGGTATTATACTACCTATGCAACAAACGTATAATATGTATAAATCAGTGTAAGAAATTTATGTTCTTCAGTAATAGGCAGACTAAAATTTTTCCTTTCCAATATTTTCATGCAAGATATAAAAATTTCAAAGTGCTAAAATGTGTAGCACAAAAAAGTGGTGACCAGAAACAAGAAAAATAAATAAATAAATACATAAAATAGGTTTATTACTAAAAAAAAGAAAAACACTAATATTAGTTTAAAAACAATCAGGTTACTTTAAAAAAACACACTCGCGTGCGTTTTTTTCCTAGGTTCTACTTTTTACTAAGCATTCATAGAGGTATATAGCTTCGTGGTTTACTGTTGGTACTAGTGAATATTAAAGAACAATATTCTACGAAATTCACCTTTTTTCTCCAAGATTGCAGAATTACTATACAAAGGTCCACTGAAAGTATTTTTGATTTAATAGTTAGTGTGAACTCTGTAGAACGTAAAATAATGCCCAGTTTAATGATTCACGTGTTTCACAAAAATATTGCCAGTTGTAAACTGTAATGTTTTCTCAAAATTTCTGAAAATCCTCAGAATTTTGTCTCCCTAGAGCTCGAGGAGAAAAAAAATTTTTCTTCGCAAGAATAAAATAAAAACTGTGTCTAATATTTTAAATCGAGAACATTTCCTAGGGCAGGAATAGACTGACATCGGGCAGGGATTGACTGGCTGGTAAAGCCTGTCAGAGATCACTAAGTTCTCCAAGTTCCATAACAAATCAATACCTCAGGGAAGAGCCGTAATGGCTCAGGATATGGAGTCTTTTGTCACGCAATAGCTCCCTTATTTACGTTCTCTCTCTTTATATATATATATATATATATATATATTGAAAAAAATTTAAAATTTTTATTGGATACTTCATCTTGATATTTTAGAATTAGGTAGCAATAGTGCAATGTAATGTAACCATGTAGCAATATAACAAATTTCCCCGTGAATTCATTATTCACCAAAATTGAGATTCAAAGTTAACAGACCGCATCCCAAATAACGGAAAACTAACTATAAATCACTCAGAAGATATTTGCTAAAAATACAAGAAAGAATTCGCTTAAAATTAGGAAATTTAAATATTTCGAAATTCTGCAGAGTTAGAAAATATCAAAGAATCGGAAGCAGACAAAATTTGAAACTAATAATTAATAATTTCTAGTAATTTTTCTTTGGGTCTGGCTATTAATTTTACAAGACGAGGAAGAAACAGTAGTTTTACTATGCCCATGACAACAAAAGAAAAGAAACTGTTTTACCTTTGAAGTATATTAGAATCTTCAAATTTCTTTGTAACGACATTTAAACGTATCTCAATATATATACTGAAGGGAAGACAGAAATACACGGATTAGCAATATGACATTCACGATTTAACAAATGTGTTCAAATATACTCATACAGAATTTAATTTCTATTATTTATTGTGCATGATCGACAGGTAATAAAAACTAAGCCATATAGCATGAGTTTAATCAACTTAGGGCTTGGCACTGCTATAAATCATGAATCGATAAATCATAACTATTTTTGCATCGTTTTGTCCAGAATATCTCTAAGATAGGACACGAAGCATTTATTTACTCCAATTATTTTTCTAATAACTTGACCTTCACATCGACTAATCAATGTCATATTTTTACTGTACATTTGTGACTATAGTTTCTAAAATTGTAGTTTCCTCAGATATTTTGAAAGTTAAAAATTAAATCCTCTTGATCAATAATTATCAACAAATTATTATGATTTTGTGAGGGATTCCGTGTTTTAATTAATAGGCATGTGGATTAGACAGCATTTTTTAAAAGTGCTCTAAAATATAAAATTGAACTTATATTTTGTACACAAAATTTCGATTAATGAATAGATAAAAGTATTTAAGATGGTATCTTTTCCTTGTTCACAATACACGCATAAAATGACTTTTTATAAAGAACTATGATAATATATCTGACAATTACCAAGATTTTATTTAAACAAATCTACAAATGTAGTTTTTTCTCTATGCATGAAAAACAGAGATGATGGTTTTAAACTCGGTCAATTGTTTTTATGCTTTTTTTATGAATAAATTTTTCACATTTCGATAAATTTCTGTTTCTCCGTCTTGTTTCGATAAATATTGATATACGAATCCACCATTCTAATAAACAATTTACGTTATCCTTTCTTTCCTTTTTACAAGGATTCTAAAAATGCGAGGATTATTGAACACCTTGCATGTAACTATATTTAATCAATTGTGATTATTATGCACTCCTTCAAGTATCAAAAGGCAATCAAATTGTTTTTATTCTTTTTTGTGAATCAAAAAACTTAATGCTAATTCTTCAAATTTTGATAAATTTCTGTTTTTCTGTCATACAAATATTGATATACGAATCCACCATTCTAATAAACAATTTACGTCATCTTTTCTTCCCTTTTAACAAGGTTTAATTTAAACAAATGTACAAATGTAGTTTTTTCTATGCATGAGTAAAAGAAATGAAGGTTTTAAACTCGGTAATAAATTATTATTCACTCATTATTAATTGATTATTTACACCAAATGATTATTAATTTGTTACTAAATAATTCACATGAGGCGTCTGATGAAATCAATGTACATAGTTGTATTCAAAGATTATTTCTCGATCAAATGCCAATCAATATTTAAATAAAGGAAGATCTAATTGAAATATAAATGTACTAAGGCATTATATAACCCTTAAAATTTGAAAAGATGAACTGACAAGATGTACTTTAATCTCCAATCTTAATAGATATTTTCATAATTCCCTTCAAAAAAGCAAATACTTATAATGTCGCCCTTTATATCGGAAAAACAATAAATTGAAACATGAAGCTGCTTCGAAATAATTTTGATTTTATAATTTATTTTAATCCTGATTTTTTTATTTAAACGTAAGAGAAGGATTTTATCTTAAGATTATGACAAATATTTTATTTCAGCGTTATTAACTGACAATAAGTTTTATGTTTACCTTCCATCTTGCGTATGCTCAATGCATATCGTAAATTAATGTAAACTTCTGATGATCTTGCTTTTAATATGATTACCATTGAGCGTAAATTTTGAGGACAAGTTTATATCAAAATTAAATATTTAATTTGAAATCTTTACTTACATGCATCTTCTCCTAAAATGAGGTAAAATGTTGCCTAACATTTATAATATTAAATTTTCAAGTCATTAAAGTTCATGTATATTATTCAAGTTAATAAATTATTTAAATCTATGCAATATGAGTAAGATTAGTATTTTAAGTAAATTTAGTATGCTCTGAGTGTGTAAGAATATTTTGTCCTGTGAATTAAAATATCAGATTACATTAAGACAAACTAACGATAGATTGGAACATAACTGTTCGTAAGGCTCAATGACGATTACACTGGAAGACTTAATTTAGGACATAATTGAGATGAACAAAAATCCCAGTGGTTTTCGCTGGTGCTGTGTTAGACCTAATGTATTAGGTAGTATGGATACAAAAACACAAATTAAAGACCTGACTAAAGAGTGTATACAAAAAATTTGTATGTTATCAAATATAATGAAAAATAGTGCTGTCAAGTTATTCCCCTTTAATGATTTGAATATAAAGAGAACAATTATAACATGAAATAACAACAAATGATAGCTAAGATTAGATATATTTGAATGTTGTTATATATTTATTTATTTATTTTTTGTATACATCACAGTATTTGATGAAAAAAGAGATTAGACCAATATTGATACTTATTTATATGACGTTAGACGAAAAAAAATAGTTATAGTACTTGCTAAGAATAATTACATTAAAGAATATTTCAAGTTTATGACTACAGCATTGATTTGTGAACAATGAACGGGATGACAAAATGAGAAAAAACTTAGATTTTTAGTAATGGACAGGGCTATACAAATCCCAAGGAACTAAGATGAAGATCGTATCACCAAGGGATGTCAGCAACAGGAAAAAAAGGTATCCCAGACAATGCTGGTACTTGCGCAGGGATTTGTTATCACTTCCAGCGAGGTAACATCAATCCAGTGAAAAAGTATAGATCAGTTCTATAGTGACAAGTTCCTGAAATTGTGTTTTAGCACCCAAGATTAAGATGATCACTTATCGATCATGCTTATAAATAAAAATACACGTTGATTTCTTTGAAGTGATTGAGCAGAGTTGATACAATGGATGAGAGCTGTTTGTAAACAACGATACGTCATTGGGTTCTTTTACTTTCAGTTAAGGTTTAACGGTCAATAGATGGCGGTGTGGTAGCTTAGAGGATAGAGCGTTCACATTCCAGTGAGGTGAATCGGGTTCGAATCTCAGCGATGGTTGGTCGATTCGAATTCGCATCCGACTCTCAAAGACTACAGTGCTGACGTAAAATAACCTCAGTGGTAGACAGATCATGGATTTGAGTCCCATTGCCGTTAAGCTAACTATGGGAGATTTTCGCGGTTTTCCTCACCATGTAACGCAAATGCTGGCTACTTTAACCAATAAGTCCACCACAAAGGCAAACTTTTCCCAATACTTGCCAGAAGTTACCTGCTGGATTGAGTTCAAATTTACAAGGATACGGAGTAGAACATTAATAGTCGTAAACCCAAAATTGGGTCGGCTGCTCAACGACGGTTATAAAATAAAAGTAAAATTGTCTATGGATGTGAATATCATGATGAGAACAAAGTTTTGTTTATGTTGACATATGATAACGAGTTTGTTGTTAAAATTCATTTGATTAAAAAAAAGAAAATTCACTAGAGGAAAATTCACTTGAAGAAAATTCAAAAACGAAAATTCACCTTTAGGGTCTCCCAGTCCCTACCGTTAAATCTCATTCTTAACAGAGTCTTCTAGATGTTAAGAGAATGATTATTCTAAGGGACTTTTTTTTCATTTTTTTTATAGTTTTGAGTTAGGCCATATTCGATTTGTTAATATTTAATAAATAAAGTTTTCCTGAACGATTTTATTAATTTCTGTGGGATAAATAATATCCAAATCTACAAGATATTAAATGATCTACATCAGTGTTCCCCAACCTTTTTATCACCGCGGTCAAGTCAACGTTTGATAATTTTACCGTTTCCCGTTGTGGGGTGGGGACGTTTATTGCTTATATTTTAGATTATTTTGATTTATTAATGATGGAGATAAGACAAAGTTCTTCATTAGTTCCAATGTAAAATTCGATCCTCGTTTTCGTGTTTTATTTATGATATTTACAATTATGATGATTGATTTTTTTTTATTAAAACTAATTGAAAGCGAAAATAGTTACGGTGGCTTTCTTTTCCTTTTTTTTTTAAACTTTTAAAAACATTAAGAAATTTATGTCACTACTGTGATGTCACAATTGGCATTACATATTTATTTCCTATCCTTTAAAATATCTTTGATTACTTAAGCTTATTTTTATTAATAGAATTATATTTGAAATAAATCAAAGATTTAATCTTTAAAAACGAACATAAAATATTTATTCTTCTTTTGCATCAATCAATGTAACGGATACTTTTTTTTATTTCATTACTAATGCAGACTTATTAATTCACTGTCGCGCCTAATCGAAAACAAAAATCTATTTGTAATTTTTTATTCAAATATGTAACCGCTATATGTTTGAGTTGCATGGTTGTAATAATTCCCATAAATTTGTTGGCGACTCGTGATCGCCAAGGTATTTTATAAACTCAATGTTGATATGCGGGGTTGGCTTTGTTTTGGCTGCTTTATTTTGATAAATCGCCGATTTTGGATCTCCTACCCATACTTTCTGTGTCCGTTAGTAACAATTGTATTAACTTTTTATTCAAAATTTGTGGCGACTTGGAGTGCCCTTTGCGCGCTCCAGCCCCAGCCATCCTAACGGTTTTAAAAATGCAATCGTAACGGAATGCTAACAAAACTTCTTAATGTGGAAGTTATATTTTCTTGATCCCTTTAACGGATTTATTTTTGATAATTTGTTATTATATATGATGACCATTCTTTATAATCTTCACGAATTATTGTTTAATAAATTGGATTTTTTCTAAACGATTTATATATGAATTACCTGGAGAATGCCATTTTGTTTCATACTTTTATTAACGGTCAATACGAAAAATAATGAATTTAGATATTTTCCACTATACAAATATTGGCGGCCACTGATGGAGAACAACTTCCACCATAACTACCTTCTGAGGTCCTTTTTTTAAATAAATAAAGTTTTAATGGAACACAGATATTTTTAATTTGGGATAGAAACCTAGGAATTTAAATTCAGTTTCAATGAACTGGGCGGCCCAGTACCATTTGATCCACGAACTGGTACCAGTCCGTGGACCAGGGGTTGTGGAACACTGATCTACATGATGTAAAATATCAAAATGATATCCAAATTGAAATGATTTCACACACCAAAAATTTGATTAATTCTACAATGAGGCTATCTGAACTATCACTAAAAACTGGACTGAGGATCTCCACCTTTACAGGGTTCATTGGTGGCAAAGCATTGTCCAACAGGTGATTTTGTCTGGGAGGAGCAAAATGTAGTCTATCAATATTTATAATCTTTGAAGGAGCATATTTATTATCAAGTCATTTAATTTAAAAAAATTGAGAATTTTTTTTTTCTGATAACAGAAAATGGTCCATTAAATTTTGTTTTGAAAGAGGTTTCATCTTTCAAGTAAACAATGCCGTCTACACTGATTTTTTGTAGTTTTGATTTAGGTAAATGTTGTTGATTTCGGAAGTCTTGAGCAGCTAAGAGATTTTCATAGGCTACTTGGTAAGTTGAATGAAGCTGAGTTAAGATTTGCTCAATGTAAGAAGAAGTGTCAAGTTGATTCGGTGTGATATTTTTGTTGAATGTGTCAAAGAAAAGTGATACTTGTCTTCCAAGATGTGAAATTTATTTGCCAAGCCCAAGCGTGGAATTTGTACAGCATTGTAACAGCATTGATGAATAATGAGAGATATTTTAAACAATACATTTTTTTAGGGTTATATCTGTGAATTTGATGGATTAGTTGATTTTTTTAAGATTGTTCATTTGATAAGGCGTGTTATGGTGTATTGTGAGATAATGTGATGCTAAGTGTACTATTAACTCAATGAAAAGCTTCAGCAATAAACTGCTTACCACAATTAGTTAAGATATTTATTCTGGTCTACCATGAAGAGAAATGTAATTTAGCACGTGTTTCATTATTTGATTCAATGTGATATTGACGAGAGAGTATAAAACTAAATATTTTGATTAATTATATAGAACTGTCAATGCATATTGACCATCAAATCGACATACGATTTCAAGTGATACAAATTATCCAGGATGGCCGCGGATGCTTTGATTTAAGAAAAGCGATGGTCTTGGTTTAACTTTTATCTGACTGATGCATTGATAGCAAGAAAGGACAATGAATCTGCAATCAGTATACATGTTCTTCCAAAAAATTTTGTGTAAGGAATTGGTGTGTTTTGTCAAATACAAAATGGTTGAAATGAGCATTTTGGATAACTTTGAACTTCACCGAATCGAGAAGGACAATTTTTGGATCATCTTTATGTGGAAGAAACTGCAGGGAATTGGTTTCTGGGTGTAAAAAGAAGTTTTTGAATTTATGGGTTATGAACGGTTGGCGAGCGTTAGAGAGCAGGGGGTGCAGCCCACTAGTATATCTTTAATTCTAGAAAGACGGAGTTCATCAACAATGGAATCCGTTAAACCCTTATGAAAAAATCGAGGTATAAATGAGGTATAAACGAGGTATATTTTAAAGGTATAAAAGAGGTTGTTATTTAAATACGTCGTTGAGGTTGAAAAGGGTGCAAATGAATACCTCAAAACCAACCTCAAATATACCTTAAATATACCTCCAGAGGTATATATGTTTCAACTTGAGGTGTTTAATTTTACATCTGGGGAGAGGTAGATATTTACCACTTTAAAGTGTTTCATTTTCAACCTTAGGTTATTACTTATCAGCCTGAAGTATATTTTTTTACACTTGTGGAAGTATTAATTCAGCAACCTAAGGTGCGTCAGTTTACACTTCAGGTTATTATAAATCAACCTCAGGTGTATTTTGTTCGACTTCAGGTAATTGTTTTTCAACCTCAGGTATATAATTCTATACTTGTAGAGGTATATATTTATCAACCTGTGGTGTGTCGTTTTGCACTTCTGGTTGTTATAAATCAGCCTCAAATGTATTTTGTTCCACCCCAGGTAATTATTTTTCAACCTCAGGTATATAATTTTATGCTTGTAGAGGTATATATTTTTCAACCTAAGGTGGGCCATTTTACACTTCTGGTTGTTATAAATCAACCTGAAGTGTATTTTCAACACTTGGAAAGGTTATTTTTTATTAGCGCCATGTGTTCTATGTTCTACCTTAAGTTATTATTTCGTAACCTCAAGTATATATTTTTCTATTTTTAGGAGTATTAATTTATCAACCAAAGATGCGACATTTTACACTTCAGGCTTATGTAGCTCTACTTAAATCTGTTTTTTTTTTTTGCACTTACGAAGGTGAGGTGTTATACGGACCACCTAGTTTATTAATTTTTAGACTCACTATATAAAATATATGATGTATATAAAGATATTATTTATATTATATGAAGAATAATGTATATCATTATATTTTTTTCACAAGTAGAGATCATTTATCAACATGAAATTTTTAATATTAGACCTTCGGCAGTAATTGCTTCTTTTGTTAAGCTATAAAAGAAAGTTTCAAATGCATAATTCTTCTATAATTTTAATAGATTGATTTAAATCATCTTAAAATAACACTTATCCAAATTCTACAGTTAGTAAAAATTATTTATGGGAACTCATACTCGTATTTTTATAAGATAGTTGTCTAAGGTGCTTGAATTTTTAAAGCTATAAAACTGCAAATTTAAATAATTAGTCAGCTGAAATTCAAAGCACTACTTTTATTTAAACCTAAAATGTCATTTTTTTTACAAACCAACAAAATTATTTTAAATACTGTTTCCGTCTACATGTTGAAACTTGTAATTATTGGAACCTAAAAGAAAAAAAAATTTGAATTAGTACGAAAGTCATATTTACAATAAAAGTGGCAGGTTTTAAAATATTAGAAATTGTTTTTTTTATGATTTAAATTAACTGGATGAAATTAATCTGATGATCTTTGGATGATCTTTTTCAGATAAATAGTATTACTCTTCTGCCATTTCTATTCAATCCTCGCCATTTCTATTCAATCCTCAAATCAAAAATAGCATGATATATATCAAAGACACAAAATAAAATACACTGAAGACAGTATTACCATTAACAACATTTACAGAAATTCAAATATACAGGGTGTTTATAAAGTCCCGGACCCATTCTGATGCTTAATAACTCATAAAATAATAAAGATAGATAAAAATTAATAACATACATGGTTAGATAGACTCAAAAAGTTTCATGACCCTTGTCAATGAACTTCCACGTGTGCCCCCTTCGTCGCACGGAGAATATCAAGTCGATAGTCAATTTCACGCCAGGTAGCGGCAAACATGTCGGCATCCACAGAGGGTATTGCGGTTGTAATTCTGGCTTTTAGGTCATCAATGTTCGACACGATCCTCCTGTAAACATTGTCCTTTATAAATCCCCAAAGAAAAAAGTCCAGTGGCGTTATGTCAGTTGATCTGGGTGGCCAAGGGATTGGACCTCCTCGCCCATTCCATCTTCCTGGAAAATGGTCATTCAAAGAACTACGAACGATGATACCCCAATGAGGTGGTGCACCATCTAGTTGGAAAAAAAACATGTGGCTGACGCCCTTCTAGTTGTGGAAATACGAAGTTTTCCAACATGTCTAAGTATACGACTGATAAGACCGTCTTTTCTGTAAAAAAGAAAGGTACCTGGCGTGAAATTGACTATCGACTTGATATTCTCCGTGCGACGAAGGGGGCAAACGTGGAAGTTCATTGACAAGGGTCATGAAACTTTTTGAGTCTATCCAACCATTTATGTTATTAATTTTTATCTATCTTTATTACTTAATGAGTTATTAAACATCAAAATGGGTCCGGGACTTTATAAACACCCTGTATAATTCCAATCTTACTATGCAATTTTAACACTTTTTACTTTTTGATACATCTGTAACATTATGGTACTTGTAAGTTTAATAATTCGATTTTCTTTTTTTAAAAATCTTTAAACTCAATAAACCTAGTCTATATTTTTAAACTTTTCGTCAGACTTCATGAAACTAATAGCTTTTTTTTAAATTTTTGACGTTGATTCTGAAAAGGACTTTATTGTCAATCACATCAGAGTTTCGTAAAAAATAGTTATTTTAATATTTTTTAATTTATGTAATCAAGAATCAACAATCGTTTAATAAATTAAAATTTTAAAGTTATGTACCAATTTTTATTCTCTTTTTGCACTCAATCAAATAAAACAAATTACAAGCTGATAAGGAGCATTTATTTTAAAGTTGTGAGTAATTTTATGTGAAGAAAATGTCTAAGAGAGAATGATTTGAAATAATACTTTTAAATTTAGTTGTGTATAATATCTCCTATATAACTTATAATACCGAGCAGAATAAAACTAATAGTTAGTTGATACAAACACTTGTTTAAATATAAATACAGATCACATAGGATGAAATTCAAAACAATGCATATTACTTTCAACCATAAATGTTTTTATTTGCAATTGATTTTATTCAATTCAGGATATATATATATATATATATTTATATATATATATATATATATATATATATGTATATATATATATATATATATATATATATTATATATACATATATATATTATATATATATATATATATATATTTATATATATATATATATATTATATATATATATATATTTATATATATATATATATATATATATATATATATATATATATTATATATATATATATATATTTATATATATATATATATATATATATATATATATATATATATATATATATATATATATATATATATATATATATATATATATATATATATATATATATATATATATATATATATATATATATATATATATATATATATATATATATATATATATATATATATATATATATATATATATATATATATATATATATATATATATATATATATATATATATATATATATATATATATATATATATATATTTATATATATATATATATATAAACTTTGTATATATATAAACAATATAAATTTTGCAACAAATATCCAAACGATAAGCATACAGCTATAGTAGAATTTCAGAGCAAAATTGCTATTTTAAAAATCTTTCAATTTTCAATGACTTATTTATAAGAGAAATTATGAACATTTTTCTCAATTATTCAGCGTGCATACTGCTACGTTAAAACATATACATTTAAGCAAAATAAAAAGAATAATTCTATTTGAATAAATTACAAACAATAAAATATACTGTGCATAACCTGCTGTAACGATTCACCAGTAATGTTACCCAAAACAGCGACGAAAAATATTTCGGTTATTCTCTCTTATTGCTAAGCGTACAGAAGATAGTCTCTAAGAATATCCTTCCAACTTAAATTATTTAAAATCAGGACGCGTGGTTAAAACAAAAATAATAAAATTTAAGTTTGAAAATTGAAACACATTTGATTAAAAGTGATAAAACTAAATTAATAAATGCCAAGCACACTTACCGAATTTCAAATAGACTTTCGATTGTCAACACACACGCCATTTACCGGTTCGCATGGAACTCTGGGTAGTGAGCTAGTTAATATGAAGTGTACTTTAAACAACCTTAAAACAAGCTTAGGTATAAATAAAATGACTTCATACACCTCAATAAATACCTCACTCTCTTTAGTTGAAATAAGGTTGATTTTTTTATACCTCATAAATACCTCTTTTGTTACAAGTGTAAAAAAAACAACCTCGTATACCTTAAAAATCACCTTATCAGTCTGGATGATTTGAAGTGAATTTAAAACAATCTCAAAATAAGCTTAGGTATAAATAAAATGACTTCATATACCTCAATAAATACCTCACTCTCGTTAGTTGAAATAAGGTAAAAAATTTTATACCTCAAAAATACCTCTTTTGTTACAAGTATAAGAAAATAAGCCTGGCATACCTTAAAAATCACGTTATCAGTCTGGATGATTTGAAGTGAATTGTAACAACTTCAAAATAAGCTGAAGTATATGTAAATCAACCTCGTACACCTTAATTACAACCTTTACAAGGTATAATTTTTATTGCTGTTTTCTCTGCAACCTTAAATATACCTCAAATATACCTCAAAACAACCTTAATACCTCAAAAGTACCTCAAATCAACCTTAAATATACCTTAAATTTTCGTAAGGGAAGCTTAAAAAGTTGAAACGGCTGTTTTCAGACCAAATACTAATGTTTTATTTTTAGAAGTACTGACGTGTGTAACACACGTTAGGATATCTCGGAGGTTTTCTGTGAGGGAAATTCGAATATAAGCAAAAGATAGAAACATTAATCAGTTTTTAGAGTACTAATCAAGTTTGGTAATTAATTGCTGTGAATTAGAAAGAGGATAAGAGAATGTGTTGCTTGTTCAATTATGGTGTTCAATAGTCTAAGATCCAATGCTAATCTGGATTTGTGTTTTCTTGTTTCTTCTTGACCAAGGAAAGTGGACAAACTCATGAGCTAACACCACGCTGGAATGAGGCTTGCTCAATTATGGTTTTCAATAGTCTAGGATCCAATGCTAATCAGGATTTGTGTTTTCTTGTTTCTTCTTGACCATGGAAAGTAGACAAACTCATGAGCTAACACCACGCTGGAATGAGGCTTGCTCAATTATGGTTTTCAATAGTCTAGGATCCAATGCTAATCTGGATTTGTGTTTTCTTGTTTCTTCTTGACCATGGAAAGTGGACAAACTCATGAGCTAACACCGCGCTGAAATGAGGCTTGTTCAATTATGGTGTTCAATAGTGTAAGATCCAATGCTAATCTGGATTTGTGTTTTCTTGTTTCTTCTTGACCAAGGAAAGTGGACAAACTCATGAACTAACACCACGCTGGAATGAGGCTTGCTCAATTATGGTGTTCAATAGTCTAAGATCCAATGCTAATCTAGATTTGTGTTTTCTTGTTTCTTCTTGACCATGGAAAGTGGACAAACTCATGAGCTAACACCACGCTGGAATGAGGCTTGCTCAATTATGGTTTTCAATAGTCTAGGATCCAATGCTAATCTGGATTTGTGTTTTCTTGTTTCTTCTTGACCATGGAAAGTGGACAAACTCATGAGCTAACACCGCGCTGAAATGAGGCTTGTTCAATTATGGTGTTCAATAGTGTAAGATCCAATGCTAATCTGGATTTGTGTTTTCTTGTTTCTTCTTGACCAAGGAAAGTGGACAAACTCATGAACTAACACCACGCTGGAATGAGGCTTGCTCAATTATGGTGTTCAATAGTCTAAGATCCAATGCTAATCTAGATTTGTGTTTTCTTGTTTCTTCTTGACCATGGAAAGTGGACAAACTCATGAGCTAACACCGCGCTGGAATGAGGCTTGTTCAATTATGGTGTTCAATAGTGTAAGATCCAATGCTTATCTGGATTTGTGTTTTCTTGCTTCTTCTTGATCATTGAAAGTGGATAAACTCATGAGCTAACACCACGCTGGAATGTATCGATGTCTAATTGGTGAGATGATCTATTTGTTATTTTTAATAAAAAAACATTTAGGATTGGGTGTTAAAATATTTCCTTTCAGCCACTGTTCCAAAATTCAGTTGGATAACATGATCAGTTCTAGAGATAGAGAGAGACACGAAATCTTAATTTTTTTTACTAAAGATTACATATTACCCCTATTTAACCTCCTTAGGGGTAGAATATCAAAATATCCTTACTTACTTGTTAAGGTGCCTTGTTCAAAATCTAGTACAAAAACATGATTTTGGGCAAAAGTTTCGAAAAATTGAGTTCACTATTAATTTAGAATCCATTTTGCTGGTACTCCAATTATTTACAAAGTTAAAAAAGTTTTTGTGTAATGCTTATTAAGACATTTATAAGCACTGCACAAACATTTAATAAAAACAATTTTGAAATGAAATAGAATAGAACACATTAAGCGAAAATATCACGTAAAAGCACAAAATAAAATGTAAGGAAAAAACAGAACGAAGCATGAAACAAAATCTAAAAAGCGAGCAGCAAATTCAAATGAACTTACATGAACATGAATTTTTTCAAGAATGATTTAAAATATTTTCGTAACAAGATTGCCAGATTGCAAAATATGAAAACAAAAGCGCAAATTGAGCGTAACTTGAGGAGTTTTGTTTTAAAGTGCCGTTCTTACTGCAGTGCTGAAGCGCCTTTGTTTCGTTAGTTACCAAGGGTGGGGCCGAAAATGGATGTGTGCAAGGTAATATTATACTGGATATTTTAAAGAAGTTTACAATTAATAATTTTAGAAAATTAATTTTTATTTAAGAAAAAAAGTGAGAGAGAGACAGGGGAAAAGAGACATGAATTGCCTGTTTTGCACATACTTTTAGCCATGGATTTGACCTGAAGGGATTTGCACATGGTAAAAATTATACTATAAATTAACAAAGAAGTTTTTTAGTAAATTTATCTACAATAATGTACTATAAACTCAATGTTTTTGTATAGATTTTAATTATTTTATTTGGGTATCCATTTTTTCAATCAATTTTGAAAGAGTTTGTCTACTTGTTTTTTGGATAAATAAACATTACTAGACATTCTTTTAATTCGATTCATCTGTTTAAAAATGGTAATTAAATGGATGTTTTCGGTTATATCAGAATTCCGAGTAATTAGTTTATTTATATTAAAATTAGAATCATTTTTTTAATCGTATAAATCAACAGAGCAGATATTTTCTTCCTTTATAATACCCAAATCCAAAAAATTAAAATTAATATTGTCATCATGATTCCGAAGCAAGATTAATTCCTCGGGTTAGATATTATTTAATAGAATTGTATAATCCTGAAAATTAAAGATAATTAAATCATCAATAAATTTAAAAACAAATTTAATACTAAGAGTATAATTTCCTCATAATTGTGCAAAAAGTAGTTAGCTAAGAGAGATGAAAATTTAGATTCATGTGGTATTCCATCAATTTGAAGAAAAATGTCTTTAACATTGTACAGATAACTATTAAAAAGACAAAAATTAATTAGAATTTCCTCATAATAAAAATCGAAATTAAGAATATTTTTAAAATAATAGTAATAACTCAAAAGAACATCGTTTTGCTTAGAAAGGGGAATACTGTTGAAAAGATCCTGGAAATCAAAAGTCGCAATAGAATTAATTTTATTATGCTTAATAAATTCTAAAATGAGCTGATTATTAGTGATAAGCTAAGAAAAACCTTCTTTAAAAATATTGTTAATAATTTCATTTAAGTTGTTAGAGAAAATAGTGCCAGAGTATGTTAGGTAAGTGTTTAACCCACAAGTGATTGCTATAAATTTAATAGGAATTTAATGAAATTTACGGTTAAAAATTAAGTGAGGAAATTGTATAGTGCTAATTTTTATTTTTAAGCTCTTACTTAAAGCTAAAATTCTTTTAATGACAATATTATGCTTTACATTACTAAGTTTAAAATTTTCACTATTTAACTCCGTATTTAAAAGGTCATCATAGAGTTTTTTTCATAAGATTGCATAATTATTGTTAGCTTTGTCCATAGAATTTTATATACAAACAAAAATGTCGACAATTTCAGAACTAGCCAAATTGTTAGAATTTTCATTCTGAAATTATGGTGAAATAACCAGCATCAGTCTGTCCATCTGATTAACCATAAAGATCATAGTTCGAAGCAATTCTTTACATTTACGGTTTTAAAACCGTTTACAACTGCCACGGTTAAAGAAACCGAGAATACAAACCTCTAAGGTTTTCTAACGACTTAAAACTATTATAAAACCATAAAAATAGAATTTAAATGGAAATTGGAGCTCAATGAGTGAGGTGAATTATATTTTGGTATTCTAATAGTCCGGGGTCGCCGATTGAAGAGGGCAGAGCAGAAGGAAAATTTTGTTTGTTGAAATAATATTGCAGTATTAACGCTGGAATTCTAACACCTATTAAGTCGTTCATTAGACCGACCGATTAACCTGTCAGTTAAAGAATGTACCCATCTTCATGGAAAAAAAGGGTTTCATAAGTTGGACCTAGATGGTCTAAGAATTCTGGTTATGAATCTGTATTGGACAAAAAACATTTCATAAACGTTTTTTCTCTCACATAACAGTATGACTATTATTTTTTCTATGGTTAGTTGGTTGTTTCGCTTGAGTACAGTAAAATAACAATTAAATAAATCGCTATTCGTTGCACGAATAGCGATTTATTTAATTAGCGATTTATTTCACGTTCAATCGTTTTCACGATGAAATTTCTAACAGTATACAGATTTAAAACTTTAATTGGAAATTAGAGCCTGAATTCTCACTTTATCATATTAATTACATTTGTACCTTAATTGCCGATGGACATTTTTAACAGATTTTCGAAATAAATAAACTATTAGATAAAATATAGAATTAAAAAAAAAGAAAATCTACGTTTACCCAAGTGAACTAAAGCGTAAAAAAATATTTCTTTATTTTTCACAAAAAACATAAGCCGCATGAAAAACATAATTGCTTAAATTTTTACATCATTTCATTATATTTAATAATATAAATGATCTATTTGCTTAAGAAATACTAATTACATTTTGTACTACTAATAAAGTTTAAATTTCTTTTATTTATCTATATCTGTTTATTTATCTATTATTTATCCATGTTTTTCAAATAAATTGTTATAAATGGAATAAAAAGTTGCCCTTCAAGAATAAATGTTAAAAAAAATGCTTTATATTGCAATAGATGGTAAAATCTGCCTTTATAAAAGCGAAAAAGATAATTTTTAAATATAAATTTCTGTATTTTTAAATTATATAAAATTTTATTTTAATCCATTTCACAAAAATTCATTACTAAGACAGAGTAATAGAATATCAACTCCGTAATTAAAAAAAGTAATCTTCTGATATTTTAATTAATTTCACAAAGGTAATTTTTATTCTTAAATAATTAAATACCCCAAAAATGAATAGATTATCAAATTTTATTAAAAAAAATAGTTTATTATTTGAATAACTTTATCAAAGGCAAGTATTTTTCTAAAGGAATGAGCAAGGCAAATGAATTATTAATTTTTCGTAAATGCATTTATAAATTTGAACCATTTTTTGAAATATAAATAACTTTCATAATGCAGCAACCTAATACTATATTATCTACGCTTTAATTATGAACTTAAAACTATTTATTCACTTAATTACCATTCCAAAATAATAGTTTTTTTAAAAAAATGAATATATTTTCGGAAAGTCCTTCGGTCGTAAACTTATATTCTTTTATTGCTTAAATCTCTTTCACAAAGATTCATATTTTAAGCAATTTCTTACTATCGATAAAATTCTAATGATGGTACCGCAGTTTCCCATTGTTGTTTGTGCATTTTCATTGGCCGGAAAATCACTTGTTGGATCGAGGTTTTCCTCCTTCATTTCCATATTGTTTTGGTTGTCATAAGCATAAAATTAACAAAAGTCATGAAGGTATTGTTATTCTATAAATATTTTTTCATCTCTAATTTAAAGTTACTTACCTGTACCAACCTGCACTGCTATTATCACGCTTTTAATTCAAGAGTTTAAATCTAAGAGGATTGTAGTTTGTTAATTATTATTACGATGCGACCCTACACTACATTTTAAGATAAAGTAATTTAGAAAGGAGGTCTAATCTCATTATCAATTTTACCATTAATATTTTTGCACAAATAATATTAATATACTGTTATAAATTAAAATTAAAGAGATCTGTTAAATGATATAGAACTTAACGACCAGGTACAAGCACAAGGAGATGCAAGCAAAAATAGTATTTTATATTTCCGCCCGTTTGGTAAGCGAAAATATTAAATTACGGTTTTAAATTCCCCGAATTTGTTTGAACAAAATAATGTTATAACAATATAGAAGTTATTTTAAAAATTGATTACTTCGAAAAATTACCTCCGTGCACCAATAGATTTGAATATTTATAATACTGATATAAAATAATATTTTGGCGTGAGAAGTGGAGGCGCAAGAGTAAGCAAAAAGAATTCATTTTAGTACATATATGTTAAGTCAACTTTAGTAGAGAAAAAGTTTTTTTCCAAGAAAAAACAATTTCTGCAAAGCAATCGACTAGGTTTATCAGCGGCAGAGAAAAAAGGGCTTAGCCCCCTAGTAGAAAGATATTTTTAAATCCAGCATAGTTTTACATGTAATACCTAGCTGCCTTGTAAACGAAATAGCATCACTTCTCTGTTGGGGGATTATTGCCACAGCTTAGTGTTCATACCTAATAATTTACGTAATACATTGAAATAAGAAATAATTTTTATAAGCGTACTGAATACTTTTAAATTTTCCGATGCGCAATGAAGGTCAACTCAATAACAAATTGATGTTTCAATATTTAAATTTCTGTAATATGATGAAACAAAGCTATGGATTCTAACGAAAACGTGAGCTTAGCAATCAGAAAAATGAAACAGACCACGCATTAAAATTGGAACCTGTCTTGTTCATTTTTCTGCATTCTATAAATAGCTTTAATCAAATATATATCATAGCTCTTCAATTTGAACAAATGGCTGAGACTGAATTGATGTATGCTAATTCAAACGTGAGAAACTTTACTCATACTTTTCGTTCGTGTCATAAAAATCAAAGAAAAACATTTATTTAATCAACAGTTCTTTTTGCATGAAACGGTTTGTATATAAATATATCGTTTTGAGATAAATTTTAAAATTACAAGAAAACTTGAACAATAATCTTATAGATAATTTTCAAGATAAGATAGATAAGGTAAGAGTAAGAATATTTTCTGATATTTTGTTTTAAAGAAATGAAATTATAATAATCTTTGTAACTATAGCATTTTTCATAAACTAGGACATTACTTAGTAAACAAGCTAATTATTCATTGACAAATTCCTTATTCATCGATTTACTTAATAACATGGATAAGACATGGTTTTCTAGTAAATAAAACATTAGACAAAGTGATATTTTCAGGCTTCGGTCAATTAACCTTTAACCTGTCTAACTAGCATATTGTAATGTTTCTTGTGGCTTGTTCTAATTTAGTTTTAAGAAATGCTTTGTCAATATGTTTTTGCGCAGATTTTCCTTTTATACGGAATCTTATTATTCGTTCATAGATTATGCACGTAACATAGTAAATTATTAATGAAAGTTACATGTTTTAGGTATTATAAGGAACAAATTATGGTCTTGATGATAATATACTTATAATTTTGCTAATGAAAGTTACTAGTTAAGCATTGAATATGCAAGTTGCACTTATTTACTTGCGAAGTTCAGTGTTTTTATTTGTACTTTCGTATTTAGTTAAGAGAGAAAGCTTTTTTTTAACAGAAATATTTTTCCCGATGTCCACCCAATTGACACTCGTCATTCAGGTATCTGTAGGGCATATTTGTTGGTCACTTTTTCAGAGGCACCATATTAGATGTGCCAACGTCACTCTCACAGTAAGGACAGATAGCACAGATAATAATATAACACCAATGCCTTGTCCGGGATTTAAACCCAGGGCCTTTCTGGTGTGAGACCAGTTCCCCAACAACTACACAGTCCTGTCGGAATTAACAGAAATATTGTAAGAATATTATTTTTTTTCTAAATTTGGTTTTTATTTATTAGATTTTATCGATGCAATGATCGAAATTTCAAATTCTAAAATCTAATTATAATTTTAATACTAAAAAGTATTGTTTTTATCCTCTGTATTGTCAAACCTATAGATGTCAGACGAAAATGAATTAATAATTAATTTCAAATTTAGTCGGCTATTCTCTAATTCTTTAAACTCTTTTAAGTATACTGCATTTTGAAATATTTATTAAATAAACTGTAATAAATAAATATTGTATTATTCTATAAATATCTACAGCATTTGGGAAATTTAGCTTTCCATTATTTGGGTAGTGATCTGTTAGCTTTTTTATCTGAATTATGGTGAATATTATATTGCAATTTCATATTTTTGTGCATGCTCTTTAAATGTTAATGTATGTCCTTTCTTACAATTCTGATACAGAGAAATTCGTTTAAGTACTACATGGTTGCATTACTTTGCTCTATTGCTACGTAATACTATGATATTGAGGGGATTTATCAACTCGTATTTTCCTTAAAAACCTTTTAAGAATTAAGGTTAGCAAATTGACATTTTTAATTTTGTTTAAGTTTTTAGGATATTTCCTTCATTTATAGTACTAATTGCGCTTTTTTTCCAATTTTTCAAAAAAAAATTTTTCGAAGTATTGTGAAGACAAAACTAAAGATCCTCTGAAATTTTGAGAAAAACATAACATTTTAAATTCTTTTGTGGAGCAAATGAATTTTGAAATTGACCATCATTTATGTTCTACTACGTTCATACTAAATATTAAGATAAAAATACTTTCAATGTGTACAGATCAAAATACTACTGTAGTGTGTGCAGTACATACATACTCAGTGTTTACACTCTCTGTATGGTAGGTCAAAAGTAATTCTAATATCTTCAAAAAAAGGCAACTTTCTGAGATAGTTTCGCTCAAAATTCCTTAATACCAGCATTGGACAACAAATTTCTGCGAATGCAAGCTAATGAATAGTACTTAAAATAAATCCATTCGCGGTATATATTTATCTTGTCCCTAACATTTTTATATTTTTTAGTAATAAAAGTATTTTATTTTGTATGGTTTTGGTCACCAATTTGTTTTTTTTATGTCCTAAATGAAGAGATTGGCAAGGAAAAATTTAAGTATAGGAAGAACTAAAAAATGAAAATTTCATACAATAATCTACACATACATCAAGTTTTTTTGTATTGGTAATAAAATAATGTGTTTTTCAAAATAAAAGTGGCAAATGTTTACAACGAAAGTGTTGGGATAGTTTAAAAGAAATTCGCCAATGAAAAGATTGTTCGAAGATGCATACTCTGCTTTTTTTAAAAAACTATTTTGAGCAAAAATATTCATTAACTAAATTTCTTTTTTTTTTGAAATTTTTAAAATTTTTCATTCCAGACATTTTTTTATCATAGAAAAATATATTAGAGTTAAAAATGCTTGAACTCATTCAGAGTGAAGACTGAGTTTTTTAAAGTTAAAAATGTCAATCAGAAATCTGCAGTGAATATCCGCTTCAATAGTACAAATTTTTTGCTACTTAATCAAATAAATTCTTTCATTCTATTATATATCATATTTTTTACAGGATGAAACCATCAGTAAGGACAAGCATGTATATGACTATTTTCTTAGTTCTTGCAATTTCGCAACTTAGCTCAGCAGCGGACTGCTCTACTGATCAGTGTGGAGATAACGGCTATTCAATCCTATGTTATCAAGGCTATAGAGCAGTCTATGAACGGTGCACTTGCTGCATTAAATGTGAACAAGTTTTAGGTAAGTTAATTTCCTTTATGAGTTAGATTCTTAAATTAATTCTAACTTAATTGTAATGTTGACATTATGTCATGATATGAGCTTCTCAAGGTACTTAACACATTAAAAATACATAAATTATACAAAAATATTTACTTTCGGAAAAACTGAGATATCACAAAGGGATAAAAATGTATGTCGTTTATGCAGGAAATATTTTTGGCAATTTTCTTTAAAATGCCTGTAAATCTTTCGTTCTGTTCAACTATACAATGAGAAAACAAACTAGATTTATGAATAGTATATTAGACACCTAAACAAATTTTATTTAATTTCAAAATTAAGCAATTATTGAATTTAATATTAGCTTCAAAACTGAAAATATTATGTTTCTTTCTTAAGTAGTAATTTAAGTTTATTTTGTTTAAAATGTATAGCAAAAATTACTCTTTATTTTTGTCTAATCATGGTTAGTTTGAAGTATTAAACAGCAAAGTTTAAGATGAAAGGTATCAGAATAAAACTTGCATATTTCTTCCTTCTGAAATTAAATTTTAAAAAAATGGAATGCAAAGTTGAAAAAGAATTTAATAATTTTCTGAGCTCATAATAAAGTAAAAATTTGTAAATAACAATATTTTTCACATTTCATGAAATTAGATTTTCCGAAATATCACACACACACGCACGCACATATATATATATATATAATATATATATATATATATATATATATATATATATATATATATATATATATATATATATATATATATATATATATATATATATATATATATATATATATATATATATATATATATATATATATATATATTATAATATATATATATATATATATATATATATATATATATATATATATATATATATTATAATATATATATATATATATATATATATATATATATATATATATATATATTATAATATATATATATATATATATATATGTAGTTGCGGTCCTACTTGTGAAGAAGTTCTAGGTAAATTTATTTGCTTCTGGAAAGAGATTATTAAACTAATTCTTACATAATTGAAATAGTTAAGTTGCGTTACTACCAAAAATAATTATAAGAAATGTTAACTTGATTCTAATTCCTAGTTCCTTTTGATAAATGAAGGCTGACATAGTCGATATTACGCTTCTCACATTGGTGACTCGGACGTGGTATGAACTCGTCTCCATCGATGGATTGTCCGCATTGAGCAGTTGAATTGCTCAAAATAGTGCTCAAAATACCGGTTAAGTGAAATACAATTCTCGTGGCCTATAACAACAAAAAAGAGAGAAAGTCAGAGGAAAGAAAGAGAAAAAAAGAAATAGAAACAAAATAAAATATAACGATATACATAATAAGCGAAAAAAATTAACAGCATTAATCAGCTAGTGGTGATCGTTCATCGAATTCTATAACACATAAAATTCTGAAGGGGAAGTAATGTGGTGTAACGACCACTAAGATTATTAAATACCAATTAAGAAGATTAATAAAAAGTGCATAAAACATATTAGCTTGATTTTATATAGAGGTACCTTTTGATAGATGGAGGTAGGCATAGTTGATGCCATAGATACATGATTTCATCATCTAACACATATTAAATATGAAAATTCCACAAAAATATTATTCTTCACAAAAACTAGGATGTTACAAAAGGTAAAATGGAAAATATAGTACCGCAATATCGTGGTTGCTATGGCAGGGGATATTTTTTTCACTCTTTTTTTAAAAATGCATTTATCATTTTAAGTTTTCTGTACTGTTCTACTATCATTTTGAGCTATTTAAAAAAAAAAAAAAACTACTTTTAAAATTTTTTAAATTTTCATGATATTCAAATCGGATTTCTTTTTCATTTTTAATATGATTCACTAGAGATTATGAAAAAATATTGTTATACTTTTTACGCAGAATAAAAGTACTAGTTTACATACCACTTTTTAACGATTTTTTTTTCAAATTTCAGATAAGAAAAAAGAATTCTTAATTAATTTTAATATGGTCTAATTTTTTTTAAGTTTTCTTAAAAAGTTTTGCAGTTATAGCAAAAAAAAATGTTTTTGCTACATATTTTAGGGTATTTGAAAACACTATTGGTCACTTAAACATCTAAAAGTTTTAAACTTCATGGACATGTATGAGAAATCACATGATTCAAAAAATTCTGAAATTGTAAAATAAATCATTAATTATTTTTTGAGAAATACGAAAAAAGGTATTAGTATAAAATCGCTTTATTATTTTGTGCATCCCCTGTATATATTATCCTTCAAATTGTATTATGTTTTTAATATTGAAGAAATATTTTGTTTTAAAAAATATAAAAATATAGCAAGATTTTGCTAATTTTTTGGTCCAGATAATGCTTTTATCAATTACCTTCATGACTTTCTTTCGTTTTCCATTCTGGTCTAGATCAACGTTGCGATGTAACACCGCCTCAAAACGAATGTACGGAAAGAGGAACATAAGAAATGTCATATTTTTCTTATAATTTTTGTCCAGATAATATTTTTACCAATTACATTTATGCTTTTTTTAGAACTAGGAGACAGTTGCCAAGTTAGAGCGCCTCAAAATGAATATGACAATGGAAACGGAATAATCTACGAAAATTTTAGCTATCCCCATTGTGGACCAGGTCTGGTTTGCAGTTCGGCTACCAAGACATGCCAACGCAGAACTGGCTAATTATTATACATTGTTTCTATTTGATTTGGATGACTTAGAATCCTATAAATGTAAAATTATTCCAAAGTTGGTTGAATTAAATTAGTGTTTTAAAAAACTCCATGTTGTTTCGTATCTTCTTTTACACTGTCAGAAAAAAAAATCGAACTAGAATATAGTCAAAATTGCATATAATCTTAATAAAGGGTTAAATTAATTTCAAAGATCCGGATATCTTTGATTTTGATTAACATAAAATTACCGAGAGTTATAAAGACATCCTGTATAGGTTTTTCTTTATCCCCTGCTCAATGGGATTTACCATTTATCTATAATATTCCGTCCATAATATTATTCTCTGCTATTAATACGTTTTTAATTTTAATGATCATTCAAAATGAAAGTATTTGAAATTAAAAATGAACTTTATTTATTATAAAGTATTGCTGTGAATTTACCTGATTATACAACATTTCATGACAAATACGTTTAAAATTAATAAAAAAAGCAAAAGAGCTATGTTTAATATTATAATAAAATTTATGCAAAGAAGTAGTCAATTAACATAAGCGATCAAATTAAGAATTAAATAGTAAACATTTAAAACTGTAAAACTACATTAATAATTTACTTTCCGCACTTTACTGTTCATGTATAGTCTCTTTAATACAAACATTTAACGATATTTTAGAGAAATCAGTTGTAAAAATTATTCTTTTCAAGGAAATAATCACTTTGAAATTACCATGGTGGCTTTAATTACACAACTTTATTGAGAAAATCACGTAGAGAACTAAACTACGTAATACATAAAATAAAAAATAAATATTTACTAATCACGTGACTTTGTGCTGCCATGTATTTCATTTTAAAAAATACTTTAAACAGAAACCTCCTCCCCCGCCATGAAACCTTAGGGGATTCATAAAATGTTATTACATTCATTCAAACTTTAATTTCAAAGGTAAAGCAGCAATAACTCAATTACAGAAAGTTTTAAGTTTAAGAATCTTTACACAAAAATTAAAACAACTTTAAATGAAATATATGTGAATTGTAAACTAACATTAAACAAAATTAAGCAAATAAAATGCACACAAGGACTGACAGCAATCATCATAAAATGTTTGATTTAAAATAAATATTAAATTTGACTGAAAATTGAAATTTAGAGTTCAAAGTTAGTATGAGTTCAAAGTTTGTAGTCTGTTGTTAGTGTGCAATGTTTAAGAATAGGACGCATTAACTCACAATTTGCAGTTTTTAACCTTATCACACTGATTTTACCGTCTGATTCAGGAAAAATCTCAAGCACACGTCCTAACTTCCACTTCAATGGTGGTAAATCATCTTCTTTGATTAGTACCAGTTCATTTACAGCAAGATTTTTCTTTACTTTGAGCCATTTGGGTCGTCTTTGAAGAGAGGAAAGATAGTCAGTTGACAACCGTTTCCAGAATTCTTGGATCATTCTTTGCATTAATTTCCATCGTTTCAAATGTGTAATAACTTCCTTTGAAAGATCAGAATTTGGTACTTCTGTCAATGAAGTACCAATGAGGAAATGACCAGGCTCATAGTCAGCAGGATCATCCGAGAGAGGGGTAAGTAGCTGATAATTTAAGCAAGCTTCTACTTTTGCAATCAGGGTTAGTAATTCTTCGTACGTGAGGATCTGTTCGCCGACAGTTTTTTTAAGATGTGACTTTATAGATTTAACAGTGCATTTTCACATTCCTCCATGATGAGGTGCCGCAGGTGGATTGAATATTCCAAATGATATTATTATTTGCAAAATAGCCTTGAAAACTTTCATCTGAAGAGAGTGATGCAATCAGGGGTTTTAACTCTCTATATGCACCAACATAGTTTGTCCCACAGTCACTGTGCATCTGATCAGGTTTTTCACGTCAAGATATAAATCTTCTTACAGAGGCAAGGAAGGCATCACAAGTCAGATGATTTACGAGTTCTAAGTGAACTGCTATTGTGGATAGACGCACAAATAAACAAACCTAGCATTTCATAGTCTTTACACCTCTTCCTTTTCTGGATTTCATTTGGATAGGTCCGGCATACTCAGTGCCAACAGTGGAGAAAACTCAGGAAGGTGTGACTCCTACTGGCGATAAATCAGATATAAATTGTGTCAAAAATCTAGAATTTTGTAGATGACATTTTACACAACTGGAGATAGTCTTTTTTAACAAGATTCTTGACACCAATTATCCAATACTCTTGTATTAATGCTGATAATGTCTTTTGAGTAGAAAATATGTCATTAATAGTCACTTTCATGAAAATATGTCACTATTATCGTTGATAAACGATGGCCTTTTCAGAGAAGGATTGAATGTTTTCGCCGGTCAGAAAGATTGGAATTCTTCAACCTTCCACCAACTCGGAGCAGTCCCGATGAGTCAAGAAAGGGTGCCAAAGGCAACATATTGCTATTTTTTGGGAGTGTCTTTCCTTTCTACAGATATTCTATTTCAGTACCAAAAGCATACTCTTGAACTATCTTCAAAAGATAATTTCTATTATTTTGAATCTCTGTAGTAGTTAAACAACTAAAAACCTTTGTAGCTGGGAACTTGAAATTTAGAATTGTTGTTTCTAATCCCCAAGAGGTCCATCCCAATTAGACCAATTCCATAAATCCAAAAATGTCCAGGAAGTCTAAAAACAGATAAGGTTTTGAAAAAACCTCGTAGATCTTAAAATCGATACAGTTTAGAATATGCTCGGGAGAAGCCTGAACAGTCCTACATTTAGTGCAAAGTCCAAAAGTCTTTTGCCCCTGAGCATACGAGAGACACCTCAAGTGACCACTTGTAAAGCGAGATAAACAAGTCTGCTGGCTTCTAGGTCCCTCAAAAAGCAAGGCACTTCCAGGTCGTTTTCTGAAATACCAACTATGCGGAGGAGGAACCCTCCAGAGGTCCATAAACATTTTTTTGCACTCTGCAAAGACCTCGTTGAAAGTGGAACGTAGATCTGGCTGTAAAGGTTCCAAAGAATGAAATTTAGAATAAATCACACCAGGTAACAGCAGGTAAATACTCTTTGCAAGTTATTCCATGATGAAATTTAACTTATGACGTTCATAATATCAGACTGGCTTTCTTCTTCGCAAACATTCATATTGATGTTCATGGACTTGATTCGTTTCTTAATAAGAATTTCATTGTCTAAGTTTTCGCTATTCAAAGAGCTAAAACTTTTACCATTATTCCATTCTGACTCTTCAAGTCTTATCCAAGGTGGTCCATGCCACCATTTATCTCTTTCTTTCAATTCTCTTGCATTCCACCCACGTGTCAGCAAATCAGCAGGATTATTGATACCACAGCAATGTCTCCAATTTTCGTTCGAACTTCCATTACTCTGTTCCCTTCAAAGGATTTCCAATTGTTAGCACACTTCTTGATCCAATGTAAAGTCACCGCGGAATCACTCAATAAATAATAATTGTTCGTTATGTGGAAAACACTTCGCAGTGAGTCTAGCACTCTTGCACCAAGGACAGTGGATAAAAGCTTTAATCTGGGTAACGTAATTCTCTTAACAGGTGCAACTCTAGCCTTTGCAAGGACAAAACTAACTTCATGCTGTTTTGACTTATTGATGTATCTGAGGTAAGCTATAGTACCGAAAGCTAATTCCCTGGCATCGCAGAAAATATGTATCTGAAATTCGATGTTTTCTCGACTAGACCTCGGAAAATACCAACGAGGTATAATAATGTCCTTCAGTTTCGCAACATCAAATGTCCATTTTCTTCTTAAATCATTAGGTCACTCATCATCGCATCCAAGTCCTCTTTGCCCGGTAAGTTGCCACAATATCTTTGCTGGAATCGTGAATGCAGCTATAAGCGCGATAGGGTCAAAATTCATACATGATAGCTGCAAAATCGCACGCAAATAGGGCTTCAGAGAGAGCAGTATATGGAAGATAAATCCAGTTTTAGTTCATCTTTCACTGTGTCCGATATGACACCTAGTACCTTTATAGGAATCAAACTATTTCTGGAAAGTTCTTCGAATTTCGTTTCTTACCAATATTACGATGTTAGTTTTAAAAGCACGTAAGCTAATGTTAGCGGGTATAACAACGTTCTTTGTGTCTTTAAACAGTTCAATAGGGTCTTCCACATTATTCACACCTGTAATTAAGTCATCAACATAAAGGCAATCGCTTAAAGCAGCGTATGCTAACTCGTGTGACCCTTTAAATTTCTTAATATGGCGCTTAACCGTAGCGGCTAATAAAAATGGCTATAATCCAAATAAAGTTCTGTGGAAACCGCAAAAGAAGATTTAACAAATTAGGGTTAAGATTTGGACCTGCCTCCAAATTATCATTCAAAGAATAAAAAAAATTTTCTTTAGAAGATGCATCGAATACAATGCGTCGTTTAGTACGCAATTCTTCTTTATCCCTTCTGATAACTGGGTGATGAGGCATGTAACACATACGGTCTGACGAAACCCCTTTCTCAATAGTAATAGGTTCATTTTAACTGTTCTCTAAACACTTTATTTAAATTCTAAAAGAGAGCCTCATCTTTGTCAAACTCCAAAGCCTCCTTTTAACATTAAACATATAATCAGAAAGATAAAGGTTTTCTTTGCAAGGCAACCTAATCTCATATTTTCAATTTTCAAATTTTATTTCACTTTCAAAAAGGGTCGCAAAATTTCCATATCACTAGTTAAAATGCTATTATCATCTTTCCCAATAAACAAATCATCTATTTCCAAAAGTTTCCTTAAATTAGCATTCAAATCACCATCTGAGTTCTTAACGTTTATCTTTCCATTTTAGAATTTTCTCCGAATATTCATCAACCGAAATTATTTCCCTTTCAATTCCGTCAACAGAAATAAATGCCTCTATCTCTACGTTAAGTTTTAGAAGATCATTTTCCTTTTCAATTAATTGATCACATCAAGTTTTATTCTCATCATCTAAGTTTTCGTCTTTAAAACATGCTTCTATTTTATTAAGAAGTTTAGTTGTTAATGATGTATAAGTCGTTCGCTTTTGAATGGATTTTCTCTTCAAGTTTCATCAATTTCAACTGTTTCATTAATATCACTGACCGACATGATTATTCAAATTCAATTCTATTCATGTTTCAAAAATAATAAGTGACGTTCTATATTAGTTCAAATTTCAAGAAAAGTCACTATATTAATTCAAAATCAAAGTGAAAGTCACTTACATGAGTCATCAAGGCTCCACGTAATGGCTCCACAAAATGCAAAAGGTATTCTTCACGGGGAAATAATCACTTAGAAATTACCATGCCGGTTTTAATTACACAACTTTATTGAGACAAATCACATAAAACAAAAAAATAAACATTTGCTAATCACGTGACTTTGTGCTGCCATCTATATTTTATTTTTAAAACTACTTTAAACAGGAACAGCAATAATTAAATGCAAATTCTATAAGAATAAACCTGTAGATGAAGTCTTAATGGTTATCAAGAAAAATTATTACATTAAAATTATATTTAAATAACGAATCAGAGTTTAATCCAAGACACCAGATCTATGTTTCTATATCTCACACTGTTATGAATTTCCAGTTAAAAATGGTTATATAACGATTTATTTAACTGTTATTTTACCATATTCAACCAAAATATCTATGCCAAGACTTGAATCAATTTTTTAGTTGGGTACATATTGTGGCTAAGAGGGGCTAATCGGACATTCTTATGAAAGGTTAAACAGAGGTTAAAAAACAGTATTGATACTATAAAGTATAAAAATTTTTGTCCAACAATAGCATGAATAAAAAAAACAAATAGAGAGATTAATTGAAAATAAAAGTACTGAACAATTTATGGAACATCAGGGAGTTGTTGAATTTTGAAGAGAATATAGTTTTTGTTCTGAATTTAAGGTTCGTGTTAACCCGTTACGAGTTTTCCATTTATTTTACAAGGTTATGAGCAATCCGATATGGGTATTTTAATTTAATTTTGTTCAGTCTATGTGTGGTTGGCAAATAAATGTGCTCTTATAAAAAAGAACTGCTTCTTTAATATAGCTTGATTTGCTACAATACGAAAACATTTCTCTCCTTCCTTCAATAGAAAAAGATTTTCCAGAGTTCATCACTTTTCAATCAGTGTCTTCGGACCATTAGAATACGAAAATTCCATTCACGTAAAAATGGCACAATACTAGCCTAGCTCAATGGCACAATTTTATTGTTTTAGAAACTAAACGAAGAGTCAACGTTTACAAAATCGCTCAGTTTTGTTTTCATAGTTATTTAACCGTCTTAGTTATAAATGGTTTCAAAACTATAAAGGTGAAAAAATGTTCATTACAATAAACTTTATGGTTAATCGATAATGCTTTCAAAACTATAAAGGTGAAAAAATGTTTATTACAATAAACTTTATGGCTAATCGAATGGACTGACTACCCGCGAATATTTTACCACTATTTTGGACTGAATGTTTGGAGTAATCGTTCCATTAGATTACGCTCTACTACATTAAAAAATAAGTCATCAATGTATTTTTGATAATAAAATAATTTGTCAGAGAATGTCTATGTGTGGCAGTTGTTAAATATTTCGTCCAGATCAGATTTGAGGCAAAAGAATTTTTAACTCATTTTTAAACCCAGCCGAAGAGGTAGGTGAACACCTGGTTAGAAATCCTGGGGCATACTTCTAATAACCATTATATACTTTTTTTCGACGTTTTATGAAACAGTATTCAGTTTTTCTAATATAATTGTGAAGAAACGAAAAAGAAAATGTATAAAAAATTTGCATTCATAAAAACGTGTTTTATTTAAAGGTGATAATTTTAATGAATTTGGACATTGGTTCACCGAAAAATTAAGTATGGCCAAAGCTACCAGAATATAGTAAGATTAACTTTGTTTTTGACTCTATGGGAACACCAAAAAATTCTGATTTATACAGAAGAGCTTCGGTACTTACTTTTGGTATAACATACGAAAATAGGGTTTTATTACCATGCTGAATGCTTGTAAAGGTAGTAAAATCTAGAAATTTCATCAGGAAACCAAAGAGCATAGTATAAAACCATTTATAAGGTAAATTTACTTTTAGTTTCATATTTTTACTAAATGTGTGGCAGAAGGGACACTAGTATATGTTCCTGTATTGAACGAATAAAAGAAATATTGTATTATCAACGCTGGGATTCGAAACTCTGTTCAATCATCATGCGATTGGTCGATTAGCCCTCTCAGCTACAGTATGTACTACCTTACTGCACCGAACAAAATGGCTTTAAAATGTGGGTCTAGTTGGATGGGATAGAATTCTAGTTATTTAACCGTAGTTGAAAACACAATCAATGAAAATTTTTTCTCTCTCTTAACGGTGTGAATATCATCTTTTCTTATGGTTATTTGACTAATTTGATTCAATATGGTAAATTAGCAGTTTAATTTACCATATTGAATCAAATAATAAGATTGACACATTGAATCAAATGATTTGATTCAATCTGGTAAATTAGCAGTTAAATCTGCGGCTTTTGACCGTGTCTGGAAACAGAAACTCATTGAGATCATTAACCGTGCTGGTATAGTTGGAAATTCTCTGCTCTGGATTATCGACTTCCTCAGAAATAGAAAGTTTGTCGTGAAGTTCAATGGAAACTACTCAAAGACGCACCGCACTTGGGCAGGAGACCCCAGGACTCGATCCTCAGTCACTTGCTGTTTCTCCTCTACATGAATACCATCCATGAATTCATTAATGGAGAGGCCAAGATAGTCTGCTATGTAGATGATATTGCCATCTGGAATACTAGCTCTCATTAACCCGGATAAATCTAATCTCTGCGTCCTTACCACTGACAGAAAAAACAGGAAATCATTCCGTCCTAGCATCAAAATCTTCAACTCGATCATTAATCAAATTTTTAACCCCAAATACATTGGTCTCACGTTGGACACCGTGCTCAGATTCACCAAGCACATTGAAACCACCTCACTCAGAGCATTAAAAAAAGCTCAATATTCACAGGAAATTATGTGGCTCTGCATGGAGTTCCAAACCGAAGACTCTCCTCAATACTTACACTACACTCATAAGACCAGTTCTCGAATATGCAGCACTAACATGGGTTTCCAGCATCCTCCTCATCAAAAAAGAAGATAGATATTGTCCAATACAGAGCTTCAAAAATTATTATTGGTGCAGTTTCCTCAACTAACAACCTGAGTCCTGAGGTTGAATGCGGTCTCACACCACTTGAAAGCAGGCGAAAACTGGCCACGGTTAAATTTACCAATAAGATCAGGAGCAGCAGTGTGGAACACATTTCAAATGTTACTTTTCGGGCCTGGACCAACAGGGAAAGGTTGAAGAGATCCTCCACACTCCAATACGACAAAGATATTAGAAAGAACATCAGTCTGAACCACTCATGCCTTGATATTATTGAAGAACCATTTTTAGCTGTAAAACCACCGTCTACCGTTAAGATCAATTTAGACCTGCTCGAACCGTGTTCGAAAAAAGAACCACAAGAAATCGCTAAGAGAAAGGGCATGGAAACTATTGCCAAGCTTTCTAAACCTGATCTTGTCTCCGCATACACTGACGGCTCTTCCAACTCAGAATGCAATAGAGGTGGTTCTGGCATCTTCCTTCACCTCCCAGATCAAACATCCCTCAAACATAGGGTCGCAGCTGGAAAAGTCGCCTCCAACTTCACTGGAGAACTGATCGCCATTAAATCCGCTCTTGTCCCTTACCCATATATGGCAACGTTACTTTTAAAAAGTAACGAGTAAAAGTACTAGTATTTTTAAAAAAAGTAATGAGTAAAAGTAAAAAGTTCTTATTTTAAAAAGTAACGAGTAAAAAGTACAAGTAAAAGTACAAGTACTAAACAAAAAAAGTAACGATTTAAAAGTACATTTTTAGGAAATCGAAAATTCAAAGTAACTTAAAATTTTATTGAATAATATTCTTATGTTCTTTAATGTTTTTGCAAGATTGTTGTTATTTATTTAATTATTTTTAATTTTGAAAGTTATGGATATTAATTTATTTTTAAATTCGGAGGAATATTATAATATAGTTTTATAATATAATCGTATAATATAATTTTAAAATCAAATGTAATTTTAATATCAAACTTTTTATGGATTTGCACGAAAAAGAAATTTTATCTATTGACTTTAATTTTTAGTTTATTATTTTTGTTTAATTAAATTACCATTGATTTAAAATTGTTTTACTCTTTAGAAACGCGTTTTAAAAACACAAACATAAACAAAGCAAACACGGGGTTTCATATAGCTTTGTGATCTTTGAGCTAGTAAAAAATAATTGAATGTGCAGTATAAGTTGAAACAGAAGGTATTTAAAAACGAAGTTAGCTGTGAATGCATATATATTGCATTCACAGCTTTTTTTTTTATTTATTTATTATTTTTTTTTAAGAAAGCTTACCGAGTTTTAGAAAAAAGTAACGATTTCATTCGATATTTCCGTTACAAATACTTTTACTTTTTCCCGCAAAAAAGTAACGAAAGTACAAGTAAAAGTACTAAATTTAAAAAGTAACGAAGTACAAGTAAAAGTACGTACTTTTTACTTGTACCGGCGGTACAAGTAACGAAAGTAAAAGTACTGCCATGTATGCCCTTACCTCTCACAGTCAGTCCCCTCGTCAGGCATCATCGTCTTCTCTGACTGCAAATCTGCCCTGAGGGCCATTAAAGGGGGTAAAACGAAAATCGTCCAAGACATCAACGCCCTTCTGTCCACCATTGTCTCCAGAGAGAAAACCAGCACCATCCATTGGGTCCCCGCTCATGTCAAAAACATCAGCTCTGCGGCAGATTTCGGAAGAAATGGTGCCTTCCGGAGCTTAATCTTGACCGTGAAATCACCACTACCATCAGCAGATTGCGGACGTGAGAGGTATGAAGATCATACCCGACGGCTCTAGAACCTGCGCAGATAGCAGGCACTGCCCAGGTGCTCAGCTGGATCCGAGGCATCTCTTAAGCTTTGTGTCTGTTGCCTCGACCCTCTTCAACATCGACCTCAACTGCTGCCATGCTGTAGGGGAAGTGGCAAGGGCTGTTCTCCATGCCTTTGGTCCCATTTAACTTGTAATTTTCTGCACTTGTCAAATAACAACAACTACAATAGCAGTTAAATAAATTGCTATTTAAGCCTTTTTATCGAAAACATTTTTAACCGTGTAGAGCTGTCAGCAGTATACGTTGGTTTATTACTACAATATGTCTCGTAAAATTGCTCAATGTTTAATTTTTAATATAATGCATTAGAAATTAGGCATTAGAAATATTTTGATTCTAAATTGTTACTAATTATGCAGATATACAATTAAAAATACTTACATAATATAAGAGAATCACTCGAAAACTTAAATATATGCAATTTGTTTTACATTATTCAATCATGAGATCTAGAAAATGGAACTACAAACCAAAGAACTATCTTGAAATCATCCAATCCTTAACTTCATCACGATGAATAAATTATAATTAATATTTTTTTTTATAAAAGTAGTTTGAAAAAAAGAAACTGCTAAACAATTTTTAACTCACAAATTATTCTATGAACTGGAGAGGAAAAATAAAATACAACTTAATGAATTTATACTAATATGAACAAAAAAGAAAACAGAAAAATTTCCAATATAGTACAGAATGTAAAATTATTGCAAACAGCTTGTTGTCATTCACAACCACAACTAGCGATTGATTTCTTCTAGTTAAGGATGTAGCGTATCCTCTGGTTTGTATATCTGGAATTAAACAAATATTTTATAAATATTACTTAAAAAAAATTCTGTTAAAATTTTGTTGGTTTATTGCAAGAGTCTTTTTTTATAATATCGCCTCTTCAGCTTCTTATATCATGTAATAATACAAAGTTTGACGCTTTTTTAGAGTATGTGCGACAAGGTGTGACACACGAGGTTTAGGTTTTGTTTTGAGATGTGTTTTGGCATTTTTTTTAATTTTTAATAATTGAGAAAAGTTTAATTTTAAGCTACATTTATTTATACTTATACACAAAACACCTTTTTTTTTCTCTTCTTTATGGAGAGAGGGGTTTGCAAAGACATAATTTATAAGAGACCTTAAAAAGATGACGTATTTTGCAAGCAATATATTTAAAAAAGAACAATCATGAGTAATTTTGAAAATTAATTTTTAAATATTGTTTCACATTTTTATCTAATTTTCAAAAATAAATAGTTTTTTGATTTAGACTAAGTTTACACCTCTATCTGATCATTGATAGCTTCCTTCACATTAAGACATATAATTAAATTAAATAGTTGAACACTTAATTAGTTAACGTTGCTTTTTCCTGATACGTAGCTTTTTTTAATGAACCACTCTCAGAAATAAAACTCTCGCATTTGACGATTTAGCAATTCTTGAGCAGCATTTCGATAATTTTAATAATCTTCTCATCATGAAATCAAGTGATTTGTGAGATAACGTGAACTCTCAAATCAAAGATGTTTCTGATGTTTCTTCTACTCCAAACGTCATTCTAGTGCATTGTGCTAGATTGCTAGCTCGAATGAAAACTTGACAAATGAGAGTAAAGTAACGAAACAACCCGACCTTCCTGTATGAAGGTTATGGAGTTGGAATCAGCAGGATCATCCAATGTTTGAATCCCGCTCCAGGAATGGGTTTATTTTATCTTTTTGTCAGATCTGTCTTTTTGTTTTGCGTATAAACGTTTGCTGTAGAGTAATATGTTTGTTGTTTAGCTTTGTTTCTTGTTATAAGATAATATTTGTATGAAATCCCGTATCTTTTTGAGTTTCTTTTAGAAAGTACAAAAACTTCTTAGAAAATTGTTCGAAACTCTTTTAATTTTTGAAATATTCAAATCGAACCTTTATTATTTGCTGCCAAATACGATTCACTACGAAATTATGAAGAAAAAAAATGTTTTGCTTTTTCCACTCATGGACAGAATGGAAGTTCTACTTTAATTAATTATATCTTGCACCGTTATGACTATTTTTTTTTCAAGTTTTAAAGAAAAATTTTATAAATTTCTTTAGATTGTTCTAATAAGTATGCCTAATTCTATGAAATATATTTAGCGTCATCGCAAAACAAAACGTACAACCAAAATAATTTTTTTTTTTTTATAAAAATGTCCATATCCCAGTAAATACTTAAACTAGGCTTACGAAAGTACAATTACTTCTTATAATTAACAAAATAACTGAAATGAGTTACAAATTTATGGCTACATTTTTTGCCATAGGATTTTCAAAAACACTATTTTCCGTTTTTTATACAATAATTTAGAGACACTTTCATTTTTTGATATTTTTTTGAATTTCCAAACGGATACTTGAAAGACTATTTTGTAACTTAAGAAGAGTTCAGTTCATGCGATTTTTTAATATTTTCTTCAAAGTTTAAAGCTTTCAGAGGTTTGAGGGTACTGACAATAAATTACGAAAGAAAAAATTAATCTTTTTAACGCCTTATGCCAGAAAACCACGCAATAAAAATATATTGATGACTTTGATTATTATTTGCAATAACTGCATGGAACATTTTTTTAAAAGACTAACTCTTTTATTTCAAGTTTCTTTTTGCTACACTTTGAAAATATTCAGTAAAATTAAGCGAAATTTTTGAAGGAATTTAAATTAAGTGCAAACTTATTGTTTTTAAATTTTCAAGAAAAGTTGCTAGAAAATGTGCAAGGTAAGAATTTTGGAAATATTTCCTTTACACTGCGCAAGCGCGAAAATTTTTTAAAATTATTTGTTCGTTGTTTTATAGTGAATCGTATTTGGCAACTAATGGTAATCGTATCAGGCTAAAAACTTAAAAACATTCGTGAAATTTTTTAAGCTGTTTTTGCACTTTTTTAAAAAAATCTATAAATGTTCGGGGCTTTTCCATAACTTTTGTTATGTAGTGTTCTTATTATTATGCGTTATTAAGCAAATTAAACTAGCTTATACTAACCAGACTATAATGTAATTAGAAATATAATTTAAAAATTTTTTTAAGTGGTAAAAAAAACAAAAACCTTTTATACGGTTAAATTCACTTTTCAATTTTGTAATTTTTACTAAATGTGTAGTAACAAGAATTCGATTTTGAAACCAAAATGTCTGGTAAAAAATTACCATACGAAGAGAAGAAACGCCAAATAAATGGTTTAAGTTCTGTATTTCTTACTTCTTAACTAATTAATTTTTTTTTGTGGTTTTATTACCAGAATTATGACTTTTGAAAATTATCATTACCATAAAATTCGTAATTTTGCCACAAATTTTTCCCTTGTGCAACTTAAAAATTATTCTCTGATTACAAAAAATTAATTGCAGTCTCTTAATATTGCGGAATTATAATTAATTAATTATAATCCCATAATAATCTCCAATTGACCTCTAAAAGGATTTTAAGACTTCTTTAAATTAAGCTAATTTGACACAAAAGTTCTCTATAACACATTAACCTCTAATTCTAGAAATTGAATGTTGAATAATAATTGTAAATTTCTTCATAATATAAAATTTATTAGTTTTTTAGCGGGTTTACATAACAGCAATTTCTTGTTATAATTTTAATAACTAGGGAATAAATCCATAGTTCGCCCCTGACTTTAATTCAGACAATTGTTTTATTTAGACGTGATGGCTCAAGGGAAAAAGCTCTTGTCCCCCCATGAAGTGATCCTGGTTCAAATCCCTGGTCGACTGGAATTCTGCACCTGGCGCTCACCGGCAACAATGCTGACGTAAAATATTTTCTTTGGTAGACGGATCAGGGGTTAGAGTTTGGTTTGCGGGTTAGTTCTATCAAAAAGTCCACCACAAAAACAAATTTCTATCATTTCTTCCATTAGCTCCCTTGCTTTCTGGGAAGGGTTCAAAATTACAAAGATGTGGAGTTGATCATTGGCAGCCGTAAACTCAAATTAATTCGGCCTTTAACCACCATTTATTATTGAAAAATAAAGTTAAATTGCTTTATTTGACCCCTTGCTGTCTCAGGGGATTAGAAAGCTTACCAACCACTGAGGTTACCCAGGTTCGAATCCCAGTAATAGCTGCTTGGAATTCTGCACCAGACTCGCACTGATCACAGTGCTAACGTAAAATATCCTCAGTGGTAGACGAATCATGGGTTCGAGTCCCCTCGTCGACAGGATGACTGCCAGAGGTTTTCGTGTTTTTCTTCTCCATATGTAACGCAAAATGCGGATTAGATTTCAGATTCGAAAAAGTCTTGCGTGAAGGCAAAATTCCTTCGAATACTTGAACTAGGAGTTCTCTTATTTTCTGGATTGGGTTCAAAATTACAATTCTGTGGGGTTTAATATTGATAACCGTAAACTCAGAATTAAGTCGGCTGTTCAACGGCGGTTATAAAAATAAAATAAAATTGCTTGATTTAGAAATATGTCTAAAGACATTTCTTAATCTAAGAACCATAACACAATGCAAAATGTTGAGTATTAAGTTTACAATCGTGATAATGATTCCTAAGCTTTAGCAAATGATAGAAAAGAGCCGAAACATTATGATCACCTCTTAATAACGAGTTGATCCACCTTTAGCCCGCAACACAGCTGCAACCCGCCTAGGTAGATGGCGCAAGTCCTTGGTAGATGGCCGGAGACAGATTGTACCAGATGTTTAAGCAACGGTCACACAAATTTAAGATATTGCGACTTAGTGGCCTTTGAACTCTAAGCTGCCGTTCCATGACATCCCAAATATGTTCTATCAGATTGAGATCCGGTGAGTTGGGCGGCCAGGACATTAACTGGAATTCAGCATCATGTTCCTGGAACCACTCCAACACAATTTGAACCTTGTGACACGGGGCGTTGTCCTGTTGGAAAATTCCATTTCCAGTTGGAAAAACAGAGGCCATATAAGGGTGCAACAGGTCCGCAATGATGTTCAGATACCCTAGTTGTGGTAGAGCAGCTTTCATGGTCTGCTCTACCACAACCACGGGTCCCAGAGATGACCAAGAGAACGTCCCCCGAAGCATAATACCGCCACCACCGGCCTGTGTATGACCTAATGAACATTGAGGGAGCAACTGTTCACCTGGAAGACAGTGTGTCCTGACACGTCCATCGGCGTGATGAATGACAAACCGTGATTCATCTGACCAGGCAACTCTCTCCCACTGATCCATGGACCAGTCGCGATGTTCCCGGGTGCAGCGCAGGCGTTGTTGGCGATGACGCTTGGTCAGCAAAGGCACACGAGAAGGACGTTTGCTGCGTAGCCCCATATCCAACAGTGTCAGCTGAACAGTGTGCTCTGATACTATTCTACTTGACCCTGCATTGTATTAGGCTGTCAGCTGAGCCACTGTCTGGCTCCGGTTTTGCTTCACCAAGCGAGACAATCTCCAACGACCTTTTTCTTTGATAGCGTGTGGACGTCTAACACCATGTCGTTTACTCTTGGTTTCACCGTATTCATCCACTTTGCATAAGTACTAACAACTATAGATCGCGAACAACCCACGAGTCGTGCAGTTTCGGAAATACTTGTTCCGAGCCTTCGAGCCATTACAATCTGCCCTCTATCAAAGTCGTTCAGATCCTCAGCCTTTCCCATCACACACAGAAGTAAGTGACAGAATGATTCTTCAAACTCTCCAGCAACAGTTAAATACCACTTCCACTTGATCACGTGCCTTCCACGTCATCCAGGAGAGTTCATTGCAAAATGTAGGGGTGGTCATAATGTTTTGGCTCTTGAGTGTATATCAAGACTGAAACGAGTAAAAAGAAGTCGGCAAACGAGAATAGGTTTAAAAATAGTTTGAGCCGTTGTTTCATTTTGCAAATAAGTGGCTATTGTATTCGCAATCGATACATTGAAAACAACGTCGAAACTTTTCTGTCCAAAAAGAAGCTTACAGCCTGTTGGAACTTCTTAACACAGCAAGAATGGCAGTTTAATTTTACTTTCCAAGGAAATCCGAGTTATATGAAAAAACAAAACCAGTAAAATGAAGACGACAACGGGTAAATGTTTTTAATTCGTTTGAGGTTTTTTCATCGTGTAGAAAAGATGCATTTTGAAGAGGTAATAAATACATTAAAAACAACGAGGAAATTTTCGAGCCCAGAAACAGTTTAACAGCCTGTTGGAGCTTCCTAACACATCAAGAGGAGCATCTGAGTTTTACTTTCCAAAGAAATCCATGTTAAAAGAAAAAGCTACCTAGGTCATCCAGCATAATGTATAATGGAATGATGTATAAAATATGGATCAAGCACGCCTTTTTAATTGATTTAAAAAATTATAAAAGTTCAGATGTTGAAACACTTATTATTTTGATTTAATTTAGTAAAATGATGAAATGCTATTTTACCAATAATGATCTGTCTTTTTTTAGAAACATTTCATGAATTAGAACAAAAAACAAATAAGCTTTTAGAGTTTATTTAGGATAAATAAAGCCTGGAAAAGAGAATAATATGCATCTATTTTTTTTTTAATTCACGAAGAACTTAATAATGATAATGTATTTATTAATTTGGTTTCGCAATTAAAAGTTATTTTTGAAATGTAAAGTTTTTAACAATTATTTTTCTGAAAGATTCATAGATACAGCAACATATTAAAAAAAAATGTTGAAAGACAATTTTAAATTGCCTTTTTGAATATTTCTACATTGTGGAGGGCTCACAAAACACCTTAATAGCTTTTTTTTCTATTTATTGGATTTTAGTGAGCTAGGACTTGATCTTAATTCTGGTGCGGTGGCTTAACATTAATTTAATTTGTTTGTGCAGTAGATATTTTAGATTGCTAAATATGGTAGACGAAAAATAATTTCCTGATGTATCAATTACGAGGGGTACCATCAATCTCGAAAATAAGGTCCCAATAATTTATGCAGAAGTGCGGCGCAAAGTTAGTTCCTTGTCTATTCCAACTTATGCAAAATTCCCTTGTTTAAAAAATAGCCCAGTAAAATTAGACCAAAAAACACCTTGCCTCGATAACAGCAGGCTTTATATGCAGGCGTAGGGCATATAATAATAAGATAGAATAATATGCCTTCCTGGTAGCCAACCGGCTAGCGTGCCTGACTGCGAAGCCTACGGATGCGGGATTGAATCCCGCTCTGCGCATGGATGTTTCTCTCTATGTGTTGTCCTTTGTTTTGTGTGATGTGTGAATGTGGCCCACCCTATGAGCTGATATCTGTCGCAGTGTGGAGTGGGTAATGTTGCTCGCCTCAGTGACTTAGGTTCACCGATGCCCACTGGGTAACGTTAAATGCACAACTCAACACTGCCGGCATCTTCCCAGGTGTAGGACGTAAAAATTCTATATCTGCCGTTTAAAAAAAAAAAAGAAAAAAAAAAAAGAAAATATATATATATATATATATATATATATATATATATATATTATAATAATAATAATATAATAGTAAGTAAGAATAATATTATTTCCTGATGATTTCTGATAAGAGTTTTATGATGTGAGTTTCAGAGCCAAAAGATGCAAAATTTTACGGATTTTTTGCACTTTTGTTTAAAAACTTCTGAATGATGCTTCAGACACTGTTTTGTAAGAAAATTTAAAGAATATTTAATTTTGCACCAACTGGACATTAAATTTGAATGAACGGTTTGGTCAGAATCGGCAGTTAAAAAATTAAAAAAAGATTTCGGCTTTGACTGAGAAAGTGTTACGTACATTTTCAGACAGCTATGGCCTGGAAATGTCTCTTAAAACTTAATACAAAATACTTAAAAATTATAGATTATTATATTCAAAAAGCACAATTTTTTTAAAAATTTAATTCCTTTGAGTCCACACTATTAAAAATTTCTAGGGAAAAATGGTTAAAATAATAATTATTTTATTTATTTGATATTTTACCATATTTGAATAAAAGAGTCAAATAACAATAAAAAACAAGGTATTCAAACTATTACCTGTGAGAAAAAAGTTTATGAACCGCTTTCATCTAATTCAAGGGCTCGAAAAAACTCAGAAATTTTACCCGTCCACGAGGACGCTTGTTCCACGATGTACCCGTCCTCCTTTGAAACTAACCCGTAGCTTCTAAATAAATAAAAATATAATTTTCTTTTATTTATTACAAACATTTATATAAATTGCACAATGAATTGTTACTAGGATTACATTATACAGTAGTAAAATAAATACTAGGTTACTAATAGTAACCTCGTATTTCTTTTATGAAATAATTTAAATGACAAAAGTCAAGTTATCTAGGACGTCAATTTATCCGAGGGTATTGCGTTTTTTAAATGAATCAAATATGACGTTTGCCAGTTCCACAATCAAGCCAATGATTTACAGAGGTTTCTGCACGGAAATCTGAAAAGGTTTTTTCATTTAGGTACATGTTCATTATTGCGTTTAACACTTATTGTTTAAGACCAGTACGTAATGTGTTTTTGTGTAAGTTCATGGCTGAAAAGTCCCTTTCAACCACTGAAGTACTCCCAGACAGAGAAAACATCAATTCTAATAACAAAAATCGAAAATGTATCACGAATATTAACGGGAAAATGTCCGACCGCGCGGACGTCGGATTCGAGAAATTCGTTGTCCGCGGGGAATTTTTGACCACCCCGAGAACTGGCGGACGGGCGGGTTTTCGAGCCCTGGGTTTAGTCCCCTAGAAGAAAGATATTTTTAAATCCATCATAGTTTTACATGTAATACAAAGCTGCCTTGTAAACAAAATAGCATCAATAGCTCTGTTGGGGGATTATTGCCACAGCTTAGTGAACATACATAATAATTATGCAATACTTTGAAATAAGAAATATTTTTTTACAAACTAACTGAATCGTTTTAAATTTTCCAATGCACAATGAAGGTCAACTCAATAACAAATTGATGTTTCAATATAATTTTTTTGTAATATGATGAAACAAAGCTATAGATTCTCACGAAAACGTGAGCTTAGCAATCAGAAAAATGAAGTAGATCACGCATTAAAATTAGAATCTGTTTTATTCCTATTTCTGCATTCTATAAATAACACTAATCAAATATATAACATAATCTTTTCAATTTGAACAAATGACTGCTACTGAATTGATGTATGCTAATTCGCACTTAGGAAACTTTGCTCATACTGTTCGTTCGTGACATAAAAATCAAAGAAAAACATTTATTTAATCAACAGTTCTTTTTGCATAAAACGGTTTATATATAAATATATCGTTTTGAGATAAATTTTAAAATTACAAGAAAACTTGAAAAAGATCTTATAGATTATTTTCTAGATAAGACGGATAAGATAAGAGTAAGATTATTTTCTGAAATTTTGCTTTAAAAAAATGAAATGTTTTTATCTTTGTAACTATATCATTTTTCATGAACTAAGAAATTACTTGGAAAACAAGCTAATTATTCCTTAACCAATGCCTTATTCCTTGACTAACTTAATAATATAGATTTAAAATGGTTTTCTAGCAAAGAAAACACTAGACAAAGTGATATTTTTCGTAGTCGGTCAATTAACCTTTAACCTGTCTAACTAGCATATTGTAATGTTTCTTTAAGGAAAGAAAAATAACACTTTTATGATTAGATTAGGTTCATATTTTTTTCTAGGTACCCATATAGATTCCAACTAATACAACTAACTGATGTTAAAACCATATACATATGGATTAATATTTTCAAAAATTTTGAAAGAAAAGATTGTCTTGCTTATAAAAGATTAATATTAATAATCCAATAAACGAACCCAAATTTCCAAGCATGCTTCTAAATTAGTTTTTAAATATTGCAAAAGATACGTTCAAACGGTATATATATATATATATATATATATATATATATATATATATATATATATATATATATATATATATATATATATATATATATATATATATATATATATATATATATATATATATATATATATATATATATATATATATGTATATATATATATATATATATATATATGTATATATATATATATATATATATGTATATATATATATATAAGTTCTAAATGAAGAATAAAACAAAAAAAATTATAGGCATATGAAAAAAAAGGGGGGGGGGAATAATAAGTAAAAAATAACAAACAACAGTTTATATAATAAAAAAAAAGAAAAAAAAAGGATGAAATTTTATTTAAAAAACCGGAAAAATAAAACCGGAAAAAAAAGATATAATCTTTTCTTCTGCCCACACGATTATATCCGCAAAACAGAATGCTTTCTGATATTGTATCAATAAAGCCAAAGTAGAATATATTAATACAATAGTGTGAGGAGCACTCAAAATTTTTTTTTATAAAAATAACAACAAATAAAATATGTAAATAAAACATGTTTTTTTATTATATAAACTGTTTGTTATTTTTTACTTATTATTCCACCCCCCCTTTTTTTTCCATATGTCTATAATTTTTCTTTGTTTTATTCTTCATTTTGAACTTATCTAATGAGTTCTGTTTACTTGCAGCTTAAGCCCAATAAATGAAACTTATTGTTTTTCTTAACTTTCTTCGTGTTTTCTTGTATTTACTTATTAATTATCTATATATATACAGTACCGCTCAAAAGTATCAGTACACCTAGAAACTTATAAAAAATGGCAAAATTCAAAGTGTCATAACTTCTTTAAAAATGATCAAAAATGCTTCTGATTCAGCTAATTTTGAAGCTTAAAATCTCTACTTTTATGCATTCTAATTGTTTTTAATTAATATATTTTGCAATTATGTACAATTACACTGTAAACAATCATAGAAAATTGTATTAATTTTTTGTGAAGTTTGACGTGATGTACGGGCACAAAGGGGTTAGATATTGTTAATTTTTACTATACCATTGAAAAATTTGGACTTTTAACTTTCATTTAAATAAAAAATTCCAAAAAAACATGTTTTTTGACGAAGTTATTGTCAAATTAAAAAAAAGTTTTTTTTTCTGAATTTAATGATTTTTCAGCAATTATATTGAATTTTAGTGTAATTATAATATGATGTGAAAATTTTTTAATTAAAATAAATTAAAATTTAATAAATCTCGATAATATTATTTCATAATTCATTATAACAATTTTAACTGTTTTTTGGGAAAATATAATAATGAAATAAGAATCAACGTTTACAATTTAATATTTTGAAATTTATTTTTTCGTATTTTTCTCAGAAAAAATTTGAAAACAAAAATGTAATAATGAAAAAATATTTTACATCATATTTTGTTTTCTTCAAAATATCCTCCCCGCGCTTTTATAATTGCAGCACACACTCGAGGCATCCGATCAATCAGCTTTTTTAATGTTATCTTGTCTATTTTTCGCCACTGCTCTTGAAGGACTTTCCACATATGATTTATGCTGGTTAATGGATCGAAGACCGAAGGTAGGAGGACGAACCTAAATAGTTCCTGTGCGGAATTCATTATAATTGCTGAAAAATCATTAAATTCTGAAAAAAACCCTTTTTTTTATTTGACAATAACTTCGTCAAAAAACATGTTTTATTGGAATTTTTTTTTTAAAATGAAAGCTAAAAGTCCAAACTTTTCAATGGTATAATAAAAAATAACAATATATAACCCCTTTGTGCCCGTACATCGTGTCAAACTTCGCAAATTAATACAATTTTCTATGATTGTTTAGAGTGTAATTGTACATAGTTGCAAAATATATGAATTAGAAACAATTAGAATACATAAAAGTAGAGATTTTAAGCTTCAAAATGAGTTAAAGCAGAAGCATTTTTGATCATTTTTAAAGAAGTTTTTTATAAGTTTCTAGGTATATATATATATATATATATATATATATATATATATATATATATTTATGTGTGTGTGTGTTTTAAATAGGTACGTTAATACTGTTAAAAAATAAACTAAATGTATAACGCAATAATGTAGCTTGTTCCAATTTAAGTCATTAACTCTAATATTTTTGTGAATTGCTCTGTCAGTATGTTTCTGCACAGATTTTCCTTTCATACAGAATCTTATTTTTCATTCATAGATCATGTACGTAACACGGTAAATAATTATGGATGAAAGTTACATGTTTCAGATATTACAGGGAACAGATTATGGTGTTGATGGTAGTATACTTATAATATTATTAATGAAAGTAACTAGTTAAGTATTGAATGTATAAGTTCCACTTATTAACTTACGAAGTTCAGTTTTTTTTGTGCTTTCGTAGTTAGTTAAGAGAGAAAACTAACAGAAATGTTTTTTCCAATGCCCACCGAATTGACACTCGTCATTTAGGTATCTGTAGGGCATATTTGCGAGCCACTCTTTCAGGGGCACCATATTAGATGTGCCAACGTCGCTCTCACAGTAAGAACAGATAGTACAAAGAAAAATATAACAATAACACCGATGCCTTATCGGGTATTCAAACCCAGGACCTCTCTATTGTGAGGCCAGTTCCCCGCTAACGAAACAATCCTATCAGATTTAACAGAATTATTGTAAGAATATAAATTTTTTTTTCAAAATTAGGTTTATTATTTTTAGATTTTATAGATGCAATGATCGAAATTTCAAATTCTAAAATCTAATTACAATTTTAATACTAAAAAATATTGCTTTTATCCTTTGATAAACGAATAGATGTCAGACGAAAAGAAAATGGGAGGATATTAAATATTAATTTTAAATTTAGTCTGCCTCTCTCCAATTCATTAATCCCTTTTAAGTCTACTGCATTTTAAAATATTTATTAAATAAATATTTAACTGTAATAGATAAATATTGCATTATTCTAAAAATATCCACAGCATTTTGAAAATTTAGTTTTCCATTGTTTGGATTGTGGTCTGTTAGCTTTGAATCTGAATTATGGTTAATACTGAATAGCAATTTCATATTTTTACGTATGCTCCTTAAATATTGATGTAAGTCCTTTAATTACATATTACGTATGATGTATATACTTTTTTACAATTCTGATACAGAGAAATTTGTTTAATTACTACTTTGTTGCATTACTATGCCCTATTGCTGTCTAATGATATAATATTTTTAATTCTGTTTAAATTTTTAGGATATTTTCTTCGTTTAAAGTAGGGGAGACTGGGTTCAATTGTAACATTTTTAACTTAACTATTTTTAACTATCAAAAAATCCAATATATTATTAGTATTCATTGACAGACGAGTAAAGTAGACTATCCTCTACTAGAAAAAAATAAATACCTTATTTTAAATGTTATTATATTAGTTATTAACAATTTTTGACAGTCGTGCACTTGTTACAATTGTCCCCACTTACGGGGTCAATTGTAACAGTTCATAAATTCAAATAAAACATAGTTAATTATACATATTATGATAGTTGTGATATATTTTTTTACTGATCAAAATAGTAGTGATATTTTAGGAGTAAAAATAATAATGAGCAGAGACCTAAAGGTTAAACTTTTAACTTTAAGGGGTTAAAAATTTTAATTTATGCTGTGAAAGGTGACAAATAAAATAATGCACATGCAACATAATATAAATGATATAGGAAACTATTGGTGGTTCTTAAAGAGTTAAGTAATGGTTTATAAACATAAGATTACTTATTTTCAGCTGTTACAATCGTCCCTTTACTTATTGTTACAATCGTCCCCAAGACGCCATTTCAGTTTCATTTGTTAAAAACATTGCTAGTTAATTAACAAAACTAATTCTGTTTTATTGAAATGTTAATTAAGGTGTCCACTTACATATTCGGTTAATAATTTTTATTTGTTTAAACAAAATTACTTTGTTACAATATAATATAATAATACCAAAAAAAGTACTTACGTAGCTTGAAAATATCTTTTGTGATGTAACTCTTTCAAAAATACATAAAAATGGTTGCCAGCAGGGGTGTACATGTATATTTATTAAATACACCTTGTGCGCCACATAGGAACCAAATCTAGAACTCGACACTCGAAATCGTACCCTGTTACAATTGACCCCACTCTCCCCTACTTATTACTTGCTTTTTAAATTTTTCAAAATAAATTTTTTTTCGATGTATTGTGATAACAAAACTAATCCTGTGAAAGTTTGAGAAAAACACAATATTTTACATTTTTTCGTGGAACAAATGAATTGTAAATCTGGCCATTACTTTTTTTTCTACTACGTTCATACTAAATATTAAGACAAAAATACTTTCAATGTATACAGATTAAAATACTGCAGTGTGTGCAGTACATACATACTCAGTGTTTACACTCTCTGTATCGCAGGTCAAAAGTAATTCTAAAATCTTCAAAAATCATCAAGTCATTTTTCTTAGATAGTTTCGTTCAAAATTCCATAATACCAGCTTTGAACAACGAATTTCTGGGAATGCATGCTAATGAATAGTACCTGAAAAAATAAACACATTCGCGATGTATATTTAGCTTGACCTTAACGTTTTTATGATTTTTTTAGTAATAAAAGTATTTTATTTTTTATGGTTTTTGTCAACAATTTGTTTTACTAAATCTGTTGGCATTTAGAATTTTTTTTATATCCTACATGAAAATACTGGCAAGGAAAGATTTTAGTTCGGAAGGAATTAAAAAATTAAAATTTCATACAATGATCGACACACATATCACGTTTGGTTTTTGCATTGGTAATAAATTAACCTGTATTTTAAAATAAATGTGGTAAATGTTGTTGTTGTTGCTTATGCCCACTTGACCAACAGAAGCATTAAATCAAGTCCATGAACTCATTCAAAAAGCTCCCAAAGCTATGTACTCTCTGACTCTATCATGGTAAATGTTTACAACAAAAGTATTCGGATAGTTTAAAAGAAATTCGCCAATGACAAGATTGTTCGAAGATGCATACATTGCTTTTTATTAACTGTTTCAAGCAAAAATATTCTTTAAATAAATTTCTTTTTTTTTTTAAAAATTTCCAGTTGTTTATTTTAGACAGTTTTTATCGTAAAATATATTATAGCTAAAAATACTTGGACACATTCACAGTGAAAACAAAGTTTTTAAAGTTAAAAATGTCAATCCGAAATCTGTAGAGAATTTCTGCTCCTATAGAACAAATTCTTTCCTGCTTAATCTAATAAATTCTTTCATTCTTTATGTATTATATTTTTACAGGATGAAACCATCAGTAAAGACTAGCATGTATATGACTATTTTCTTAGTTCTTGCAATTTCGCAACTTAGCTCAGCAGCCGAGTGCGATCCTAGCGTGTGCGGCATAAGGGACTCTAGAATCAATTGTAATAGAGGCTACAGAGCAGTCTTTGCAACCTGTAGTTGCTGTCTTACTTGTGAAAGAGTTCTACGTAAGTTATCTCTTTCTGGAAAGAGATCATTAAATTAATTATTACATAATTGAAATAGTTATGTGACCTAAACTACCACTAATATAATTAAATATCAATTCCCTGGTATATAAGGCATGTAAACTTGATTCTATTTCGTGGTAGCTTCGGAGTCGATATCACGCTCCCCACACTGGTGACCAGGACGTGGTATGAACTCCTTATACCATTAACATAGAACAGTAGTTTTTTTTCTCAAAATAGAGCTCGAAAATCCGTTGAAGTAAGTGCATTTCTCCCGGCTAATAACAAAAAAAGGAAAGAAAGAAGTAAGAAAAAGAAATGGAAACTATATATATATATATATATATATATATATATAAATATATATATATATATATATATATATATATATATATATATATATATATATATATATATATATATATATATATATATATATATATATATATATATATATATATATATATATATATATATATATATTATATATATATATATATATATATATATATATATATATATATATATATATATATATATATATATATATATATATATGTCGATATTACGCTCCTCGCAGTTACATAATATAATTTCTTCATCTAAATAGTTATAAGTTAATCATAATTGGCAACTAAAAAAAAAATTGTCTAAACAATTTATAGAGTTTGAGGCATTTTTTTAGCAGTTTTCTGGCTTGTTAAAAGGCATGTCAGATAAGAAATCAGAATTCTTAGTGAATTTTAATATGCTCTAAAAATGTTGTTAAATTTTATTGAATAGTTTTAAAGTTACGGGATAAAACGGGATTACAGCTGAATTTTTTAGGGTGTTGAAAAACACTATTTTTAGTTTGTGTTTTATTGTTGGTCTCTTAAACTTCAAAAAGTTTTAAACTTCAGTGATATGTTTGAGAAATCGCATGATCTAAAAACTTCTGGAGTTAAGAAATAAATCATTTATTAATTATTGAGTAATACGAAAAAAGGTATTAGTATAGCAGCTTTTCCATTATTTTGTCCACTCCCTGTATATATTATCATTCAAATTGCATCCTGTTCTTAGCACTGAAGAAATTTTTTTTTAAAAACTCTAAAAAAAAAATAATAAAGATTTTAATAATTTTTCTGCCCATATAATCTTTTTATGAATTACATTTATGATTTTCTTCCTTTTTCTATTCAGAACAAGGAGAACAATGCGAAGTAAGACGATCTCAATACGAAGTGCTTAGAGGAGGAGTAGTCTATGAAAACTTTACCTACCCCCATTGTGCCCAAGGTCTATATTGCAGTTATTCCAGAACATGTCAAAGAAGAAACTTTTAATTATTTTACATTGTTCCAATCTAATTTGGATTTCTAAGATTACTGGAAATTTAAAATTTCCCCTCCATTGATTGGATTAAAGTAATGTTTCAAAAACTCCATGTTGTTTCCTTTCTCGCTTTACACAATCAGAAAATAATATATTCATCCTTAAACCATATCTTGAACTATGATACTGTCATGATACTGTCTATGATACTGTCCTGAACTATGATACTTAATGAAGGGTTAAATTAACGTCAAAGATCCGGATATCTTTGATTGTAATCAGTATAAAATAACCGAAAGTTATAAAGATAGCCTGTGTAGGATTTTCTTAATCGCCTGTTCCAAGAAACTTACGATTTGTCTGTAATATTTATTTATCTTTCGCCCTCAAGATTTGTGCATTTTCAATGTACCTAAGTTAGTACCTAGCGAAGCGAGCTTGTTTTACGAAGCAAATCATAAAAGATTGCGTAGCAATTTTCGGGGGTTGGTGAGCGTTAGCGAGCAGGGGGCGCAACCCACTAGTTCATTAAAAATAATTTTGTTTTTACATTCCAGTTCTCACATAGTATTCAGATTCAGAACAAGTTCTCTTCAGAATGTGGTAAGATTTCCTGGTGTAAGCATATTTAATAGATTTTCTTATTAATTATATAAAAGTGAAGGAGCGAAACTGTAAATGTGCCACTTCTTTAGGTTTTTAACCCTTTGCACGCGAAGTCCTTTTAACAGTAAAAAGAAATGGACGCAACCTCTAGCATTTTGAAATAGTTTTCACAAACTTACTTCATAATACCCGGTGATCACTGAATGAAAAGGTAACTAAATATTAAGAGGAAAAAAAATTCACAATTAGAGTGGTGGGTAATTTACGGGCGGCAGTGGTGACTGATAGTGACTATCAGTGCAAAGTGACTCTCGAGTGCAAAGGGTTAATAGTATAGTTATTACGACTATACATAGTATGAAATATTTCGTGACCGAAGGATTACCACTACGGTTAAATCATATGCTACATATGATTGAGACAACAGAGTCTTCCTTTTTTAAATTTATTTCGATAACTGAAAAAGGTTTGAAATTCAAGGCGAATTAAAAAAAAAACCTGAATGTTGATGAAATTAACTTTAAAATTTGTAGCATGATAAATGAATTTTTGTCAAATCAAAGAGTATTCTCTTCCTCATTAAATAGAAATATTTAGACGATTCCCTCTAAAATTATGAAAATTGTTCTAAAATTTTTTCCGCGCATGCCCTGTATAAGAGAACGGCTTCAATTACTTATATTTTGCTCAGTTTTAAGCAATTTATTTTTCAAATTTTAAAACAAAATTTTTTAAAACAATTTGTTTTAAAACAAATTTTTTTCAGAATTTTATTGAATATTTTAAAAGTTACAGCTAAGAAAAGTAAGACAACTTTTTATTTTTTATTTAATCATTTCCATCCCAGTTCTTGGGAACATAACTTTGATAATTCTTCTACATTTCATTTTATTTGGATGGTAACTTTTCCAGTTATTACTTTATTTATAAAAGATTCGCTATAATATATACTTAGAAAAATATTTTTAGATATGGATTGAAGGCAAGAGCATAACGTCTTTTTAACAGGGTATCTTAATTTCAGAAAAAAATTCCCTAATTTTTTCAGGTAAATTACAGCTAAAATCAATACCATATTTTATCTACATCATTCAATTTTTCTTCAGAAAAATTTGATTATTTTATTTGTATTGGCAAATATTAGATTTTCTATGTAAAAAAATATATGATTAAATGAGGATGGGAACATTTCAGTTTGACTAAAGTGTAAAATTTTTGCAACAAATAATAGTAATAGATTTAGAATGGTTTAACTCGATTCTCTATAACTAACTACTGTTACTGACAATTTTAAGACTGGTTACTTTCCAGGTATAAAATACGAATTCTCCAGGATTTTGAGAAAAAAAATTGCACCTTCCTCTGACTATTCCCTGATTTTTGAAGCTAAAATAAAATTCCCTGACCATGCCAGGTTTTCCCTGTTTTAATCGCTCATTTGTTTAATTTTAATTTACAAATGAATTGAATGCAAATTAATTGTAAAAAAAAACATAATAGCATCTTTGGTAATTTTTAAATTGCTTTTATATAATGTTATATGCATGCGCAACACAACTGAGTCAAGTTTTTTGAAATGTGTGTATTTCAATGGCATATTATAATCTGTTTTCCCTCTCAGTAACGGGAGGGGCTCAGTGAGTTAAACAGAAATAAATGAATAAATAATAGTGTGTTTTATGTACTAAAGGAAAAGGAGTAAATAACGTGATGTATATAAAATGCATTTTTCTGGCTTATTGTCTTGTTTGGTTGTTGAATTTTAATAACGATGTAAATTTTATTTCATAATTTATTTCTTGAATAAAAGATATGCTATAAACGTTTTTTACAAAAATGATTAAGATTTTTAAAGTATTTCGAATTTTTAACTTAAACAGTTTGTATTTTACCTGTGCGAAAAGGTGGAAAAACATTAATTTGTCAGTTTGTTAGAAAAAGAATGTACCAAACTTAGTATTCATGTTTTAAAAATTGTCTACAAAATGTGTAAATGTTTTTTTTTTAAGAAAATGTGAATTTTGATGAGGAGCTAAATAAAATTGACTGGTGCGCTCATCTGTGAAATGGAAAAGAAAACTGAGGATTTGAAGTTTTTTCTTATATTGGATAAGATGATTGTAGATGTAGCAGTTGCACCATAAGAGCAATTGACATTTTGCTTTGGAGTCACTTTGCTTTCAATGTAATGCTCAGTAAATCAAGCTCTATGTTCTTCTCGTCTCTTCAGTTTATGCTCTATGAGTTGAAAAAGGTGCTTCTAAAAACGGTATAGAAAACTTAAATATTCTACTATTTAGAAAAAACACATAAAGAATATAAGTGTAAGAAAGCAAATACAGTAAAATATCTTTTTTTTCTGTAATTAAGTTGTCTTATTCACTAATGCATTCTCACATTTTATGTTAAAAAGTTGTATAATAGCTTTCAGGCACCAATTCTTTTTGCAAGGATGTTGACTGATCCACTCCGAGAAGATATGTTATAAAGTGGTAAAAAATAAAAACTAAGACCTGCATAATTTTGCTGCCATGAAAGCTACATAGTTTTAATAATTATCATTGATGACTTAATGTGATTTTTAGAGTTGTGTTACGCATGCATATAACATTATATAAAAGCAATTTAAAAATTACCAAAGATGCTATTATGTTTTTTTTTACAATTAATTTGCGTTCAATTCATTTGTAAATTAAAATTAAACAAATGAGCGATTAAAACAGGGAAAACCTGGCATGGTCAGGGAATTTTATTTTAGCTCCAAAAATCAGGGAATAGTCAGAGGAAGGTGCAATTTTTTTTCACAAAATCCTGGAGAATTCGTATTTTATACCTGGAAAGTAACCAGTCTTAAAATTTTCAGTAACAGTAGTTAGTTAAAGAGAATCGAGTTAAACCATTCTAAATCTATTACTATTATTTGTTGCAAAAATTTTACACTTTAGTCAAACTGAAATGTTCCCATCCTCATTTAATGATATATTTTTTTACATAGAAAATCTAATATTTGCCAAAACAAATAAAATAATCAAATTTTTCTGAAGAAAAATTGAATGATGTAGATAAAATATGGTATTGATTTTAGCTGTAATTTACCTGAAAAAATTAGGGAATTTTTTTCTGAAATTAAGATACCCTGTTAAAAAGACGTTATGCTCTTGCCTTCAATCCATATCTAAAAATATTTTTCTAAGTATATATTATAGCGAATCTTTTATAAATAAAGTAATAACTGGAAAAGTTACCATCCAAATAAAATGAAATGTAGAAGAATTATCAAAGTTATGTTCCCAAGAACTGGGATGGAAATGGTAAAATACGATTCAATGTACTAATGAAGTAACCTTAACTACTATTTAAATACCTAAATAAAATGAAAAAATATGTAAACACTTAATAAAAAAAAATTTCATTACAAAAAGTTAAAAATCCTTAAAATTTTGTACCTACGTCGGTTACAAGGCATTCGATCTCCGAAGAGAATTATCTTGCAATTATATTCAGCATATTATTAAATACAGATGGATTACTATGCTTTCACTTCTTTATCAACTATCACTATTTAGTTTTAAAAATAAAGGAAAACTTACTAATTACCTAACAAACCATAGATGAAATTTAAAAGAAATGAATGCTCATAAATTATTCCTATTACACATTCTAAAAATATTCTTCTTTTCATCTTATTTATGACAGGCATTAAAAAATTCAGTGAATAGTCGGAAAAGGAATTAATTTAATTCAAATATGATTTAAATGACATTCAAGTAAAATGAATAAATAATGATAGCATGATTAAAATATATTCACTTAAATGTTGCTAATTAAGAATAAAAAATGATTGAAATTCACACAAATTCAAGTTAAAAGGACCCAATCAAGTGATACATATAATCACTCAAACTCGACTGAAAATCTCTCAAGTTTGAGTGATTTTCACTCTTTCATTTCAAGTGAGTATATATATATATATATATATATATATATATATATATATATATATATATATATATATATATATATATATATATATATATATATATATATATATATATATATATATATATATATATATATATATATATATATATATATATATATATATATATACACTACCGGTCAAAAGTTTGCGAAAATTTTGAAATCTGCAAAGAAAAGGTCTAAATTCAAATGTTCATAGAACTGCGAAAAATCATTCATATTGGATGAAAATTTGATATGTTCTAAAGTGAACCCTCTACAGTTATTTACATATTATCAAATTGCAATACCTCGTTTTATGCGAACTGAATCTAGCTTTTTATCATGGGTTGTTTTTATGGTGAAAACATTTGTTAAGTTTGAACACTTGCCAAACTTTCAAACAATATTTTTTGTACTTTCTGTTAATGGAAAATAGTTATTTGAACCGTTCTATGTGAGCCCTCAAAGTTTCAGATCGATTTGATTTTTTTTGACGAAGTTATGGAATTTTGAAAAACATGTGTACTTTTCTCGATTTTTGAGCATTCCACATATGCAGTCTTTTGGTTTATACATCTTCTACCAAAGGACTTTTTAATTTTAATGTTTTCTATATTTTCAAGTAATTAATATTTATTATAATACAAATATTCTTATTCATTATTGTAATTATTAGTGTTTATACTTATTGTTTATATTTATTGCTTATATGTATTAGTTTTGTTATGATATTTTTACTTTACATTAAATTAAAATAAAAAGTTATAACAATAATTACATAAATAATTCTAAAAAAAAAAAAAACATTAGTATAAAAAATTTGCATTTTTTCTAAATTATTTCATTTACAACAGGTCAAATATTTAACATATTCTTATTCGTATTTTGTAATTAAATAAATTAACATTTAAATCTTAGTTTCCTCAAACCATCCACCTTTTGATATTATTATAGCCTTACATATGCGAGGCATTCGTTCAAACAAACCATTAATCGCTTCAAGTGATATAGAGTTCCATTCCTGTTGTAAAATGTCCCATAACTACAAGTTATAACTAATCGTTGCAAGAACAAACAAATTTTAGATGAAATGTGACATCTATAAGATATTGTTTTAGTTATATTCATAATAAATTCTTTGTAATAACAATAATTACAATAATGATTAAGAATATTTTTTTTCTAATAAATATTAATTACTTGAAAATATAGAAAACATTAAAATTAAAAAGTTCTTTGGTAGAAGATGTATAGACCAAAAGACTGCATATGTGGAATGCTCAAAAATCGAGAAAAGTACACATGTTTTTAAAAATTCCATAACTTCGTCAAAAAGAATCAAATAGATATGAAATTTTGAAGGCTTACATAGAACGGTTAAAATAACTATTTTCCATTAACAAAAAGTTCAAAAAAAAATTTGTGCAAGTTTGGCAAGTGTTCAAACTAAACAAATTTTTCACCATAAAAACAATCCATGATGAAAAGCTAAATTCAGTTCGCAAAAAACAAAGTATTGCAATTTGATCATATGTAACTAAATGTAGAGGGTTCACTTTAAAACATACCAAATTTTCATGCAATTTGAGTGATTTTTCGCAGCTCTATGAGCATTTGAATTAAGACCTTTTCTTTGCAGAATTCAAAATTTTCGCAAACTTTTGACCGGTAGTGTATATATATATATATATATATATATATATATATATATATATATATATATATATATATATATATATATATATATATATACACTGAAGAGCCGAAAAAACTGGTATACCTGCCTAATATCGTGTAGGGTTCCCGCGAGCACGCAGAAGTGCCGCAACATGACGTGGCATGGATTCGGTCAATGTGTGAAGTAGTGCTGGAGATAATTGACACCATGAATCCTGCAGGGCTGTCCATAAGTGGGAGTAAGAGAGGGTGGGGATATCTTCTGAATATCACGTTTCAAGGCATCCCAAATATATTCAATAATGTTCATGTCTGGAGATTTTGGTGGCCAGCGGCACTCTTCTGAATTTAGACACTTCCGCTGGCCACCAAAATCCCCAAACATAAACTGGTAAAAAACTGGTATACCTGCCTAATATCGTGTAGGGTACCCGCGAGCACGCAGAAGTGCCGCAACACGACGTGGCATGGATTCGATCTATGTGTGAAGTAGTGCTGGAGATAATTGACACCATGAATCCTGCAGGGCTGTCCATAAGTGGGAGTAAGAGAGGGTGGGGATATCTTCTGAATATCACGTTGCAAGGCATCCCAAATGTATTCAATAATGTTCATGTCTGAGGATTTTGGTGGCCAGCGGAAGTATCTAAATTCCGAAGAGTGATGTTCAGAAGATATCCCGGGTACCCTACTCGCGGGCTCGCGGGTACCCTACACGATATTAGGCAGGTATACCAGTTTTTTTGGCTCTTTAGTGTATATATATATATATATATATATATATATATATATATATATATATATATATATATATATATATATATATATATATATATATATATATATATATATATATATATATATATATATATATATATATATATATATATATATATATATATAATATATATAAAAATTCAAAATTGATTAAATATTTTATTCCTTACTGATGGTTTTATAAGACAGACGCTCAATTTACAACTTTATCGTGCCTTCAAAGAGCTCGACGTCTTCAAATACATAAAAATCCAAAAAGTTAAATGGGCTGGTCATGTTATTAGAGAGAACAAAGAATGCCATACATTGAAAATATTCATTGGCCAATTCCTCTGAAGCAGGAGCTTGGGGTCGACGAAACCTCAGATGGTCGACTGCCTAAAAAAAGACGCCGCCAATTTATGAGGAATTAATTGGAAGAACATGGCCAAAAATATGGAATCCTTTAGGAAAACGCTTGAGAAAGCGGGCCATACGGGGCTATTAAAGAAGAAGAATGAAATAAAACATTTTTTACTCCATCCACCATCATTTTTGATTAATTAATTTTCATGTATTAAACAATCATTTCAAAAAAAGTATTTTGGCTTATATATGATTTATAACACAATAAATCATAAAAGAGGAATTTCATTACAAATTTAGTAGTTGTCTTTGTATAACTCAACAACATGAATTTAATACATGCGTGTATGCTGAAACATGAGCTTTATTAATTGTTTTTCGGTATGCTAAGCACAAAAAGTTAAATTTCCGTTTTAAAATTTTAATATCCTTAAAATGTATTATAATTCTTACATGCACTTTGAAATGTTACTGCGATGCTGTATTTAAAATTTAATGTTATGGTAGTAATGAAATTGAATGTTTTCTGTGATATATTTTAATTTGTTTCCAAAATAGTGACAGTCTCTGAAGGATTATTTAAAATTTTGAGTTTCTCGAAATTCAAAATTTGAAAGAAAAAAAACTCAAGAATTGAATTTTCAGTAATTTTAGTTTGTATGTCACATTTTTGGAAATTTCTCGGAGATAATGATTAAATGACAATTAATTTAATTATTATGTTACCATATTCAAACAAAATAGTCAAGCACAAACAAGATGCTAATTAAAGTGTTAATAGGGAGAAAACCCTTCATTAACTGCCTTTTCTTAATACGGTAAAATAATCATAATTTTATCGTACCAACTAAGCCACCCTAATGCAGCCGTTTTTTTTTTCCTTGCAAGAGTTATAGCTGAAAAGGTAAATCTGTCAGTCTTATGATAGACAGAATTTGGGTTTGAGTACCATCATTAATACCACAATATATCTTAAATATCCTTCAAAACTTGAAGAGTTTCCAGTGTTATTAAATTTGAGCCTTTCTCTCTCCAATGCCCAGTACCTAAAGTCTAGCCTAGCTCCTGTGTACAGTTAAATTTCTTTTTTAAAGCTTCAAAACTGTAAAAATAAAACATGCTCTATGCCGTAAACTTTGCGGTTAATTGGATGACCAGACTACTGCCAGTCATTTTATCATAAATTTAGAATGAAAATTTTAACAATGTACAGCGGTCAATTAGATGTGAACAAGTTTTTTAATATTACTAAATGTTCCTATTTGTTCTGAACAGTTTTAGACGAAGTTTTTGTTAATACTAAAAAAACTTCTGGAGTTATCGTCCAAAAACAGTTATCCCTTCCGGAATTATCCTGTGTTAATTTTCATACTTTATTAGCAAAGTTTTGTCATTAACTTGATTTTTTTCCAAAATGTATATTTTTGAGATTGCATGCACCATCAAATCAAATTAAATTTTTATAACGCATTTCAAATTAATAAAGCAAAAACCATTTGCTTTGTTAATAAGAAATTTTTAGACACATTTATATTAACCTTATATATTATTTATGTAGACAAATTGAATTTGTGATTAAACATTTAGCATTTATTTAATATAAATGAATATGTTTTGTATGAAAAAGTATTTCATATGAGCATAACATTGCATTTTCCAATGAATAAATCAATTTTGTATCCATTAGTGTACCTTAGAATTGTAAGCGTTTGTTTTAATTAACCTTTATTCTATAATATTAAAATGTGTATTGAATGAGATTTATTTTCAATTTTTAACAGAGAGATTCTCTTACAACTGAAATTTTCATAGAGCTTACAACTGATTTTATTTTTTTATATGTAGGTGCCCTAACAAAAATATAAGGTGTTTTTGAGCTTGTTTTGAGGTTGACAGGTGTAGCAAAATACATTTGAAATAGAAAATTAGCTTATGTTTTAACCCAAAAATAACCTCATTAATAAACCTCAATTTCAACTTCACTTGCATCTCACAAAATCAACCTCATATATAACTCAGAAATAATTTTAATTTAGATCCTATGAAATTATTCGCTCCTTAAATATACGAATTTGCTTGAAGTGTAGAAAAAATAATCCTTATAACTCAAAATCAACCACCATAAGCTGGCTGCTCCGACGTAGATTTTCTCCTACCTCAAAACAACCTCAAGTGAGAATAAGACAACATCATATAGGTTGATTATACACCTTGGGAGGTTCATGTTTTGAGGTTGTTTTTGAAATCAACTTCGAATAAGCCTCAAATCAAACTTGGCACTTCAAAATCTCCTCAAATAAACCTCAAAAATTTCTTACATTTCTGTAAGCATTTCATTACTACCTCCTATAATATATAGTTTTTAAAATTCTTGTCATAAATTAAGTTAAAATAGTTTACACATAACTGGTCATAAATCAATATTTATGTGACTAACACTGGCAAACCGATGGAAAATATTAAGAATTAACATTGTTTAATTTTAATTTACACCTAAAACTTTCTAACCAGTTCTGACCGTTGTTTCAGGTAATAAAGAAAATGCGTTTTTGTTAACAAAGCATTGTATATCCAGATCAATAATTTCATAATTATAGCGTTAATTTTAAGTTTCTAAGTATTGTAGTGCTAATTGTGGGTGACGAGCATATTTTATTAAATTAATGTGGTCCAGAAATCATTTTTAAAACTTTTTAAAAAAATCACGTAATGTTTTAATTTATACGCATTCTTTTATCTTAAAAATAGTAAAGAAAATGATCACAATATTCAATAAGTCATTCTTAAGTTTAAAAAGAAACAATAAATGCTTTTAATTTTTGATCTAAATTGAGAATTTTTGCTTCAATATAATATTAAAAAAGTTTAATTAAAACTTTCCAAACTTTAAAATCCTACAGAATATTTAATTACACTTTACAGAAAGCCTAGAATTGAAATTTCACATTATAATTGAAAAATATAAAAAAAAATCTAACAATTTGTGAATTTCTAAAAGAAGAAATGAAGTTTCTATTTTTTACCTTTATACAGTTACCTTTAATACAGTTACCTTTTATTTTTTTTAACTGAAAAATAAACATTAAAAAAACTGACAACAAGGAAAAGATCCTTCGAAGTTAAGTAAGCAACACACGAAAAAAGATCACGAAGCAATAAAATTTTTTTAACTCAAAGCTCCTTAGTTTTTAACTCAAAAAGGAAATAAGTAGCTTTAGATAAACAAAATATTCATGATTATATGAAATTTCAGTTTTGTCGTATTTAAGTATCTAAATTCTCGTAAGTGAGTTCACCTGTCTCATGATTTCATCTTAAATGTCATTATTTTTGATTAATTCTTTGTACAATTTATTTTGGTCACGATTTCCACTAGACTGACTCAATAAATTTGAGACCAGATACGAGTTAGTATAATACTTCAATATCTAACAAATTTCAGCTCTTCTAAAACGTATCGTATCTAATTTATTATCTTTTTTATTTGCTTGCTTATGCGTTTATTTGGTCTTTCTTTTGTTATAATTAAGAGTTTCGAAATTAGGCTGTTTTGCCCATAAAAATGTAAACAATATTAAAAAATATTGCTGTTTGAAAATTATTGTTAAATAAAACTTTTTAAAGTACTTTAAGATGATTAATATATTATTGGAATTATTGACTTATATTTTTAAAGAAAGAAATTTAATATGGTTTTAATTTTTAAATGATATTTGTGTGTTTTATCTTAAGAATTTTGCAATTTTAAGAACTGATAATCTCATTATGGCACATAAATTAATCTTCATATATGTTGTTAATGTTGCGGCTTATTCCTCAAGGTTTAAAAAGCATATTTAAAAGCTAAGTTTAGAAAGAAAATCCAGCTGCAAGCTAGTCTATGCCCAGGAGGTCTTGAATCCTCAAAAGAAAAATGTGTTCTGCGCGTAGCATTTTTTCAAATATTAACTTATTCAAACAATGTATTTGGAAGCACTTTGGTTCAGATATTAAAAATTAATTTAGTTTTTACGAGGAAAATGTTTGCTCTATTCGAGTAAGCTAAATGTTTTATTTGATAATTTTCTCTCTTTGCATAATTTATAATTTCAATAATTATAAATTTTAGCATTTATGCGAAAAACAAACAGGGAGATAAAAACATTATGCAAGGAGTATCATTTTCAGTTCGCATTATTTTATATTAACTTGCAGAAATCGAAAGTTTTAGACATTTTAAGGAAAACAATATCTTTGAAATTCATTAAAATAAGTGTTCTGCTTTTCAAAATTAAATGTAAAAATTTTTTGATTCCTTAAGTTTTTAGTCGGTATTTTCCTCTTCTTAAATTTCAAAAAATTAAAAATCACAAGCTTTATCAACAATACTGAAATTGAGAAAACATTTTTAGTTTATTAGAATTTTATGAAAGAGTAAAAATATTAAAAATAATCATTAACTTTGTAAGGCAGAAAATTATTACTTTTCTTCTTTTATTATAATATAGTTATCTACAAGCTATAATACTCACGCACTTACTTATTCTGTTAAGTAGAATCCAATAACATACATTGGATTGTTAATAATGATTTATTTATTAATAATATACAACTAATTTTATTTTTACTTACAGACAGAAGAATGTATAAGGAATTGTTTTTAGTTCTTCTCATTGCCTATGTAGGGCATGCTGCTCTTTGTAAGCCCAAATGTAAGGTGGTAAAAGAATGCCCCCCAGCTGTATGCCCGGCTGATACAAGGCGTGTTTTAGAAGGCTGTGCATGCTGTGGGAGCTGCGAAGAAGTTTTAGGTAAGTTATGAATTACCATAAAATAAAATGCATTATATGTGCTAGAAGTAATAACCATCCTTTTTTATGTAGTTTTTACTAAAGATACGAAATGACTGAAAGTTTAATCATTTTTACTCAAGTCTAACATAACCTTTTAGTATTTGCTTACGGTACACAGTAAAAAGTTTTGCATAATACTCATCCGAATTCAGTGTTGAAAATGTCTAAAAATTATGTATTATTTCAGGTTAGTACCGAATCGAACATCCATACACATTTTAAAGGGTGTAGTTAAATCAAAAACAACTAAAATAAATCTTAACAAAGCTTAGACTAATTCAAATGCGTTTATTACATTCATGGGTGGCACCAGATAAGAAAGAATAAGAAAAGAATATGGTCTGAATTATTATCTTACCAGCGTAAATTATGGTGAATGTTACTTAGATATATAGGCATAGTTAAAATAATAATTCAAAACAGTATGTTTGCTAAAATGAACAATAGTTTTTCAATTTATCATTTCTGCTCAACTTATAGCTCAGTTTGTTTCATCATACATTTAATTGATTTTGTGGTTTTGTGACCCTTCCCATACAGGGTGTTCTAAATTATACTGATTTTTTTAACTATTTAAAATAGTAGGAATAAGGTTAAAAAAGATAATATATACAGAGTATAAATATTTCTTAAAATTTTGTATTTAGTTCAAAAATGCTTCAAGAGATGGTGCTTCAAATTGTTAATAATAGAAATCGTAAATAAAAGAAAGTCAGCTTTTAATTTTTTCAAACTTTTTCAATAAATGAATATCACATTACTATATTTTCGAACTGACCACTATTACCCATAATCAAACGACAATGAATATTCATCAGTATGCATGAATTTATGCATCAAGACGTAAAAGAAAAATAAGGTACAACTGACTTCCAGTGTCATTCTTTGCCAAATTTTGAACTAATTTCTTGGAAAAAATATGTCTTTTCGCATTTATTTTCTCAACCCTAACTGTTTTCCTGTTAAAAAAAGTTTAAAGAGCGTCATTATAATTTAGGAAAACGTTTAAAACAATATTGATTTTTGAAAAGTCGTCAGTTTGGTTAAAAATTACAAGGCTACGGAGTTGAACATTAGTAGTCGTAAACCAAAAATCTGGTCGACTGTTCAACGTCGGTTATAAAAAAATAGTTCTATATACTCTGCACATAGGGACATCTACAATTGCCCTAATGCTCTGTTTGAGTATGTCAATAATCTTCGTACTTGTGGGCCACTTTAGCACTATTTCAATTACAACACTTGTATTTTAACATTTTTAGACCTTTTTATTTTGTATCTTTTTCAGGTATTCTTATTTCATTTTAGAATTGTAAAATACAGGGTGTTTATAAAGTCCCGGACCCATTTTGATGTTTAATAACTCATAAAATAATAAAGATAGATTAAAATTAATAACATAAATGGTTAGATAGACTCAAAAAGTTTCATGACTCTTGTCAATGAACTTCCACGTGTGCCCCCTTCGTCGCACGGAAAATATCAAGTTGATAGTCAATTTCACGCCAGGTAGCGGCCAGCATGTCGGCATCCACAGAGGCTATTGAGGCTTTCTGAAGCACATAATGTTCTCCGACGAAGCATTCTTTCATGTTTCTGCCATTGTTAATCACCATAATGTGAGCATATGGGGATCTGAAAATTCCCATGAATACCGTGAGACACAAAAGGATTCCCCAAAGGTTAATGTGTGGTGTGGACTAATGCATGACCGAGTCATTGAGCCTTCCTTTTTAACAGAAAAAACGGTCTCATCAGTTATATACTTAGACATGTTGGAAAACTTCTTATTTCCACAACTAGAAGAGCTTCGGCCACATGTCTTTTTGCAACAAGATGGCGCACCACCTCATTGGGGTATCATCGTTCGTAGTTCTTTGAATGACCATTTTCCAGGAAGAGGGATTGGGCGAGGAGGTCCAACTCCTTGGCCACCCAGATCACCTGATATAACGCCGCTGGACTTTTTTCTATGGGGATTTATAAAGGACAATGTTTACAGGAGGATCGTGTCGAACATTGATGACCTAAATGCCAGAATTAAAACCGCAATAGCCTCTATGGATGCCGGCATGCTGGCCGCTACCTGGCGTGAAATTGACTATCGACTTGATATTCTCCGTGCGACGAAGGGGGCACACGTGGACGTTCATTGACAAGAGTCATGAAACTTTTTGAGTCTTTCTAACCATTTATGTTATTAATTTTAATCTATCTTTATTATTTTATGAGTTATTAAACATCGAAATGGGTCCGGGACTTTATAAGCACCCTGTACTTTATTCGAATCCTTTATCTTAATGCATTTATATTGTACAGTTTTTAGGTTGTATTTATTATCTTTTTTCGTTTTAAAATATTATTATCTTACTAGGCTGCGCCCCCTGCGCGCTAACGCTCGCCAACCCCGAAAATTGCTACGCAATCTTATATGGTTTGCTTCGCAAACCAAGCTCGCTTCGCTCGCTACTAACTTGGGTACATTGCAAACGCAGAAAATTCTAAGAATTCAAAACAATCATTCAAATCCATATAACAACTTTTCTTTTTAAAAAAATTATATCTTTTTAGTAAATACTAAGTCATTAAAATAAATTTGAATTCAAATAAATGACATGTAATTCGTTAAACTTATTAGAAATGTGCTTTAGTATAAAATATTAAGATAAAATTTCTAAAACTGATATCTAACATATAAGTTCGTGAAAAAAAAAAGCGCTTTCGACAAAATACTAAAATGGAGATCTTTCCACAAAGACTACTCACTTCTGCCTAGCTTAATAGTATGAGATTGCCGCAGCTGATAGGGTGAATTTCGGAAGAGATTACATTTGGTGAGAATGCTCTCTCTGGTTATTTCAGTTTCCGTTCTTAAAAGCGCTCTATGTTGAGCCATTTCAGCTAGATTTGGCATGTGACATTTTTAGCGGCAATCACTGGTCGATTTTCTAGTGTTGCCATTCGGGGAGTTGTAATGAGGCATCCATTTTATCACCTTAAGTTATTTTCGTTCTTCTGAAATTTTATCCAACTTTATTAATTCAAGGTTGATTTTATTCCATTTCAACATTTTGAGTTACTATACATGCCAAATTTTTTCACTGTTGAGTTACTTTTGTTACTTCTCAGTTTAAATACCATGCATTGTTTCAGATGAAGGGGATGATTGCGATCCTCGACCTAAACCGGAAGAAGAAATCTCTGCTGAAGCTGACAATAGATTGACACCAAGAGTATCGGAGAGTTTTCCTCAATGTGGTAAAGGACTTACTTGCGACCCTTGTGTTAAAAAATGTCAAAAAAATGATTAAGAAAAAATAAAAAATATTGCAAAGATTATTTAAGTGATTCTCATTACCATTTTGTTACGTTTTCATTAACTGACTTTTACGTCAATAGGAGGAAAGATCACTTTCTAGAGTACTCAAATTTTTATTTCAAGCTCTTTTCGGGATGGCGATACAATCTTCACTCAACATCTGAGCACTACAAGGATTCTAAACATAATTCGCAGACTTATCTCTTAAAGGAACAAATCCTGAATTAAAGTTATAAGAAATCTTGCGACAGTTCATGTTGAATCGCTTTCCAGCTGTTACGATTTGAATGTATTGCACATTACAATACTGAGTTAAAATTCGATTTTAAAACTATAATTCTTACGACAATTCAAGTTCAATCGCTTCCGTGCTTTTACGATTTGAATGTATTGTCACTTTACAGCCAAACTGAAGTTGCCGTCAAATATTTTAATAGATAGTGAGCTAACATTTTATCTGGAACTTTATTCTAGATGACGAAATGATTCTAGTCTCTTTGTAACCTCTTCAGGCAGAACACATCTTTATATTATCACCAAAAGGAAATTACTGAGGCAAAACCAAATTTTGCCTAGCTAAAGTATTCAAATTTCAGTTAGAGATCTACGTCTGAAAACAATAAATTTTATACAATGCAAGCAAACTTTGTTGCCGTTTACCGCAAATTAAAGCTTAGAATGCTTTACCTCATCTAACAATAATCGTAAACAAGCAAAACTAAAAGAACAGAAAAGGTAAATGATAAAACTAACTGAAGATTTTTGGAATTAAAATTACAATTTTCAAAAAAAAAAAAAAGGAAAGTAATTTTATTTTTGAAAGATATTTGTAAGTTTGCTTTATCAAAAGGCATGGGGAATTTCCACTGATGATAGAAGTATAATATGAAAGAGATATCTCCAATGCTTTTCGATTTTGTCTTCTAAAAATATATTTTGCCAAAAGGAATTAATTAATTATTGATCAAAATTGAAAGAGAGGGAACCAATTTCAGCCTTCAGCCAGATAAGTTGAAAAATTCGCCTACTAACTTAATTCTTCTTTCTCTTTGCAGAGATTCCAAGTTAATTAGTTCGCAGAGATTATAAGTTAATGTCAATTTTTTTTCCTTCGTTGACATTAAATTAAATTATTACTGCATGTTTGCCAATCCTATGGGTAACTTTGATGGCAATGCTGCAATACATGTATGAGTGTTCTCTTAGAGTCTGTGTATGAGTTCCAAAAAAACAGCAAAACAGAACTAAGACTATTTCTATTATTAACAGAACTATTTTTTTTTTTAAAAATTACGCTTCTTAATGAGGTAATGCAGGTTTTTTTAATCAGCTTCCTGTTCCGGTATTGACAAAAATTTAGTAAAAAAATTATGCTTTTAGCTTTGAGGATTACAAAAAACTAATTATTTTATTCTTTTCAGTCTACTTTAAAAATGTAAATTTTAAAGCTTTTTATTTCATTTTTTTTTGTAATACATGTTTATGCAGGTATTCACGCACTCAAGCTTTTCACTTATATCTACTTTTATAAGTTATCAGAGCATCGCTTTTTCTTGTAATTCAAGAGATTAACTTTCACTTATTTTCATTTTATTTATGATTTGGCTGGTATGGAAATTTAAATTGTTTACTCCATCATTTATAATTTTTATCACTTTTCAAAGAAATTAACCAAAATTTAGAATTCTTTGTTTGTTTATTTTTAAAAAGTATTTCACGAGCCGAGGTGGCTCAAGGGATTAAGCACTCGCCACCCAATGAGTTGAATACCTGACCACAGTGCTGAAGTAAAATATACTCAGTAGTAGACGAATCATGGGTTAGAGATCCCTTGTCAACAAAGTAACTTAGGAGTTTTCACGGTTTTTCTCAACATGCAACGTTAGTTCCATCAATAAATCCTCTTTGAAGATAAACTCCTCTGATAATTAGTTATTTTGTAGATAAATTCCATGAAGATAAATTCCTGAAGACGAGTTCCTTTGTCTTCTGGATTCAGTTCAAAATTATAAACCTACGGATTTGAACATTGGTAGTTGTAAGCTTAAAATTAGTTCGACTGTTCAATGACGGTAATAAAATAAAATGAAAGAATTTCTTATGTATATACGTCTACAAAACAATAACCATTTCAATCTTATTCTTTTGAATTTAATGTTGTAGTGTGGTCAATGTGCAAAGTAAACATTTTCACGTAACATTAAAAAGTCTAAAACAAGCATTTTTCGACGGTAATATATTTTTACTTAAAATAAATAAATAAATATATACAGATATATATATATATATATATATATATATATATATATATATATATATATATATATATATATATATATATATATATATATATATATATATATATATATATATATATATATATATATATATATATATATATATATATATATATTTCATCCCCCCTCAGAACTTCTAAACAGTGTTTTGGAATCAAAAGTAAAATAAGTAAAATAATGCTTCAACTTCGTATGCTTCAACTAATGTTTCGTGTAGTATTCAATCAACACTGAGTTATTTCATTAATATACATAAAGTGATGATTATTTTTGTGCCGAAAGAAAATGTAAATAAAAGGTAATAAATTATTATAAAAATAGAAATTAATTAGTGTTTTTAAAAAAAACATTTGACGTGATTTACAACTTGAGAAAAGTGTGTGTGTGTGTTTATTTCATATGGCTTTATTAGGGAATCAGTCCATATAAATTTCCAGCATCACAAGGGAGCAAGAAGTAGAACAAAGAGCCAATGAAAGTTTAACATTTCAACGATTTAGATTAAATGATCAATAAACATTTGAAACATTAACAATAAATATAAGAAAAGTTTAATTAGTGAAATTATATTATTATATCCGCATTTTAGTCAATTGAAAAATAATGAATATATTGCGCGAAAAAAAAACAGTATAATGGGAAGTACAATTGTAAATGTCATTTTCACCACAACCTTCAACAAGGATTGTTCGAGATGTTTCATCAAAAAATATCATCTTAATTATTTTTTTTATTTTATTAAAAATATTATTGGATGCGCAGCAAGATTTCACAACGTTACAAAAAAAAAAGAAAAAAAAAATAACACCAAATAACCGTCCGGCAAGAGAAGGAAAATACTTATTGAAAACGCCATTTTTGGCTTTCATCATAGCGGAAAAAGGTGGAAGAAGATAGAATTTTTCAAGAAAATAATATTACAGCGTACTAGCAAAAGCGTGAATGTCGAAAGTGTGCGTCACGGGGTTGGTTGTCTCGTTATTTATACTGGAGCTTATATTCTTCACAATGTTTGCGGGTTTGATCCCCTGCCCAGACACCGGATTTTCGGGATGCAGAAAATCCTCAGCGGCCATGTCGTATGATTATGCGGCTTGTAAAAGATCCCTGGAGTGCTTTATTGGCTCTTGGCATTTCCGCAAAATTGAATTCCTAGTGCACTTTAGCATCCAAATAGACGTCCAAATTCACATAACCAACGGTATCTTACCCATTGTGGCGGTCCTGAAAGAGTGGATATCACCTCTGGAGAACGCACTAGGTCTGCTCATCGGCAAGACCGATTGTGCTGCTCATTGGAAATAAAAAAATTTAAAAAAAATATTCTTCACAATATTAACATTCTTAAAAAACTTGTTGTTGCCCTCTCAAATCTTATAAGCAAATTTTCTTATTTGAAAAACTCATAGAAGAAGTGAGTTACAACTAACCCGAAACAAAGGCAAAATCACACGTGTTGATCACAGATGACGACAAGCAGATTCAAACGGTGACTGGTAGACTGATTATTTCCAAGTAGTGATGATAGTTTACTCTTCACAGGGCCATTCACATAGAATTTCAAGGGACTTAAATTTATTAAACACTATAATTTAACACTATTATTAAACACTGATACTATGACAACCCTAAATATCAGTCGCTAAAGCAACTTCTTTGTAAACTACATGTTGACTGCGAGAGATTGGGCACCAACAGCGTATAGATAAAATGCATATAAATTAAAGAATTCATATTTAAGACTTAAATCAATAAGGTCTTACTTTTTGGGTATGAATATTAAGAAAAGAAAAAAAATATATAATAGCAAAAAATTTTTCACATAGACTCAATAAAAAGTTAAAACAAGTCGGCAAGCAAAAGTTCATTTAAATTACCAATTGAGCTTGTCAGATAAATGTAAAGACAAATTTAAACTAACTTTTTAACGTAAGTTTCGTTGCGCTGTATCTCAGTTTTTAAACAGCGCCATTAAACTAAATTTTTTTTTTTACTGATTATGATTCGTGCACTCATTTAATTAAAAGAAATATATAACAGTAGAAATTCATTTCTCTTTGGCGAAAAAGTAATTCAAATTACAAATACAATAGAAATACAATAGAAATACAATAGAAATGCAATAGAAATACAATAGAAACACAATGCAAACACAGTGCAAACACAGTGCAAATACAGTGCAAATACAGTGCAAATACAATACAAATACAATACAAATACAATACAAATAGAATACAAATGCAATACAAATACAATACAAATACAATACAAATACAATACAAATACAATACAAATACAATACAAATACAATACAAATACAATACAAATACAATACAATACAATACAATACAATACAATACAATACAATACAATACAATACAATACAATACAATACAATACAATACAATACAATACAATACAATACAAATACAATGCAATGCAATGCAATGCAATGCAATACAATACAATGCAATGCAATGCAATGCAATGCAATACAATACAATACAATACAATACAATACAATACAATACAATACAATACAATACAATACAATACAAATACAAATACAATACAAAACAAATACAATACAATACAATACAAATAAAATACAATAATTGCTAACACAAAGATAATTAATGATAGTAAATAAGTCCACAGTTCAAAAAAGTAGCTCGTTTGCTTTGCTATCCTTCAACATCGCCATTCAGCCAAATAACTTTTTTTTCCTGTTTAAAATGCTAAGCCCTTTTTCAGAGAACAACAAATCGTTTTTTAATTTTTATCTTAAAAGCTTTACTTACTGAAACAATTTTCAACTGCAAAAAAATTCAAGTGCTTTATCTACACAGAAAAAAATTTTTATTGAAGAAAATTATTTTAATTTTTATGAAGGTCTATTCCGATGACCAGCTTATCCGCTGTTGGTTTGGTAAGTATTTCGAGCTTTCTAGTCATACAGTCAAAAACCAAAATAAATACGTTAGTCAAAAAATAGTTAGTTAAAAAAAATTGAAATTTAGCTTTGTTATTTGTATTGGTATATATATTTCAGTTCTGTGCAAGTTTTCGTCGTGTTAATTAAATTAACGCAACTCTTTTGATTTATTTAACTTTCATTTCGCCCTGTACACGCAATTAGCTAGATCAACATTATTTGTGTGAAACAATACAAATTCCTATATTTTTTATTTTAATAATTTCTAATATCGCATTTAATTATTTTTATTTATTTACTTATTTGTAGCCATGGTCTGATACGCCTCACTTTCACCAGCTTCATATTTCTTATGACACGATACTTTTCTTTCTTAGTATTTGCACAATTGTTCTATATACCCAAAGAGTATGAAACCTGTTTATTATGTTAATACACCTGCTCCTCCCTTTTGACATATTTTAATTTAAGTAGGATTTTTATGCAATTCATCGTTCTTAATATTTGTTTATAAAGTGTATTTGTAAAACACAAGAGTTTCCTTTTAAACTCTCAGAACGAGATGAGACAGGTAAGTGAACATATTTCACAGAAAATGTTTACTAATTTAAACACGCAAATCATATCATATTTTGATATTTTTCTTTGAATTTTAAGCATAATATTTTCTCAGAAAAGTAATTGCTCAAAATTATTTTTAAAAAATGCTAAATTTTTATGAATTTTTGATATGTGGGTGTGCTTGAAATGTTCGAATAATATAAATTTTTTTTATCAGGTTGTTTATTTTCGTGTAGCCAAAATGTTTCAGATAGTTCTTATTGTATTGGCCATAACTCATGCAAATAGCGATGAATTTGAGCAATGCGAAGGCGTTACCTGCTCTGGTGCAACTTGTAAACTAAAAGACTGTCCGAGAGGAACTAAAAAAGTATATGTAGGATGTGATTGCTGTCCAACTTGTGAAAAGATTTTAGGTAATGTTTAATCTTAAGATTTAACTATTAATTTAAATGCACTTGTAATCTTAAATTAAGTAATAATGGCAAGAACTCTCCCCAAAATAAGAATATCTTATCAAATTAGAGTTGCTTAATATGTATATTAGTGAAGCTGCAAGAGAATAACTTCATCAGCAATAAGCATAAAATTGCATGCTTGATCGCATGTGTACTTATTATAATTATAATTGCAACAATGTATTATTATTGTAAAAATAACTTGTAACAATTATTTTGGTTACGGTAAGCGTAAATTGCAGAAAATTTCGCAAGCTTACTTAGATATTTATGGAGATATTGACATTTTTATGAAAACTTATATTTTTTGTCTTAAGTTTCTTTTGCTATAACATTTAAAATATTCCCTAAAATTAAGCAAAATTTTCGGAGTAATTTAAAATTAATTACTAAATGATTTTTTTTTTTAAATTTCAGAAAATTTTGTTTAAAATTGCCTAAGATATTAATAGTTAAAGTAGTTCTTTTATATTGCGCATGAGAAGAACATTTTTTATATTTTTTTTCTCATAGTCTTGTGAAGAATCGCATTTGGCAACTAAGGAGAAAATTTCGATTTGAATATCTTAAAAATTAAAAGCAAAAGACAAAATTAAATAAAACATGATAATTCTATACAGTAAGCGTTTATACACCGAAATATGATTGTATGAAGAAAGAAAAAAGGCGAAAGAAAATAGGCTTTTATCGGGAATAATCCCCAACAACGCCGGTGTCATTTTTGATAATCATGTTTCACTGTTCAAAATGAAATTTGTCGAAACCCGCCTTATTATTTTGAGCTTTCCTTTAGAAAGTGCGAAAACTACTTAGAAAATTGCTTGAAACTTCTTAAATTTTTAAAATATTCAAATCTCATAATAAAATTTTCTAGAAGATTATGAGAAAAAAAATCTAATGTTTTCCGCTCATGCACAGTATAAAAGTGCTACTTTAATTGCTCATTTCTCTCGTAGTTTTAAACATTGTTTTAAAATTTTAAAGCAATAATTTTGTAAATAATTTTTCACTTCTCTAAAAGTTCTGTCGAATTTTATTGAATATTTTTAAATTTATATCAATAAAACGTAAGACAAAAAACTTAGTTTTTTTAATTTATAAAAATTTCAATATTTTTATAAATATTTAAGATAGGCCTACGAAATTTTGTACAGTTATCTTATGTTACAGCAAAAACAATTGTTACAAGTTTCAAATTCATTCTTCATTTTTAGGCAAAAGATTTTCAACAATATTATTTTCCTTGGATCATTTATTGTAGGTCTTTTAAATCTCTTAAAGCATTAAACCTCATTGAGAAGTATGATAAATCCTATAATATAAACATTTCTGAAGTTATAAAATGATTCTCTAATCATTTATTGAGAAAAATGAAAAAAAATGTGTTAGTTCAGAAGTGTGGTTCCATTATTTTGTTCAATCCTTGTAGCTTCTCTTTAAATAATAAAAAAAAAATATTTTGAACCACATTTTATTTAAATCATGAATAATACTTTAGTAACATCTTCGGAATTATTTTTTAATCATAGCTTTATTTCAGTTACCATTTTCTTTTAAATTTCATAAGTGTCAGCCTAAATAGATATTCATCATAATAGGTAGGAGACGCCTTCGAAAATTTCAATTTATTCAGTTTAAGTTAATGACTTTACGAGCATTTCTCTAAGAACTATAGAAGGCTTGGCACAATATTTGTATAGCTACCAGTGGGGCTTTAGTGGTGCCAATATTTCAAATACGAATGCAAGGAAAACTGAAAATTGAAGTAGTCATGACAGACAAATTGAACACATCAAAAATTAAATAGTAAAGCTTAAAACGTACTATGCATTTAATATTCCAGAAAAATCTCTCATTCTAGCAGTATTCTATTTATTATTAAGTTTCGAAATTAAATGTTATAAGGATTGCACAAAGAATATTCACTTAAGAATGTATTTTTAGACAAAACTAGTAATTTTGGTTTTAATTTTTTCTTCTTCAAATAGTAGCAATAATACTTGGCACTTTTATTTACGTCCACTAAAGCTGTGCAACGAACTATTGGTGACGGTCTGTGAAACATTCCTGATGACGATCCGGGGACAACATGCATTTGTCACATCCCGTTTTACAGAGAGAATTAACATACCATTCATCCATCCGTAAATCATAATTTTGGTCTGAATCAGAGAGCGATCAATCTCTGATCTAGTACCTCTAGATATATTAATTTGTTTAAACTTGGAAGAGCCACGAGAGATTTAACGTGCACCAGTCACCATTTTATAAAGGGGAAAAATTCATCTGGTGGGGATTGAACTCCCGACCTCCAGGACATGGGCCCGACTCCACATCAGCCAGGCTGGCTGTCTCGGCAATATCCAGGCAATCGAATAAATAATTTGGTTCAAGACTTGTTCACATGTTCAGACATGGATCTAGTGTTTTACAACTTAAAAATTTATTATTAATAAAAATGTACACATCTAAAGTAGCTTATGTACTATTTAAAGTGACTGGTCAGGTGACTGATTGGTTATCGTGCTTCACAGTGAAGGCAATGGATGCGGGTTCGAATCTCGCTCAGGTCATGAACGTTTGTCTCTGCGGTATGTTCTCAGTTGTGTGATGTGTGAATGTGGCCCATCCTATGAACGGGTATCTAAGGCAGTGCAGTTTGTGTAATATTGCTCCTCTAGGTGCCCATCAGGTAACGTTAAATGAGCTGCACTTCAGGTTTCTCCAAGACTAAGAACGGGAGTTCAATGCCTACCGTTAAAAAAAACAATATTTTAAAAGGAGCATAAACATTTACGATATTGAAAAATTCTATTAGTGTTAATTAATTAGAGTTTCGGCAAAAATTTACATAAATTGTCCACACTAGCGCTCATCTCCCCTATTAAACAATAAATTTTTTTCCAGAATTATTTTATTGAAGACTTTAAATATTTTTAAAAAGGAACTTAAATTTCCTTTCATTAATAGATAAAATTTTTGGTAAAAGTATTGTATAACTATATAACTGTAAAGTTGGTGTAACTGTATTGCCCTATAGTCAACAAAGATTATGACTAGAGGGCAATGTAATTATACTCGACTTTCTATCAGGAATCTGTCTAATTATGTAAATAGTGCATATTCTTATGCGTGTTTCCACAGAGAAAACTGTATTGTAATATCAATCCAAATTTTGCTTTGAAAAATTCAAAAATTGTGGGAGTTTTTGTTTGCTTGTTTCAATTTAAACACGAAAAGAGAGCTTAAATTCAGTCTTATGGGTGTAGTTACATAAAAAACTCCAATAAATGATAAAGCTAACACTAAACTCCAAACTTTTACTAAATTCATGAATTATTTTCACCATTATTGGTCTTAATTTCATCAGAGGGCAGGTGATCGATATTGTTTGTTTCTAATAGAGAAGATTATAATCTAGTTTGAGTTGGTCACCACGATGCTCAAAATATACTGAAGTTAATTGTCGTAATAAGTTATCTGTTTTTAGTTGTATAGTAAAAATAATTATGTTTTTTTTAAAAAGGTATACAGTGCACAAAATAAATAAAAAAAAGTAGTGAGTTCGATCCCCACCGGCTGAAGATTCCCCGCATAATAAATGGTGACTGGTGCAAGTTGAATATGTTGGATCAGGAAGTCTTTCAATTTCCCTTTCCAAATCAATACCTCTGGGGTACTGCATTGGAGATTAATCATTCTCTGACTCAGGTCCGAATTACGAACTTTGGATGAATGAATAAATGGATGTATGAATGGGTCGGCTCTTTAAAACTGACTGTGACGCATATGAGTGGTGAAGACGTATTCTTGGCCATGCATGGTGCAACTGATAAACAGGAAACACATCCCCTGAAATGCTTAAAATTCGCTTGGTTTTTCCAAGCTGGCTTGCTGGTTAATTGGCACGTGGCATTAGAAACAGCAACAACATTAAGTGTGTACGATTAATAATCTGCTTTTATTTTAAGAAGCATTGAGTACATGCATCCTATATTAATGAATAAGTTATTGCTTTATATTATATCGGAAAAATAACTCTACTGACAGTTATGTGTATCATATCTTACTGAAATTATAAATTTTAGAGTAACTGAATAACAAAAATGATGGCGGCTACTATACACCAAGTTAAGTCAAAGAACACTTCTTTGTGAAATGGAAATCCTAGACTTAAAAGTTATGCATTTGTTTTCACTCACCACTTTGGCATAAAGTATTTGAATCCATTTTTAGTATTGAGATACACGCATGATGTCATTAATATTCTTACTATTAACAGCACCATATCGAAACAGTGGGTTTCAATGCACGAGTGCGCTTGCAAAATGACAAGTAATTGGGTTTTAGACGCAATAATTCCTTTAATTTTTTACTCAAATATAGAATATTAGTTTTTAGCAACTTATCAGAAAAAAAACCTAAAATGAGTAAAAAAATATTTTTTGTTTTAGGCATAGGAGACCACTGCGAAATTCAGAGATCTGAACCAATAAGAACAAAATCACTCCCAGAACCAAGGGTTGATGTAAGTTTTCCTAAATGTGGGCAAGCACTGATTTGTGATACTAATACACATACTTGTGTCTGCTGTATTATCTAACATATAATAAAAAAAAGACTGATAAAAATTGCAAAAAACTTCTTTTCACTTCCCATGATCACTAAATTTGGAATATAAAGTGTTAAAATATGTAAATAAAGTGTTAAAATATATATAAAGTGTTAAATAAGTGTACTATGATAAGTGTATGTACTATAATTTTAGACTATAATGTTTGTAGCTTGTACTGTCTCTAGTTAAATGTCTATTGTTACTAATCGTTGTTTTTATTTAAAATCAATAAAATCATCCGAGATGTACATTAAAGCACTGATATTTCCAAAAAATGGATACTGCTTAATTTTCAATCCCGTCTTTGAATCAATTGAACTCCCCATGATAATAATTGCACATTAACCCCTTAACGATCTTATTGTTTTCTAGAAAATAGTCAAAGCAATATCTATTTTTTATCCAAAAAATTCAACTCAAAAAACTTTTATATGACTTTATCATATAACATTATAACATATAACTTAAAGGTATATGCACAAAATATGTATAATTTTTTTTATTTTTAGATTTTTTTAAGCATGCAATTTGAAAAATTAAATTTTTTAGGTGAAGTCAACATTCAGGATTATTGAAATTGAATGCTTGTTTCCCAATAGGCAAGGAAAATTAAAAAATACGTGCTTTAAACATTAAGATTTTACTTAATAATCACATATTATTAATAAATATTAGTAAATTTTTTTGCGTATGATAAATTTCAAAGCATGAGATACAAGTTTGAAGTAAACTATATCCAGTTACATTAAAAAATGTCTGATACAGCCAACTAGCATGTAAACTGAGAAATAAAAAAATTCCGGGTACAAGAGAAGTATATATTTAAACCTTTTAGGTGCCTTACTATTGATCACTCCAGCCCGAAAATATCACAGGCACGAAAAAGAGGAGCTAAAATTTACCTCGTGATTTTGACGAGAGAGAGGAGGGAAGGGGTTAAAAATTATGAAGTAAAATTTAAAAATTTAATTGCGGTTTAAAGTAATGTTTATGCTTTAAAAGACTGTTCCTATAGCTTTAAATCTGTGTCAGAGACATACAAACAAAAATGTCTTTGTTAGCTGCATAAAAATAAACTAATAATTTCTCTAGTTTCGAGTAAAACATTTTTAAGAATATTTTAAGAGCTTCTTAAATGTTTAAAATATAAAATAATAAATAAATAATTCTGTTATGCCCTTTTGGAAACTTGTCTGCGTGTATTTATCGCATGTGACTAAGGAATGATAAAACAAAGGTATTATTGTCTACACATTTGTATTAAAAATATTATTACATTTAGTGTATTTCTAATGATACATTTTCATTAAAATTTTTAGATTTGCTAATGTAATCTACGCATTTGGACAAAGGTCATTTTTTTAAATTGGTGGTGCACATTGTTTATACTGTTACTACCAAAGTTTATACAAGTCCAACACGATTTTAAATAACTTATTTTTCAATTGTTTACAAGAAATAGCTATTCAAGAAATAGAAATAGTTTCCAATTGCTGACAATTATCTTGAACATGTCAGTAATTGAAAAAATATTGTTATTTTATGTAAAAATTAAAAACTCAAAAAATATCAGCAACAAATAAAACAAAGAAACATTCTTTTATAACTTATTGTTATTTTTTTTACAAAAGTATTTTGATTCTCAGATTAACAAAATTAAGAATGCTTGAAATGGTTAACCTAAAAATGATAGGAAATAAAGGATAAAACTTCAATATATATGGGATATTTATAAGCAAGTTAAAAGATAAAAATATATGTTTACAAACAGTATTATTAAGTAATTATACACAGAATGCGATAAAAAACCAGCCCAATGAGTAAGTTATATCGTAGTAAATATCTAAATCTTATAGGTTAAATTGTATGTTTGCAACACTGAAAATCATTATCACTACAGCACCATTTAAAATCACTTCAGTAAAGTTGCAAAATTTTACAGCGAAACTAAAAAAATAAAACATACTGTCAGCACCAGAAGTCAGATTTTTTAAAACTTTTTTTTGCACTCCTGAGCAATTTCTTTTTCTTTTTTTTTAACTTTCAGCGTTTTTCATTTTTATCTAACTCAAAAGCTCCCTAAAATATTAAAAAACGCGTGCCAATGTAAAATTCAAAGTAATAAACTGACGGATTTTAACCAAAAATATTTAAAAGGGAAACTTTTTGCCACGGACTTTTTGCCACTTTTTGCAATACAAATTGACTTTTTTAAAAATTTCTTTTTAATTTTAAGTGAATTCTAGAGCAAATTTTCGAATACAAAATGTAACATAAAATAGTGGATTATGTTTAGTTAAGATTTCCTTTAAATACATTGAACCAAATGTTATATAATTTTGTCTTTACAATTTCTCTTCGAAAAGCAAGTCTTTTTCTCAAAAAAGGAGAAAAAATAGGATATTATTTTCCATAAAGTAATCAAGAAAGGAATAAATATGAAAAACGATGATGAAAAAGAAATTTGATAATTTCTTGGATCGTTAAATATGTATAAATCGTAAATCGTAAAATATGTAATTTCGAAATTACGCATGTAACGATGACTTATCTCTCTGTTAATAAGAGCAATATATGATATTCAAGGATATAACAGAAAATTAATTTGCACTTTATACTGATTATATTTGAAATGTATTAAACGAATTGACGTTTGATTATGGAAAAAAATAAGGTTTTTATTTGAGCTGTACTAACCCACAATTTTGCAGCAAAATTACACTTTCTGAATCTTGACTAATGCATGAATCGTTACATATATCGTAAATCTTTACATAGCTAATTTAAAAAATGCACATGTAACATTGTTTTTCTATAAATAAGACAAAAATATTCCTGGATATTACAGAAAATTTACTTAGCAACAGATCGTTTTCCTGGATCGCTACATATGTACAAATAGTTACATCTGTCGTGAATGGTTACACATGTAATTTAAAAATTACATATGTAATAATGTAATAGTTGAAAGGTAGAAAACAAATTGGCATTTGATTTTAGAAAAAAATTTAGACTTTTACTTGACAGGTACTAACCAATAATTTCGCAACAGAATTAACTTTCCTGGATAATTACATATGCATAAAACTCTTTAAATAAATAAACTTAGAGTCAGGAAATAAAGAAAAAATATTCCTCGAAACAAACATATAGTAAGTTTTATTTATTTCGGAAATTATGTATTTAACAAAAATAATTACATTTCTCAGTTAAATACCATTTAAGATCTCCTAAAATTGTATTTTGAAAAATTTTCAGTTTCACAGGCTTAATAACGTTTGAAGATTGACTGTAAATATGAAGCATTAATTATCCTAATGTGAATTCAACAAATAAATCTATTTTTAATTTGAACATGTTTGCCTTTTTTTTTTCCTTCATGTTATTTTCCACTTCTCAAAAAACATCGTAATAAATCGACTCATTTTTATATCGAATTATAGAATTTGCAAATTAAATCACCACATGAAGCAACTTTTTGTGTTAAAAAATTTAGAAACACTAAAGATTATTTTCATCAAGAATTTCTTCTATTGCTTAGATTTAAGTACTGCATTTTCACCAAAGCAATTTCTTCTTGAATTACATTTTTAGTAAGTTCGTTCCATCGAGAATTATGCTGGCATCGAGAATTCTGTTTAACAAATTCCTTTCAGTAACAATATCTTTTTCAAAAATTCATGCCTTTAAGAATCGTCATTTAAACAATTTTTTTTAATGGTATGAACTATTTGTATACATTCTATTCATTGTAATACTATAAACTTTCTCGATATACCACTTTCTGTTTAATGCTATGAATTATCTCTCTATATATAATATTATTTTTAATACCAAGAACTGTCTCTATATATCATGATCTTTCTAGAGCAATAAATTGTCTCTATACATTTAATTATTTTAAATATTACGGGCTGTTTTTATATGTGTCATTCGTTTTACTACTGTGAGCTTTCCCTAAATATCGCATTCTTTTTAATGTTAGGAATTGTTTCTAGATATCACATTCTTTTTAATACTATGAATTATTTTTATATATTCTATACTTAGTAATATTATAAACTGTCTCTATAAACTACATTCCATTTAATGCTATGAATTATCTTTCTATATAACTTACTTTTTAATACTATGAACTATCTTTATACATCATGTTCTTTTTAAAGCAATGAATTGTCTTTATAAGTGTAGTTCTTTTAAATGCTACCAACTGTTTTTATATATATCATTCTTTTTACTACCATGAACTGTTTCTAAATATGACATTCTTTTCGATGTTATGAATTGTTTCTATACATCACATTCTTTTCTATTGATGAGCTGTTTTTATGTATGAAATTCTTTTTGGAGATAATTAAGCACTAATTATTGTCTCAAAATTTTTTACAGGTTTTTGCAGACAAACTATAGCAGCAGATCTATACATAATTTTTTAAGTTTCATTTATTTTTCACTTTTTTCAATAATTTTTTTATTTACTTTTAATTATTTATTTTGATTTTGTTTATATTATATAAATATCAGAGGTTTTTTTAATTATAATAGTACAATTGAAAGTATTTTTGGTTACGGCTAAAGGAGCAAAACTATTTCAATTTTCTAAAACGTGTTCTTCGTGATTCAGTGCTAGTGATTCAATCAAAGTGATTTATGGCATATAAGGCTTAGTTAAAATTGAATTAGATATTGCTTTCTCAACCAGACATAAAAATGTAATTTACTGTAAAGCTAAATAAATACAGTTTTAGTTCAGAAGGCATATTTCATGCTTAGTTTCGAGACACTATCATAATTGCCTAAAATTCTTATATTAAAGCTGATGATACAATTTTTTATATCATTATGTAATTGTATCTGTGAGCTGATTTATTATCCATGCGAATAAAATATTTCATATTATATTATTATTTATTCTGACTTGGTGTAGCACAACATCAAAGAAACGTAATTTTTGTTTTCAACTTTTCATGTGAGCAAATATATTTGAGTAAAATGGAAGTATGCTCAATCTATAGTTAGTTTGAGAAATTTGTGAATATATATTGTACTACATGGCCACGGCAAAAGTTTATGTCATAATAGTAGCTATATACAATTATATACAATAATACAATTACAATTTACATGTTCATATCATAATAGTGTTATTATAACAGTTAAAGTTATAGATTTTTCATTTTTTTTAATTGAAAACATATTTTTTGTTTAGATACTTTTAAAAAAATTTGAATTTTTGTACATCTTTATGAATTAAAGAATTGGATTTTTTGTGAATCTCAGTTTTTCGTGTACTACATTTTATGCTTAAATCAATCATTCTAGGTTCTTGTTTGTTAAGAAAATGAATTTAAAACTAAATTTTATACTTGAAAAATATCAATATTTTTTCCATTTTTGGAATTTTCATTCAGAAATTATGGTAAAATGACCAGCAGCAGTCAGTCTATTAAATTAACTGTAATGCTTATGGTTTGGAAAATTATTTTTTTACCTCTACGAAGCTATTAACAACTGGAACAGTTAAAAATAAAAACTATACTGTTTTGAACCATTTCCATCTAACATAGCTTACAAACCATAAAAATGAATTTTAAACGGAATTCTGACGGTGCTGTGTCATTTATGGGTGAAGGATAGTTTCGTATTATAATAGTCCAAAGCACCGATAGAAGTGCTGCAGGACGATTGAAATCTATCATATATTGAAGGAATGAGGGAAATATTGTAGTATTAACTCCAGGATTCGAACCCTTGTTCAGCTGTGCATGATATTGACCGATTTGAACTCCCAGCTATAGTACGGCTACAAAATGGCTTTGTAAGGTGGGCTTCGTTGGCGCGGATAGAATTCTGGTTGTTTTACCGTATCTGGAAAAAAAAATATCCTTTTTTTCCGCACACTTATCAATTTAAAAATCTTTTTTTTTTTAATGTTGTTTACTGTTTTGTTTGAATATATAAAATTACAATTAAATAAATTGCTATTTAACTATTTTAACCAAGAAATTTCTAACAGCGTAAAAACTTTAATTTAATTGTTTTTATATTTCATCGAAGAAGCAGATCTATACATATATTAAATACATCTATAAAAGTTTTGCACTTTTTTCTTCAGAAAAATGCATCTAAAAGAAGGTTTTATATTATCTGCTTAATCCTTAAGAGTGTGGACTCAAGAAACTGTGCTAAAATTTTTAAGCGCATCTTTTCTTTCAAACGAGATTTTATTATAAACAGTTAATTCTTATAGTCAAATATAGACTCAGGATACAAATATGCATTTATCTGACAATGTGCATTCTAGAGCAGGATTTTATTTATTTTTGAATATTCTAATGTAAATTTTAAAGATCATATACAAATTATATTTTAAGTAAGAATTTAAGAATAAATTTAGAAAACATCTCGAATAACAATAATAAAATATTATGTTTCAGAATCTGATTATTTTAATACCGGCGAATTAAAAGCAGTATATAGCACGTGACGCTAAGAATTGGTATTTTAATTGCTTGAACATAACAATAATAATTCCAGGTAAAATTTTAAAGGAATACAATTTTTTTTGCATGCAATCAAATGTAAATCATAAAGTGTTACGTCTACAGCACCAAACTTTTAAAATTTAAAGATTGCAATTTTTCATGTTTCTTTTTTAGTATAAAGCATTGGCTTTTTTTGTGTAGATCATTTTTTTGAGTTCGACATTCCATGTTTAAATCAATCAGATTCAGATCTAGATTTAAGTTTGTTAAGAAAATGAATCTGAAATTAAATTTTTCGTGAGTATTTTTCAGATTCTAGAGATTACTGCTATATGGATCTCATCAATATTGGAATTAATACAAGAGAACCTCGAGTATATAGCAGTTTCCTTACTATCCTAGTTTTTATGCATGTGATTCTGAATCAGACAAATGTAAATGCGAGATAGGTTTGTAAATTTGAAAACAATGTTTGTTAAAAAAAAGTAACACATATTTATGAATATAAACTACCAAATAAAATATTTTATACAAGTCCGTAAGGGATCGTCACGAATCCTGAGTCAACATACGGGGCCATTTGCAGACAACAAGTGTCGGCACGAACAGCTCGACGATGTTTACAGAAGCATGGGCTGTCAGCACGACGACCATGGCTTCGGCTATCCTTGATGCTGCATCACAGGCAGGAGGAGTGGGACCAGCGAATAACCTGGGCGCAAGAAGGACATGAAGTCGTCTTTTCAGATGAATCTAGGTTCTGTGTACAGCATCATGATGGCCGCACCCGTGTTTGCACCCATCGTGGAGAACACCCATTGGCAGCTGGCATTCGACATCGTCATATCGGCCCATCACCTGGAGTAATGGTATGGGGTGCCATTGAATTCACGTTTCGATCACCTCTAGTTCAGATTGCCGGCACTTTGAACAGTAACTATTACATGTTCTGATTTGGTAGGGCATGTTCTCTGCCTTATCTTTGAGGCTAGCATAACGCTACGTTTCAGCAGGACAATACACGACCGCAAGCTACCCGCACTTTCCTGACCTTCCTTGACACAGAACATGTTCGCCTGTTGCCCTGGCCAGCACGTCCTCCTGATCTCTCACCAATTGAAGACGTCTGGTCAATGGTTGCCGAACTACTGAGACGCCACCACTCGTCAGTTACTACGTTCGATGAATTGTGGCATAATGTTGAAGCTGCATGAAATGCTGTACCCGTCCGATTTCTGTTCGACTAGATGCCCAGGAGAATAACTGCTGTTATTGCTGCTCTATATACTGATTCCTCAGCATCTATACATCCAAATATCCTGAAAATTTTATTACTTGTTCTTCCAACTGCCCAATAAATATCATTTTGCTTTGTTTGTATCAATATATGTGCCCAATAAATATCCTTACGGTATTTGCATTCCTTCCTAATGTAGCAATTTTTATGGTCAGTAGTGTACTTTGTTTAGAGTTTTATAATTTTAGTTCAATTTCGATATTTCAGAATACCACTTCCAAAATCAGCATTAAAAATGCTTGATAATAATAATTTAAATGAGGTCATAATTTAAATGAAAAATTTAAATTATACTATTTTTCGTATCTTAGCTGATTATTATTTTTTTGTTGAAATATATAGAATATGGATAAAATATATTTGAAAAATTTATATTTTAAATCGAGGCCGATATATTCACGTAGTTAAAACGGTATGGAACTTTTTCTTAATGAACGTATATTGCGTTTCATCAATCTTATTGTTGTCATATTTACATTTAATTAATCTATAATTATGCAAATATCATTAATTACATAAATATAATAAACTTTATGTTAATTGCAATAAATATTTGAATTGATGACGATAATTATACCGATTGGGAAGTAATCGTGAAACACCAACCGAACGTTAACGTTGTTTGATGTATTCTTATTCATTAGTAAATTATTAGCTTTTTCGGATTTTTAAATATAATTTTATAATGTACAAAAATTATTTTCAAAGATTAGTTTAGGTTTTAATGTATACATAACATAATAATTTTTTTTTTACTTTGGAAAAAAATACATCAAATAGATATATAATGTTTACGATCTCATTTGGAAACGCAAATGATAGATTTTAGGGCTATAATTGTGATTAAAAGCATTTAAACATTGTTGAGAGTAAAAAAAATCATCTCTAAAGCACTGAAAAAATATCTGGCTTAAAACAGCAAGAATATGGGGAAATTTGCAATGTTTCTGGATCGATGGGAACACCAAGAGTTCGGTAATTTTTACAGAAGTGCTTTAGTAAAGATTTTGGTAAAATTAAGCATAAAATCTGATTCTACAATGTTAATCTGTTGTTAATCAAATGTGAAAAGATTTGTTTTATGTGGCTGGTAATTTTACCACGATACCTTAGAGCAATACATAAAACCATTTAACCGCTTAAATTTGCTTTCCAGTTTTGCATTTTTTAATAAATGTATGGTATTAACAATCATAATTTTGAAGACCAGAATTTCTGGTAAACCGTTTTCCATATAAATGAAAAAATTACCAAATGAATGTTGTAAATACCGTATATTTTTGTTTCATTAACTAGAGTTATGTTTTTTTTTGCCACAAATGTTATTACCATACCACATGGCAATGTAATAGAATTTGTTTCTCCGTGCACATTTAGGAAATTTATTTTACCAGAAGAACAAATTAAATGTAGTTTCGAAACTGTGAGGTTGTCTTTGTCAATTCCCTTTAAATTCAACTATTTCAATATAACACATTGTTATCACACATCATAAATTCCAGAATTCTCTTTGGATATTGCGTGATATTTAGAATTTATGAGTCTAAATTTCGAAAACGTGACACCTGCATTTTTATTTGTTTCATTACATGATTTGTAAGGTTCATAAACGTTCCATATAGTGGAGAGAATATAAATAGATAAGCTTTAATTAAGAGTTAATGATTAGAAGTAGGTAAGCTATTTTAATGTGTTATATTTTAATGAAAAATACTATTGTTCCAATTAGCCTGAATTTTGGCTTTCAATTTTCAAATATTTTTTAAATTTTTTGAGGAAGAGGGAAACATTTGGAATATGTGTGCAACTTCTAACCACTTTAAAGTAAACATTTCGTACTAAAACTATAAGGAGAAGAGCATTTTAATAATCTATCAAATGCACTGTTTAATTTAAATAATAAAAGATATAATGTATATAAACAATTCATTAGGTAATTTTAACGTTAATAATTAACGGTAATTTTAATTGTTTGACGGAAATTCTGTTTTTTAAAGTTATATTTCTTATTAACATGCGAAAATGAGAAACGAAAACTGAGAAGTAAATTTAACCGATAAATGGTTTTCATGCCGTGCTCTAAGCTTTCATGATAAAATAACCACATTTTATTACATTTATCAGCTTTTTATCACATATTATAAAACCATATATTATTAGTTGTCATCATCATAAATCATTAACAAGCGTTTCGGTAAAAATTACCGAGCTTTATGGTGTTCCCCCTTGGATCCAGAAACACGATACATTTTACCATTTTCTGGTGTTTTGTCCATACTTTTATTTCTCAGTGCACCATAAATCTTTTAATAACCTAACTACTTTTTCTTTGCTTTATTTAAAATTTGAAAAGTGGGAAAATATTATTAATGGACTGATAATGGGAATTTTATGCACGTAGTACATTTATGTTGTAACATGAGTACTGAGTCAATAAATTGATTTCGATAAAAAAAAAATGGATGATTAGTTACTGGGACATCTAAAATTAGTTTTGTTACTAGTTTAAACGTCTTAAGTAAGTTTAATGTTGGTTTCAATCGAGAATACTACTGAACACAATAATTATTTCATTACGAAAAGAATTGTGTTACTTTCTTGCTTATTCGATATATAATTCACTTTTAAGAATAACGTATATATGTATTCGGAATCCTTTTTTGAAAGGTATGTGTAATACGGCAACATTTTGTTTTACTTTCATTATATTTTCACCTGTGGTACATATTTTAAACATTTAAAAGTTTTGATGCCACGTTAGGCTAAGCTAAGAATATTGCGCAGAGTGATGTTTGTAGGGAAAGATTGTGTGTGGTGATTGTCTAATGATGTTCTATCTTATTGTAAGATTTTATTATGCGTACGTTCTTTGCAATTGCATGTAAAACTATGGTACTGAAGTGTATACTTGCTAATTGATTATAACTAGTGCCAAGTATGAAACATATTTATTTTATTTGGTTTCCTTAGAAAGTGCTTAAATTTTTATAGCTCTTTCACTAAATGTTTTTAGGAAGACAGTAATGTAAAATGTTTTAAAATTATACATATTTCCTAATCTACTGAACTTGCATTTTAATCTTTGCTAAATACACTGTTGGCCAAAAGTTTCTTTTCCGGAAGCGGTCATGTTTAATTAAGTCGTACTGTAGGAGAATATAATAATGTAGGAGAATTCCTACATTCCTACATATGTAGGAGAATTCCTACATATGTTAATATAATGTAGGAGAATTCCTACATTATATCGCCTATAGAATACTATGTTTAATGCCATGTTTTCTCTAAGCCCATGCAACCATCCCATTAAACCATGTTTACTACTGAGGAAGACATTTGGTGAACTCAGTTAGTCAGAAAGATCTATATAGAAGTAGTTATCTTTAATTGACCACTTCCAGAAAGACAGCTATATAATCTTTCTTACGATGCAGAGCAAGGAGTCCCAAAATAGTAAGTGCGTCAAAAACATCGATATAGTTAGCCAAAGGGTGAGTTTTGCGAAGTTCCCTCTTGCTGTAGGGGTTACATCCATTTAGGAATCAGTTGAAGCTTTGCCTAGCGGTTGGAAGGTGACTAGGTTTAAAAATGACGCCCTAGTGAGCAATCTTAGCCCCCCCCCCACTTGTAATCTCGAATGTTCTTTAATTGTATTCAAGATATTTTAAATCATTAAAATTTGAATAAACCTTTATTTGTGTAATATAATTTTAACTCCAATTAACATGATACATCTAAAAGTAATATCAATAGGTTGTATCACTTATAAAACTACAAATGGTAACATTGCTGTATAATCTATCCATCAAAACTTACCCGTTGACTACTTTGTAATGGAACATTGTTCATATGTTTGGGAAGTTAACTCAGTATTCCAAGTAGATATTATGGATGATGTATGGAAACTATGCAAAAAGTTTTAATTTAGTTCAAGAACTGTAATTTTTTCCGATTTTTAAAATTTTTCTACAAACAAATCTTATTCAGAATACTTATTCAGAATATTTTAACATTCACTTAAAATAAACGTATTGTAATATCTATTATGCAATTATTATTCTTAACAACTTATTTTTAGTTATTATCAGTAATAGTCTCTTCTATTCATATGCACAATCATTCCAGTCTTGTAAGAGCGTAGTGCAGAAAAACTTTCTCGGTTATTTTTCAATGAATCATTACAAAATGGCAATAAAAATGCAGTAAAAACAGATGTTTTAAATATTTTTTCTGTTTAGTTAAAAATTTAGTTAAAAATTAGTATTCAGAAGAATTGTTTTATGCTTTGTGGAATTTTGCATAAACTGCATTATTAACACATATTATAATATAAAATATACTTTTGTTAAATTCGCAATGCAAAGTATTTTGCTAATAATTTTTTTAATTTATTTCAGAACGAAATGGTGAAATTCAAAACAAATATGCTGAAAGTATTTTTCCTGATTCTTGCAATTACTCAAATAAGTTTAGCTTCTATTTGCCTTCCTGATTGCACGGATGCTCAATGTACACAAGACATTTGTCCTGAAGGCACAAGACCGGTATTTGTAGGGTGTGATTGTTGCAAGACGTGTGAAAAAGTCTTAAGTAATTCATATATTTATTAATAATTCGTCCCCTTTAAAAAATTGAATTTATTTGTTTCAAGTAAATGAATATTATCTTAACATATCATAAAAAATCTTCTACTAAAGCATATGTATCACAAAAATATTAGTCATGCTCTAATATTAATTCTTAGCAACTACTGTTTTAAAAAGTTTCTCAAATAAACTCCAAAATTTAAATCTTTTTTTTGTAACTTTAATCACGATTTCTATATTTATAATATTCCCACGGTGAAAAAAATGTGATAAAATTAATATACTAATTGATAATAACATGTCTAGTAAAAAAAAATCCATAATAATGGTTAATAAAACCAAAAGATCTGGTAATTTTCAGTTTTTTTGGAAACAGTATACCGTAAATCGGGTTTTCAAAATTATAGTTCTTATTACCATATTTCGTAAAAAATACTAGTTTTTAAAGAAAATTTAACCGAATTAAAAATTCAGAACTAAAAACGAAATTTAGTTAAAGATATGATTTTTCAACCACGCTTTTAAAAAGCATGATAAAATTGCTAAGTTTTAACACATTTATCAAATTTTTTCACAGATTATGAAATCTTATTTTATTGCTAATTTTAACAAAATCATTAAAAAATAGTTAAAAATTGCCGAGCTCTTTGGTATTCCCCACGTTATAAATTTTACTATTATGGTAGTTCTCACATTATTTTTTTTCGCGTTGAAGGTGTTAAAACTTAAAATATTTCCAAATTCATTGTTTTAAGAGCCTGTAGTTTTTGTTTTAGTTTGGGTCACAAATTGAAACTTAAATATAATCTCCAATTTAATGATTTCTATTGACGCAGAAAAAGTAATTGGATTTTCAACTGTTCAAGAGTAAATTAGTTTGCAATCTAAATATATACCATATATAAAGGCGTATTCGGAATAAAAATAGTTACAGAATTTCAATCTGTAACAAGCTATTCTCATCAGATTTCTCATAATTTTCTAAGTGAAACCATCAAAATATATAACTTAAGCAAATTTTTCAAGACATAATGAAGTGGGAAAAGATATCACGGCATTATTCCAATTGAAGCAAAGTAGGATTACCTTTGAGATTCCGGCTTTACAATTGAAATTACCCAACGCCCTGCATTATTCTCTATCTATTACCGAAGAAATAATACTTGATATTGTATAAATTCTCAGGTATTCAAGCAAAAAATGATCTCAAGAATCTAATTGAACAATAAGTGACTAACAGATATCTAATTGTTAAAACATTAATGATTTTTAAATTTATTTTTCTTAATTGTTGTTGGTGTTGTAGGTCACTTGGCAAGGGGTGAGATTGTTTTCGTTTTCCAGTGGCGTCCTCTATGACCTAGAATTCGACTTCTGATAGGCCCATACGTCAAACCAGTTTATAGAACGTATCCATTCATTCATTCATCCACAGATCTTAATTTTGACATGAATCAGAGAACTATCAATTCTCCAATTAGGTATCCCCAGCAGCATAGTTTGTAATGGAAAAATGGAGGACTTCTTGACCCATCAGATGTAACTTCGGTCGGTTGGATTCAAACTCCCGTTCTCATGAACGTGAGTCCAGTGCCCTGCCAACCAGGGTATTCCAGCCCCATTCTTAATTAATATCTGGTTATAAAAGAAAAGATTATTTAAAAAAAATATTGAATGTTTCTGTGCTCCTTTCAGCAGATTTGTAAAATGTATGAAAATATATTTTGCAAATTGATGAACATGTCGTAGTAAGTATTAACGATCAGATTAGTGACTTTATGATATTAGATTAATAAACAACTAAATCTGAACAAGTATTGCAGTCCATGTATGTTTTTAGTATCAAAAAGTGGGCAGTACTCTCTTTAAATGAAAGAGTTATTTCCCCTACTTAAAGAGTTAAATTTTTTTAACTCAACTTGAGTGAAACACATTCTTATTTGAGCGAAATTCTTACCTTGCGTTTACTCAAACTTGAGTGGTATTTATTAAGCAATATTTGAGTGCTTTTAGCTCAAACTTGAGTGATTTATTTATTATTTAATTGCGTGCTAAATATAAACTGGAATTTCTATCGCTTTATTTTAAAAAGCAAACAATAATAAATCTAAATAAAATTGTTATGTTCTGTAATTGTTATGTTATGTCTTCGTTTTTATTTTACGTTTAATTTTTTTTCTGGAGAATATGTCATTTAATATTTTGAATTAAGAAGAAGTAAAACAACTTTTAGTTCACAGCGGTATTTCTGAAGAAAACGCTATTTTACTTTTTAGTACCGTCATGTGGGGCTACTTTGTGCAGGATTTCGCAGTTTTTGAACTTTGACATGTAAAAAAACTATGCTAATTCAAACTTTAGTAAAATTTATCGATATTATATTTATAACTGGACTCAGATGAGTGAATTTGATCAATATTGGCATTATTTGTATGTAATATTTACAAATAATAAGTCGAAACGTACCTTGCACAAAGAAGCCCCCAAATGGGGCTACTTTGTGCAGCGATAGGAATTCAGTTTAATAATCATGTTTTTAGCAAAATATTGATATAAAATTGTTAAAAAAGTTAATTGTTGACATTTTTAATGACGAAAACTTCAAGATATGTAAAGATATTAGTTTGAAAAAAATTTTCAGCGTTAAAAAACATTTTTTTTATAAAGAATTTTTTCTTAAAACGAAAGTTTATTTCAAAACATTTGAGTTTAAACAAAAGGAAACCATATACATTTTTTGAGCATTGAAATAGATGAAATTTCAAAAATAATAATTATTACACATTCATTAACATTTATAATATTGATAAATTTGAACATAACATGCTTGAATGAACATGACAGAATTCGCTCTTCAGTTTCTGTCAAAATCACCTGATGTCCTATAAAATATATTTTTATGTATTAAATCGCTTGATTAATTCATTGAAAATTCTTTGTAGAAGAAAAATAATAGTTTACCAGCACGTTTCACGTGTTTCTTGTGAATTTTATTAGAGATAGTATTTCTGTGGATTTTGCACTTCCGAGAAGCTTCTGCAATCGACATACCACCAGCAACTGCTTGCAAACATTGTTGCAGCTTTTCTAAAGTGTAATAACGGTAGTTTCTCATTCCATGTATTTTTTTATAACGTCTAACCATTTTTCTATCGAAAAAGAAAAACTAATGAAACTTTGCACAAAGTAGCCAAACGGCACATTTTCTTTCATTTTCCGTTTATTTGTAATTAATTTTCAAACTTTTTTAACGCTAACATGATATAATTGTTTATTAATATTTTATTTATATAAAATAAAATAATTGTTTATAAATTTTTTATTTATATAAAATAAAAAATTTTGCACTTACGACAATCGTTTTATCAACGTCTTTGCATTTCACAGCTAAAGTTTCGACGCACACTTTTGGACGTCCGACGTTCTCGGAAAGTTGTTAACATTGGATAAACAAAACACACTCTGAGATTGTTTTAAAATTCGAAAAATTGTTTGTAGTAATAGAGGAGACTTCTGTCTTATCTAAAAAAACATAATACTGATTAGCAGCACTTGAAAAGTGCCAAATTCGAATTTGCATAAAGTAGTCCCCGCTGCACAAATTAGCCCCACTTGACGGTAAGTAGATATACCTTGTTGCTTTTATTTAGAAAATACTTTTATTTTGAATCTGGTATATACACATTTTATTTAAATTAGCTGTTTTTCAGCGTTTTTTAATACTATCCATACTAAAATACTATTAATTTAAATTATTTGTTAAAAAAATTTATTAAAATTGAAAGTATTAAATGTGGATGATTATGGAATATTAAAAAAATCTGATTCCATGCTAGAATCTTTGTCAAAGCATGTGGGAATATATTATATTTGATAAGAGTTCTAGAATTTTTTCAGATTTCATATTAAAGTTTTAAAATTTTATTTTAATATTATAAATTTATATCCATGTTTTAGTTTTTTTGATGTATAATTTTGGTAGAAAACATTTCTGGATAATTAATTTCATATCATTCTATACTTTTATAAAAGATATTTACGAAATTATTGTTCATACAGACTATAATTGCTGTTATTTAAATTGCTTTCTATTAATAAAGTTGACTGTTTTTAATTTTTGAAAGTTCACATTTGCAACATCCTTTCATTCAAATCAGAATCTTCAGATGTTCAATGCATTTTATTATAAATATATCATTCAAAGAAAAAGTGGAAAATATTATATTTTAAAAAATTGAGCAGTACTTTGAATTTTTCTGTTTTTATCCTGTTTTTAGCTTTTATATAATACTATCTTCGTATTTTATAAAGTATTTATCACTTTATACAAACTTTATACAATTCTTACCACTTTTCTTCAAGTTCAATTTTCGAGGCAAAATTGTAAATGCTGAATTAATATTTAATTAAGAATACAATGCTTATTAAAGTTCTTGAAAATGCAAATAAATGAAAATTTTACTACAGTTATAGATTAGTAGTAAAAAAATATGAGCAGAATTAAAAAAATATATTTATTATGAGATATAGTTTAATTTGAATTTATATACCTATACCCAGCTGAAAATAAATTGTAGTTTTTCCACAGAACTGAAGTAATTTCGCAGTTTTTCTTGAGTTAACTGCAAGTTTTTTGTAATGCAATCTTAACTGTAAAAACACTGCAGTTATTTTGCAGCTAATGCGAAGTAATTTCTCAGTAATTTATTTCGAAGAAACTTTTAGCTATTGTCTACAAAATTACTGTAGTTTAAGTGAGGTCACTTTAAAATCATAAATTTAGAAAAAACTGAAACTTTTTAATCCGTGGTCATTCTGCAGTAAATTTGAAGAAATTATGCAGTCATTGTTTCAGAAGTATACTTTCTGATGAATTTGCAGAAAAACTGCAGTTACTTTGCATTGTTGTAAAATTAAAAGAGTTTTATGTCTTCAATCTTGCTCTCCTGGCTGGTATATTAAATTTTTATAATGTTTTTTCTTTTTTTTCTTTTTGATTAATTTCTTACAATTTGGTAAAAATTCAAAACATATATATTGATAACGGAAATAACATACACTATCTATATTCATAATAAATAAAATTCATAAAATACATACTTAATTTAATTGTAATTATTTATAATTCAGAAGCGATACAATTTAATTAGTTTAAAATATGCCTAAAATTAGGTATTTAAATATTTCTGTATTTTAGTAATTTTATTAAAAATGTCGTTTTTATTAATTTTTATTATTTATTTCTTTTTGACTTAAGAAAACTATGTTTGAGCAAAGTTTATGGTAAAAACAATATTAAAGTAAAGTCAAGTAGTTAATGTTAATTAGTTAATTTTTTTATTCGAATTCATACTAAGCTAGGATTATTGCAGAACAAAAATTATACTTATTTTTTTCCATTCAAAACAAATATATAGTTTAGATTTTAAACAAATTTATATCAAAAGAGTTTGCAAAATTGAGTTTGAAGAAGGGTATTTAATCCTGATTTTTTAGCTTCAAACGCCTTTTTCAAAAATTTATTAATTTCACTTAGTTTCAGAAATTTGTCTTAAAAAAATTTAGGCAATTGAAAAAAATATACCTTTTTCATTGCTTAAAAATAAAACTTTATAAATTAAACGAATAAACTTGTTCGAAAAAAAATAACTCATAGTATTTTCAATTGAACCTAAATGATCATAATATTTATAAAACTGCTTTCTTTAAAAATTCGTTCAGAGCTCCTTACTTTTAAAAATTAAACTTAAAAGAAAAGGGACAAAACATAGGAGAAGGAAAAAAAAACTCAAATCTACAGTGGTTAGGAATTTTTCCTGAAAAAAAACTCTTAAGTAATAATTCATTTAATTGTTGTTTTACCGAATACAATCAAAACAATTGGATAACCATAAAATGCTGCTATTCAAACTGTTAACTCTGAAAAAAATTTTTAACTGTGTTTTCACCTTATTTGATTTAACAAATAAAAGCTTTATCTTCGCCAACAACACCCAGCTCATGGAAGTAATTAGTTCTTTGTAGCCGTCTTGACACAGGACTGTAGCTGAGAGGGTTAATCGGTGAATCTCACAACAGACGGGAAGCGAGTTCGAATCACAGTGTCGATATGCTCACAGCGAAAACTTTCACAAGTACTATACTATCTAATTCGATATTTGAATTCAACAAAAGTTATGATTGAAAAAATTCCTGTCTAAGGCTTTCCACTCAAAAGGATATTTTTTAATCCAAAACTATAGTATTTTCTATCGCTTACGATAGATGGCACCACTAAATACAAACATTTTGTATATTAATAATAAAAATTTTGACTGCAATTTATAAACTGAAATAATGAAAATCACTCAAACACGAGTTAAAATCACTCAAGTTTGAGTGAAAACGATCTACTCAGGTAATATCGAAAATCACTCAAGCTCGAGTGAATATAACTCAAGTTTGAGTGAAATTTTTTCACTCAAAGTGAGCTATTTCTATATAACTCCTTCACTTGAGTGATTTTAACTCAAAATGAGAAGGCCGGGTTTATCTACATGAAAGAGTTAAATAGCACTCAAGTTGAGTTATATTCACTCGTTCATTTTAAGAGAGTAAGTTTCAGTTATAGCAAAAAGAGAAAATGTGTCAAAATGAGTTGGAATCCATTTTTATTCATTTCAGCAATAATATAACTTTAAACTAAACTTTAATAAGCTTCATTATTGTACAATAAAAAATATTGAACAATAATTGTTAAATAAAAATTATTTAAACACATTAGAGCATTTTTCTCTTGAATTTGAAAATCTATTTACTGGAAAATAAACCAAATTTTAAATATTTTTTTCTAGAAAAAGGAGAAACCTGTACGATTCGAGCTGAACCTTTGATTCAACCTGAAATAGACACCGGAGATCGAGTTTCAATCAGTTATCCCCGTTGTGGCTTTAGTCTTCGCTGCGATTCTCAAACACGCACATGCGTTTAAGACTTTTACTGTGTAAAAAATGTTATTTATTTGCGGTTAAGAAATAAAATAGCATGAGCTTAAAAAATAAAGTGTACGAATCGTTGAACTATTCTTGTTTTTAAAATTTTTCAACTATTAATAGCTATGTTTTGATAAAACTCCCAAAAAACTTAAAACAAGACAAACTGTTTAAATAATATTTGTTTAAATTGAAGTATATAAGATTAGACACAGCTTATGTATCTGATAAAATATAATAAAATTGGCTATTATAAAATTTAAAAAAAAGCTATCATTTAATTTATATGTTATCTTTAAAAAGTAATTGTTTTAATTCATCTTAAGTAGATAAGCCCTCCTGTTCGTATGTTGATGTTAAAGAAAATAAATTAAAGCAATATGCTATATGAAACAATACATGGTTACGATCAACATTTTAAATAAAACTTATCTCTGAATCTGCAATTGATGCATAGATAAATCTAGGTAAGATATGATATTATTACAAATTATACTTACATTTTGTACAATTTAGTATCAATTATGTGCAATAGATTTGATGGGAAAAGTACAAAAGTAATTTAACAATCACAAGTTATTACTAATACGCACTTAAAATATTATACGGTATTTAAAAAAAGCAATAAGCCGAATTTACTATTATTACATTAATCAAACAACATTTTCGAAATACCATGAAAATATTAAATATAGTTCTTATTACCACACATTGAGCAAAAAATATAAAACTGAAAGCAAATTTACTCTCTTAAAATGAACGAGTGAAAATAACTCAACTTGAGTGCTATTTAACTCTTTCATCTAGAAAAAACCGGCCTTCTCATCTTGAGTTAAAATCACTCAAGTGAAAAAGTTATATGGAAATAGCTCAATTTGAGTGAAAAAAATTTCACTCAAACTTGAGTTATTTTCACTCGAGTTTGAGTGATTTTCAGTATTTCCTGAGAGAATCGTTTTCACTCAAACTTGAGGGATTTTAACTCGTGTTTGAGCGATTTTCAGTATTTCAGTTTGTAAATTGCAGTCAAAATTTTTACTGTTAATATTCGAAATTTTTGTATTTAGTGGTGCCATCTATCGTAAGCGATAAAAAATACTATAGTTTTCGTTTCAAAAAAATTCCTTTTGATAGACAAAGCCTTAGATACGAATTTTTTTTATCTTAACGTTTGTTGAATTTAAATATCGAATTAGATAATATAGTACTTGTGAAAGTTTTCGCTGTGAACATAGCGACACTGGCTGGGATTCGAACTGGCTTCCCGTCTGTCGTGAGATTGACCGATTAACCATCTCTGTTGCAGTCCTGTGACAAGACGGCTACAAAGAACTAATTAGTTTCATGAGCTGGGTCTTGTTGGCGAGGATAAAGTTTTTATTTGTTAAATCAAATAAGGTGAAAACACAGTTAAAAAAAAATTTCAGAGTTAACAGTTTGAATAGCAGCATTTTGCGGTTATCCAATTATTTTGATTGTATACGGTAAAACAACAATTAAATGAATTATTACTTAAAAGGTTTTTCTTTATGAAAAATTCCTAACCACTGTAGATTTGAATTTTTTTTTTCTTTCTCCTAAGTTACGTTATTTTTCTTTGAAGTTTAATTTTTAAAAGTAAGGAGCTCTAAGCGAATTTTTAAAGTAAGCAGTTTTATAAATATTATGCTCATTTAGGTTCAATTGAAAATACTATGAGTCATTTTTTTTCGAACAAATTTATTCGTTTAATTTATAAAGCTTTATTTTCAAGCAATAAAAAAGGTATATTGTTTTAAATTGCCTAAATTTTTTTAAGACAAATTTCTGAAAGTAAGTGAAATTAATAAATTTTTGAAGAGGATGTTAAAAGCTAAAAAATTTGGATTAAATACCCTTTTTCAAACTCAATTTTGCAAACTCTTTTGATATAAATTTGTTTAAAATCCAAACTATATATTTGTTTTGATTAGAAAAAAATAAGTATAATTTTTGTTCTGCAATAATCCTAGCTTAGTATGAATTCGAATAAAAAAATTAAATTATTAACATTAACTACTTGACTTTACTTTAATATTCTTTTTACCATAAACTTTGCTCAAACATAGTTTTCTTAAGTCAAAAAGAAATAAATAATAAAAATTAATGAAAACGACATTTTTAATAAAATTACTAAAATACAGAAATATTTAAATACCTAATTTTAGGCATATTTTAAACTGATTAAATTGTATCGCTTCTGAATTATAAATAATTACAATTAAATCAAGTATGTAGTTTATGAATTTTAACTATTATGAATATAGATAGTGTACGTTATTTCCGTTATCAATATATATGTTTAGAATTTTTACCTAATTGTAAGAAATTAATATATAATCAAAAAGAAAAAACATTATAAAAATTTAATATATCAGCCAGGAAAGCAAGATTGAAGACATCAAACTCTTTCAATTTTGCAACAATGCAAAGTAACTGCAGTTTTTCTGCAGATTCATCAGAAAGTATACTTCTGAAACAATGACTGCATAATTACTTCAAATTTACTGCAGAATGACCACGGATTTAAAGTTTCAGTTTTTTCTAAATTTATGATTTTCAAGTGACCTCACTTAAACTACAGTAATTTGTAGACAATAGCTAAAATTTTTTCGAAATAAACTACTGAGAAATTACTTCGCATTAGCTACAAAATAACTGCAGTGTTTTTACAGTTAAGATTGCACTACAGAAAATTTGCAGTTAACTCTAGAAAAACTACGAAATTACTTCACATCTGTAGAATAACTACAGTTTATTTTCAGCTGGGATATTGGTATATAAATTCAAATTGAACTATATCTCATAATAAATATTACTTTTAATTTTGCTCCTATTTTTTTACTATTAATCTATAACTATTATAAAATTCTAATTTATTTGCATCTTCAAATACTTTAATTAGCATTGTACTTTTAATTAAATATTAATTCTGCATTTTCAATTTTGCCTCGAAAATTGAATTTGAAGAAAAGTGGTAAGAACTTTTATGCTAGCAACAAAGGAAAAATAGTTTGTATAATGTGATAAATATTTTATGAAATAAGAAGATAGTATTAATTCTCAATTCCAATTAAACAAAAACTAAAAACAGGATAAAAACAGAAAAATTCAAAATGCTGCTTAATTTTTTTAAATGTAATATTTTCCACTTTTTCTTTGAATGATATATTTATAACAAAATACATTGAACATCTGAAGATTCTGATTTGAATGAATGGATATTGCAGATGTGAACTTTCATAAATTAAAGACAGTCAACTTTAATAATAGAAAGCAATTTAAATAACAGTAATTATAGACTGTATGAACAATAATTTCGTAAATATCTTTTATAAAAGAAGTATAGAATGATATGAAATTAATTATCCAGAAATGTTTTGTACCAAAATTATACATCAAAAAAACTAAACCGTTGATATAAATTTATTATATTAAAATAAAATGTTAAAACTTTAATATGAAATCTGAAAAAATTCTAAAACTCTTATCAGATATAATATATTCCCACATGCTTTGACAAAGATTCTAGCAGGGAATCAAATTTTTTTAATATTTCATAATCATCCACATTTAACACTTTCAATTTTAATAAATTTTTTTGACAAATAATTTGAAAGAATTGTATATTTTATTAAAAAACGCTGAAAAACAGCTAATTTAAATGGAATGTGTATATAACACATTCAAAATAAAAGTATTTTCAAAATAAAAACAACAAAGTATATCCACTTACTGAAAAGTAAAACAGCGTCTTCTTCAGAAATACCGCTGTGAACTAAAAGTTGTTTTAATCCTTCTTAATTCAAAATATTAAATGACATATTCTCCAGAAAAAAAATTAAACGTAAAATGAAAAGGAAGACATAATCTATTTAGATCACAGAACATAAAAATTTTATTTAGATTTATTATCGCTTGCTTTTTAAAATAAAACGATAGAAATTCCAGCCTATATCTCGCACACAATTCGATAATAAATAAATCACTCAAGTTTGAGCCAAAAGCACTCAAATATTGCTTAATAAGTACCACTCAAGTTTGAGTTAATGCAAAGCAAGAATTTCGCTCAAATAGGAATGTATTTCACTCAAGTTGAGTTGAAAAAATTTAACTCTTTTTTGAGTAGGGGAAATAACTCTTTCATTTTAAGAGAGTAACTGAAATAATGTTTTTAAAGTCATACACTAAGGTATCAAGTAAAATTATCAAATTTTACCACATTTACCAAATCTTATAACATATTATAAGAGCCGTATAATTTGATAATTTTATGAAAATCATTACCAAAGTGAGTCGGTAAAAAATAACGAGCTTTTTTCTATTTCTATGAAACCAGAAGCGCTTTGAATTTTATCATATTCTGGAAGTTTAAGTGTAAAAAACTCCAAGCCCACTGAAAATTTCAATAAGCATTTGTCCCTCTACATAGTTAAAAAAGGCGGCCCATGAAATGTTTATATTAGTAAAGTCTACTTTTATTGTTATTATTTTATGTTTTTATCGCCAATGAAATTTCTTTACTCGTAAAGTCTACTTTAATTATTATTTTAAGTTTTTGAAACCAATGAAATCTTTTCATTAGTGAAGTCTAGTCTTTTATTATTATTTCCGTTTTTGAAGTTAAAGAGATTTCTTTATTTGTAAAGTCAACTTTTTTATTTTTAATAAAATTATACGAAAATTGTTTGTATGTTTTTTTTGCCTCAAACTGTAAATTGTAATATATTTGTACATTTACACATTATATATTTAACAACACCTTTTCGATCATTGTTGTTTGCATTTACTATGAAAAAGTTTGTCTTATGTCAGTGAATAATAGTTTTAATAATAAGTTAACATAAGTTTTAATAATTCATATGTAATTGAGGAAAATAAATGAAAATGGATAGAATAATTAAAATGTATGTGAATATTGTTTACAAATAACTAAATAAATAAACGATTAAACTGTACTGTAGACTATTAAATTATTTAAATTAAATTGTTTTGTTTACATTTTTTAACAATTATTGTAAAATATATACACATTATCAATCTACATTAAAGTGAGAAAGTCAGGAAAACGTTATTCAAGGCAATCAAATCATTATTGATGAAGGTGAGACTAAAAATAAACAGACCTATTTAATTACTGGAATGTGCATTTTTATGTAATCCTTTTTTTTAAAGTTTTTGGAAAAATGATAAAATACACTTCTATTCTCCGTGATTTATTTAAGTTATTTTAATCAATCAAGCAATTCCCAGATATTCTCATCACGTCAATCAAAGTAAATTCAGCTGCCTTTCTGGACAGATAGGAATTTATTGAATGAAAAAGACATGATAATTGGTCCATTGAATGTTGACTTTTATTTAAATGCATCATTTACTCCACTAGTTCAGCACCTGTTTCTACATTTAGAAACAATGCGCTAAAAACGGCATTATTGCATTTCATTCTTTTGTTTTGCTGATTAAATAAAGCTTCACTTTCATTTTAACACAATCTAATATTTTTTTTTGGTCCAAATTTATAAAAAAATATTTAGCGATGGAAACATTAACATCTTAAATGAAAAAGTCAATAACATTGCACTTTACATCTTAAATTACAAAAAAGAATATAACAATAACATTTAAATAAAAATTAAATTTTAAATGAACAAACACTAATATAACATTATTTTTTTAAATGTTTTAAATATAATTTAAATTTTAAATAAGCATTTGTTACTATTTTTTCCACAAAACCTCGGGTGTAAGTAAGATCAACAAAGTGTTCCTCTAATCACTGCGGCTAACACTTATTTTTAGAAACATTGACGAAATTTAAAATGAAAAGGTGTGCATACTAGTATAAATTAGTATTTTACTATTACATCCAGATTGAAGTAAGGATAAAATAAGAACAATATCGAAACTCTTACCAATTGCTAGATGATACGGAAAGCAATTAGGTGGCAACATTAAACCCTTTGTGGTCGTATTAAGCAGAATCAGGATACCTTTTCTGGATAAATAAAATCTGCTATTCTTTTTAAAAGTTTGAAATTGCTCTTGAAGGGTTGAATTGAAATTGAAGGGATGAGTTTGGTATTCAATCAGGCGTTTTTAAAATTTTTGAAACACTTTACATTTTTTTAAATTTTGTAACCGTCATTGAACTGCTGACTTAATTTTTGAGTTAACAACTGCCAATTTTCAAATCCGTCGACGTAATTTTAAACCCAATCTGGAAGAGAGAACTCCTGAATCAAGTGTTGGGAGAAATACAAGAAACGAATGAAATAAAAATAAAAATATGACCACCGAAGCCGACGTCTTCAGGGGGTACCGGGCCAATGATATTTGGCCCGTTGAGGGTTTTTCTGAGTGGAAAGCTAATATTATTGAAAGGGTTAAATTTAATTTATTTAATACCAGTTTTAGTTCATTTCCCAAAGGTACTTATATTGATTATGATTTATCTAGAAAAATTAAAAATATTAAGGATAAATTCATTGTTACTGTTGTAGATAAGGCTTCAAATAATTTCTGTATTTTGAGTAAATATTTTTTTAAAAACTTGATTATTGGAGAATATAATGCAAATAATACTTATTTAAAATTCAAAGAAGATAAAAAAAGTCATTGAAAAAAGAATTATTGCATTTAGTAAAAAATTAAAATTTAAGTTAAATAGGATTACATTTCCATATTTATTTCCAATTGTTAAATTTCATAAAAATCCGATTAAATTTAGGTTTATAGCATGTGGTACTAATAGTTATAATTCTGATATTAGTAAAAGGTTTTTTAGTTTTCTAAAAATTATTTTGCTTAAAATTAAAAAAGAGAAAAATATTGTTATTGATAGTAATGTTGAAGTTTTGGATTTTATTAATAATAATGATATTTCCAGCATTAACACTTTTGATTTTGAAAATTTGTATACAAGTATACCACATGGAAAGATTATTGAGATTTGTGAAGGTATTTATGACAGGTATTTATTTGATGAAAAAATTGATAAGTTTAACTGGTTAGATTTATGCAAGTTTAATCTTTTTGAGAATGTTCTTTTTAATGGTTTAGATTTTTATAAACAAATTATTGGAATCCCACAAGGTAATTCCTTTTCTGGGGCTTTTGCCAACATTTTTTTGAGGCTAAATTTCTTGAACATAAAGAACTTAATGCTTTCCGATACATTGTTGATTTGATTTTGTTAAATTGTGATGATTATAATTTTATTTATAGTATTTATCCTGGTGATTTGGTCTTGAAAAAAACTAATGAAAATTGTTTTAATATTGAATATTTAGATTTTAAAATTGATATTGTTAACAGTTTTATTAAAATTGGTGTGTTTGATAAAAGAAAAGCTTTTAAATTTAATGTTATTTTTTTCTGCAACTTTAAAACTAATTTGTGTAGTAAAATATTTAAAAATCTTGTTTTTTCACAATTTGTTAGGATCAAAAAAATTTGCAATAATGTTGAAAGTTTTCAGGAAGCTGTGGATAATTTTTTAAATAATTTGAGTAAAAATGATTTTCCTTTTAATTTTTGCAATGTTAATTTTTTAATTAAAAAAATGATTGATGGTTTCTAAGTTTTTATATAATTTTTTCTTTTAACAGGGCGCAATTCTAGTCTTAACTGAGCAGCCCCAGTTAAGCATTCTATTAATTTGTCTACGTATTTCTTTCTCCTGATCTTTTCCATTTCATTTTAAACTTCTTCTGCTCATTATAATAGGGGGCGTTGGTTTTTCAGTTTTTAGTGTTTGCTTTTCTTCTACTTGCTTTTGAAGTTGATGCTTGACCTGTGACTTAGTGAGTTTTTAATTTTCTGATTATTTTGATTGAGTTCTTAATTTGTTAATTATTTTGAATGTATCTTTTTTTTCCTGGACCTCTGTACAAAACCATCGGGGTACTGAGGGAGATATTTTAAGAAATTGCTTCTCCCTCAATCAGAAATGGTTTTGTTTTTAATGGCTACCGAGGCCGGTACCCCCTGAAGACGTCGGCTTCGGTGGTCATATTTTTATTTTTATTTCATTCGTTTCTTGTATTGATACTTTTTTCTGAAATTTCTGCTGCTTCTTAGCGCGTTTTTTTTCAAAGAAATTTTATCCTTTTCGAATTTAATTTATTGTGTTTTCTTTCAGTATTGGGAAAAATTTGTCCTCGAGGAGAACTTTTTGAAGGAACTAACCCCGTAATTGTATTACATAGTGAAAAACCAATAATGCTTCCTCGTTTGGCCTGAGTGCAAGGGGACTTAAGCTTGTGATCTGTCTACCACTGAAGATAATTTAAGTCAGTTATATGATCGGTGCGAGCCACGTGTGGAATTCATATCAGCCAGTCATCGATGGGATTAAACCCGGGTCACCTCATTAGTTGGCGAATGCTTTATCCTCTAAGCTACCACGGCTCACGTGTATTTTTGAGATACTAGGTGTTTCCACAAATCCATAAATTCCGAACACCATGAATGTTAAGATTCATGGAAAAATCATTAGTCTGCTGTAGGTTAAGTTGACTCATCGAGCGCAACTAGGCCGACTAAATATAAAGCTCAACTAGGCTATAGTGGCCCTTGAAACCGATAATGCTCAACAATTTCAAGGCCAATAGCAACGTGGTCAATAATTTACATCAGCCACGCATGCTGTAGAACACAGATACAGATCCAAAGATGGTTTATATTAGGATATTTGAGGCTATAAAATGTATTCTTCATTTAAGACGTGCTTTTTTCAAGGGTATTTCTAAGTGAAAATGACATTAGAACAGATGAATAATTGTAAAATCATAGGAAAAAATTATAATTGACAAAATGGTAAGTAATACAGTGATAAGTAACATTTTTATTTAATCAGGAAATAAGTTTTGATGTGGAAAAACACACAATTTCCATTTAAACAGAGAGATGTTTTGTGTAAGTTATTTGAAACTTCTTCAGTAAGTATCTAAAAACAGTTCTAAGGAACAGTGTTATTTTAAAATTAAAAGTACAAGAAAAGTTATTGCCAGCCACTATCTTTACATCATCATTTTAATATATTATGCTACATTTTGTTGAATGGAATATTGTTTTTTTTTTTTTTTTTTTTTTTTTTTTTGTAATTTATTTTAAAATTACATGTTTAAAATGTGGAAAAAACTGATTGAGAAAATAAAACAAAACAAATAAAAAAAATCAAAGGCAAAATTTAACATTATTTTGAACTTGGAATGTTGCATTAATTCTCAGTACATTGAGAACAATGAAAATAAGTTCTTAGTTTAAGTCAGGAAAACACCCGCAAAACAATAAAGTAAAGAAAATAAAAGTATAAATCAGTAACAAAGAGTTTATTTTCACGAAATATTTGTGTAAATGACTCTGAGCCTAAGTTCAGCAAAGTTTTGACATTAAACAATCACTCTTAAAATTAGGACGCTTAAAAATATACAATTGATAATAATTTTTCATATTCGGTTTGCTGATTCTTCCAAAGCCTATTATCCTCCTTATGTATAACCAGTTTGTGCATCGGTCTGTATAAGCTTTTATATTGTAAATTTAGTACTGATTTCTACAATTCTAACTTATCGAAACAAGTCTATTTAATACGAAACACTAAAACTTCGTTAATACATTTCAGATCATTATTGTTACACCATCTAAAATTGAAACTATATAATTAAAAATAAAAATTTTGAAATAGAAATATACGATCAAAAGTTATGAAGTTTTGTTTGAGTTTCATTATGTTTATTGTGAAAATTAAACAGCTGTTCTATTTTGTTGACTCACGAATTTATTTTCAATCTGATTATTAGATTCTGTGATGATATAAATAGCAATGGGTTAATTCTTTTAAATCATAAGTCTTCAATACTTTCATTTCTCAGGTAGGAATGTATATATATATATATATATATATATTTATGCATACATATATATAAATTAACATCAAATTTTATTCTGTTCCAAAATTATTTAGCTAAAAATGCGCTTCTGCCTAATTTAATGCCATAATAAAAATAACTTGGAAATGATTAGTTATAAATTTAAATCAGACAGAATTGTGAAGAGGACAGCTCGCTCTTCGGAAAAATAATAGATATTTACTCAAGAGAACAGTAATTTCAAATTAAGCGATTATTATTCGATTATTAATTAATTTAGACTTTACTTGTAGCTAATGGTAACTTTACAGTACCTTTATACTAATACAATTATACTAGAACCTTTATGGAAGTCTACTTGCAAAATTTTCAAAAGGGTAATTATTTTTTAAATTTATAGCTAGAAATATGTTTTTAATAGTTAATGTTGAAAAAGATGCTTGTAAAAGGGGAGATCCAATTTTTATTTTAATTTCATTTTGATAAGTATTGAAATAGATTTAATTGGTCGTAACAGGTTTATAAATTAATACTGAAGAGTAATTTAGGTAAAAAGTCAATTAAAATGCATTAAAACAAAGGGAATCAAGGAATATCTGAAAAAAGTTTTCTTACAACTAAAAAAACTTTTCAAAGATTCAAAAATAATCTGAGAAATCAATGTGTAAAAGTAGTGAAAGCGATAAAATTATGACGATCATGAAACTAAGCTTAAGTTACTCAGAAAATGATATTGGTTTGTGACGAGGTTGTGAATCACGGTTTGCGACAAACTAAACAGCGGTATCCCCTAAAAAAACTGGAAAAAAATACAGTACCTTAAATCCTCAACAATCGGCGAACCTCTTACTATTAGAATACGAAATTATCCTTCATGCATAGATAGTGCAGAACCCACAGAGTTCAAATTTCCTTTCACGTTTCCTTTTTATGGTTGAAAGTGGTTACAAAACTGTAAAAACTTGTATTCACTGTTTTTTAACTGTAGTAGTTGAAAACTGGGTAAAAAACCGTAAAGGTAAAAAAAAAAAAATTCCAATTTTTTCGGTTAATCAGATGGGCTGATTGCTGCAGATAATTTGCAGAATGAAAATTCTAATAGTGTTTATTAACGGGCGTAATAAGTTATCTTAAATCTTTCGTAAAATTCATATTCTTGAACAAGTTAAGATAATAATGTTCTCAATTTGATGAAATATTTGTTTGGATGCTTCGTCAAAAAAATGCGAAATTGGAATATTCGATTTTTACAGAGCATAGTTTTTGCATTTTAATACAGACTAACAACATTTGTTTGCATTTAAAAACAAAATTCCATGTAACTGTAGCCGTACGCTTTTTATAACGGAAATAATTTTATAGTGTATTTTAAAATAACATTAATATTTTTCCTTAAATTTCTGATACTCTATTTCAAGTGACAGGCAATGTATAAAAGATTTTTTTATCTTAATTTCAGATTCTCAACATCAAGGGCCTGCCATGCATAAAATATTATTAATCCTACTCTTCATTCATATCATAGTTATAGATGCAGTTGTTCCAATTTGTCCAATACTTTGCCCAGAAATTAAATGTGACCCAGGTTACGTACTCAGAAGAATTGGTATCTGCGATCAATGTGTGAAAGGTGAAAGTACTTTCCTTTATAAATTTAGTAATTTAAAAGGGAAAATATTTGCTTTTAATACGTAACAATATTATTTTATACGTTATACGTAACAATATTATTTTTGCATTCATGTATCCCTTATTTAATTAAATTAGGACTCCGTGTACTAAGTTGAATAACTCTAACTTAAAGTGAAAACATTCTAAAGTCTAAACAAGTTGCTTTTTACTAAATTAAACCCTGCGTAACATTAAAAAATTCCAATTCTTTTTTTTTAGTCATAAGGACTTTAATTTATGAAAAATTATTGATAAACTTTTTAAACGCTTATCAAAAAGGAAATATAAGAGTTAGTAATTATTCTGGTAGATTAACGATGTCGATATGTTTCGAATCGCTTGTGTGAAATACACGGAGAAAAATAATCAAAAATATTTCGATCAAGATTATCTTGGAAGCCTTACTAATAATCGCCTTTCAAATCTTCGATATTTTCCTTTGAAATAAGATTTTTTTTAATGTTTTCAGTCTCTCCTTTTTCAGTCTTGATTCGTTACATTTTTGATAGAGCACATGTTAGAAATAGTAAAATTTTAGTTCCTAATGCTTATACTTTTTTCAAATTACATTTAGGACAGGGATTCGAAAAAGTATTTATTGCGAGTAATTATTGAGGACAGCTCTGTGAATGTTTATGTTTAAAAGAATTGTTTCAATAAATTTATCAATATTAATATATGTAGTTACTGATTTAAGTCTAGGATTTTTCACTCATTAATTATTAATTAGGTTACTTAAACGTGATACAGAGCAAATAAATTCAGTGTTTTTTGTTAGTAAGGTGCGTTTGTTAATCTTTGAAATCATTTGTTTTCTTCATGCCTGTATGGCATAGTGAGATTGAAGAATTTTATTGTCCTTTTATGGTTTGCAAAGCCAATTTAGTGCAGAATATCCGAAATGATTTTTAATGCTGTCACAATATTATTTCTCTACTAAGAGAAAAATATAATAATCACAGAAAAAATTTATTTAAATTATGATGGTTTTCAAATGTATTTTAAGTGTGTCTGTCGCAATTACAAAAAAAAACGAAAATTTATAATTAAATTATGATTTAGTTCTTACGCTATGAAAGCTTCATTAAGAAATAATATGTTTTAGGGTAAAGTTTTCAAATTTTTCTTCTTTCAAACAATACTCATTTTCTCAATCTTCACAATTTTCAATTACATTTCATAGATATTTAAGTATTGTTAGTTGTCCCATTTGTTTCCTAAAGAAATATTTCACAATCTCAATAAGAATATTTGTTGCAATATATTTATATCTGAGGATTTTGTACCCATTTACTTTTAATTTAGTTGACATAAACGTGCTATAGGGAAACTAAAATTAAACGTTTCCTGTCAGTAGGATAGATTTAATTTATAAAATTGTTAGAATTCAGCATATTTGTGTAGCATTGAGTGATGAGAGTCCTTTTATCCTTTTTGTGTTTATAGTTCGGCGGAGTCAATTTAGCAAATAGTAACTAAAGTGATTTTTAATACAGACAAAAATGTGTTTTTTTGTTCGAGTGTTTTCCACGAAAAACAGAAAAAACGATTTAATTCAGATTGGTTTTAAAATGCATTTCTAGCATTCTGTTAGAATGAACTAAACGGTAATTTTACGTATAAATATTAAATTAGTTCTTAAGCTATGAAAGTTGTTTATAAAGAAGTAATAATATGTTTGGTTGACATCATATTCTCTCTAAATTCCCCTTACTGGGCAAAATAAAATTTAGCTAAATTTGAATACTGCATGGTAATGTAATTTCTCGTCAAAATTTCTCAAATTTCTTTAACAAAACCATTAATATGCGATATTTAGATTGACAAATGCGATTTTTAAATCAAACAATTTAAACCATTTTTTTGGCAATTTTCCCATTCTTATGGTAAAGGTTCAGCGGAAAATCCGGTTTTCGATATTATCGTTGTTATTACCCGTCATATAGTCAACAACACAAATTTTTTAAATATAAATTTTTGTCAACACCGATTAATGCTTTTTTCTGTAATGATTTAAGGTAGTATAAAAAAATTAACAAATTTTACTAAATTTTCGAAATTTTATCACATATTATAAAAACACATTTTATTGTTAATTTTGTCAAAATCGTTACCAAAAATTATCAAAACTTTTAGTGTTCTCATAGAGTCGGAAACATAACGAATGTTAACCTATTCTAGTAATTAAACCATAATTTTTTTCTCAGTGTTGAGAATTTATTACGTTATATGCGGCGCACTCCTCTTACCAACTATTATAACACTAAAAGTTGGCATTGTTATTGGTACTACATTTCTGAAAGTATTACATACATCGCTTTTCATTTAAGCTACTCTTATACATATTTATAAGAAGAATATATATTTATTATATTATTTAATATAGTTAAAAAATTATATAAATTCAATGAGGTAAGCACACTCAAAGTTTATTTCTGCCAAACATTCAAAAGGAATTGAATGCCTTAAGCAAAATTCTGCCTATCGATATCGACGGAAAAAAATGGCTTAAGATAAAATCAGGGAAAAATATGGGTTTAAAAGACTTATAAAGAATATTGATTCAACATAAAAGTAATTTACGTCAGTCAATGATTCTCTTAGGCCTTGGTGGCACAAGGGATAGAGTGCTTTATTCCCAATGAATCGACCTGAGTTTGAAACTCAGCAGTAGCTGGTAGATACGAATTCCGTACCTGGCTCGCACTGACCACAGTGCTAAAGTAAAATATCCTCAGTGGTAGACGGATCATGGTTTAGACTATCAGCTTAAAAAAGCTTTAGTACACTTTAAATTATGCGTGCAACCTTTGAAGGTCATAAAATATACGTTTTCTTGCTAAATAAAAATTTATATTTTTCATTTTCCTAATACTTAACTTTTTTGCAGATAGTTATTCACTCAGCCTCAAATATGTCGTGAATAGCCTTGAAATATTTCGTAAATTTATATTTTCTACCAGTCGTTAAACAACCGACGAAATTTTGGTTTGCGACTACTAATGTTCATCACCGTAGCCTTGTAATTTTGAAGCCAATCCAGGCAACAAGGAAACTTCTGGATCAAGTGTTGAGAAAAGTGTTGCCTTCTTGGTGAACTTTTTGCTGCAACTAGATCGTATCTGTATTACATGGAGTGGGAAAACCCGAAAACCTGTCACGGTAGGCCTATCGGCAAGGAAAGTCTAACCCATGATCTGTCTAACATTGAGGACATTTTTAAGTCAGCACGGTGATCAGTGCAAGCCATGTTTGAAATTCGTATCAACCAGCCCTCGTTAGAATTCGAACCCGATTCACCTCATTAGAAGGTGAATGCTCTATCCATTGAGTCACCTCGGCTCAGTATTCCGAAATTAACAAAAAAGTTGATCCGTAATTAAAAAAAGATGATCCTAAGTCTATACCTTATCAAAATGCAACTATTTTCACATTTATTTCAAAATGCTTTATTTTCTGCCGCTTATTGTTTGCCAAAATTTCGTATTGTGAAAGAAAAGTTACACTGTAAGAAAGTTAAGAAATTAATTTTGACTACACAAAAAATTTTCACAAAATCTCAGAAAACTTCATTTGATATTATGTTTCTGATCAATAGAAAAACATTTCTATTCTTTTCATAAGTAGCAAACTGAGTTGAAATTGACGTCGATTCAGTTTCAGAGGTTACCAAAATATTAAGAAACGTTTATAAAAATTACTTGTACCGTCATTGCTTCATATATTCAGAAATGTTCGGTTTTTTTTAACAGTATTTGTGTTTTACAATTTCAAAAAAATCTTAGATTCTATGTAAGCGAGACCTATTCCGACGCCTAGAAAAGTCTGCCTAATAGTTAAGTGCGTTGAAGTTTAACAGCAAGTAAAGTTATGTTGTGGCTGCTATGTGTGAAATTTAGTTAAGTTTTATCTTTAAGTTACAAACCTATGATGAAATTAATACGTTTAATAGCATTCTGAAATAAATAAACTGTTTTTTTGTGTGCGGTCGTGTTTAATAGCAGTTACTCATGTTAACGCTGACTTAAATGTTTTCATACTTTATATAAAATAATGCATTAATGTATATTTCTTAACAATCTTTCACTAAATGTGGCATCTACAGAACCAGATGATTGTCAAACTGATTGTTCAGGAACATACCATTGTCCCTTTATACCAGCAGAATGTCCAGATGGGGAAGAATTGGTAACACCAATATGTAGATGTTGTCCAGAGTGCCAAAAATTATAGGTATTATTTTGATGCAATTAAAAGAGAATTCACTAATTTTAAAATATAATTTTTCTGTTTGGCATATTTGGTGATACAGTTACCCTTCCATGATCTACAGTTTAACACGGGATTAAGCAAATTAATTCAATGAAATGAAAATAATATATTGGGTTGTCAGATAATATTTCGGAATCGCACGTTGATTTCAAATGTGTAACTAAAGAATAACATATATCAGAACTAAACCTTATTTCGATTGAGTTTTCAACTCTTCTAAAACATTTTAAAAACATTTAAATTTTAATTACTTATTTTTAAAATTAATGTAGGAAACTATTCATTTTTCGTGTGAAAATTAATGAATTCAGTAAACAGAAATTAAAAAGAAAAGACTAAATTCTCGCACCTCCACCGAAAAAAAGTTTTAATAAATTTCTGTTTTAAAACATGTACAATATAGGGACAATGATTTTTCCTCAAATGTGCAGGCGTAAATCATGTACTTTAATATGCACCATTACAAGAAGGAGTAAATGACTAATCTCTTTTTCAATGAAATCAGTTTTTCTCAAAAAAATATCCAATTTTTTTATGATATTGAATATGCTACTCTCTTCAGAATAAATGAAAAAAAAATAGTACATATTATTTTAAAGTTATATTTTGTACGGAATTATTTTTGAATAAATAAATTTTATTATTGTGGTCCAAAATTTCTCAAATCTCTTAAAACGTTTCCTAGAAGCGCATTAAATTAGCATTAAAAAATAATCAACATTAAAGGGTCTAAATTTTGGACTTCTCTCCTGACCAAATAATTGGGGCTATATTTCCTAGATTGAGGTTACCCCTTATATTTTGGCAGTCCAAAATTCGAATCTATAAAAAGGTAAGTTAACACAGAGAAAGTGCATTTTTGTGTCTGATTTCGTAATTTAAAATATTGTCTGCATTAATTGACTAATGAAAAAATGCTTTATTCTAAATATTGTTTTCAAAATAAAATGAATAAGCAACGTTCTTTTCTCATTTCTTGCAGGTACATCATAATAATGGCAATTATACTAAAACATTCATGTAAATGAAGTAAAAATTAATAAAGTATTAGTATCCTTGCTTCCGAAATTGTTTTCTTGCTCTTTTTTGCACACTGTAAGTCGATTGGTGTTACCGTCTGTGTAAAGGTTTGATGGCATTCTTTAGAATTTTTTAAAGAAAAAAAAAGCATAGTGATTTGGCAAATATATTATTTTGTTTTTTGTCAATCGATATTACAAATTGTGTACTATAATAATGCAAAAATACTTCATTCATATTTCGCGCTTATTGATATTTTGATAATCATATTTAACAGAAGACAATGCAAAAATAAAAAGAAATATTAAATTGCTAGCTGAATCCCATAGAAGAACAGAAAAGGAAAAAAATTTCATGAATGAGTAGCGAACTAAGCAACAAAATGATGCAGAAAACCTTAAGGCATACCGACAGATGGGGTGACTTAGTGCAGGAATTTTCAGTTTTCCACTGCTTTGACCTAATAAAAAAACAGTTAAAAGATGCTGAATTGTACAGCGTCTAATCTAAAATCTGTTGTTATCCATCTGGAAAGTAATCACACGTAGTTAAGACCTGATTTAAAGCGTTTATCATTTGTGAACAGTCAATTAATTGAATGTGCAAAGTTACCCCGGGATGGGGTGACTTTGTGCAATGCAATAAAATAATGACTTAATTATTTTTATTCACTTTGACTTAAAATCGTTTAATAAACAATATTTATCATTGTTAACGTACAATACAAGTATATTACATACAAATATATACTATGTATTAATAAATCTACTTAAGATTAACACAAAAACTTTAATTTTTAGATTTTTTAACATTTTTGGATTTTTTTTTATTAATTAAATCTTAGGTAACTTTTTTTTATGATTTTCAGGTACAATGACATGCAAAAGTTGACATGAATGAACAGTTGAATGAATTCCCTCATTTAATGCCCCCAAATTGCCTCCAACTCGAAATGATCCTCTCTTATTAACAGGAACGGGTGCGTTTATCAACCTAACAATATCCTCAATTTTTGTTGTAAATTGAAATCAAAGGTAACAATATGAAAAATAAAAGTAACAATATGAAAATGAAAAATAATATTCACATTGAGATTTCGAATGCTTTGCATGAATTTTGTTCGAAATTATGTTTCGGTGAATTCCGAACATTTTTGATACTTTTGTAACGGATAATTGCCTCCGTTCGGATGGATATTTTTTACTTTTGTCAAACATTTTTTTATCGCTTCTTTGGTATAATCACAATAATTTCTTGCTCCGGGCTTTCTTTTATAAGACTTTGGCATATTTTTCTCAGAAAAAAAATTTCACAAATTCACCCCAGGGTGCATTTTCGAATTAATTATTAAATAACTAACATTGTAATGATTTAAAAACTAACAATTATGCATGATTTGTTATCGCAATAGATAAGACTTTTCAAGTATAACCTACCTTCCTGGCCAGGATTACTAAAACTTCTTTTACCGAGCAGACTTTCCAGCCTCCAATTTTGCGTCGAGAAAAAGTTTCAAATTGTTTGTAACTTGAGCTCCCAATTTACCAAGAACGATGATTTTTACATTGCTAGTTCTTGGTAAACCATTAGTTTGTTACGTTGACAACTCAAATCAGTTGATGCGGAGCTTACGAAAATTCCCATAGATGGCACGACACAAAAATTGAAAAAAAAAAAAGACAATTTGCTCAAAGTTACCCCTCGTTGCACAAATTCACCCCATCTGACGGTATAAACTGACACAATAGAACAGCTTAGTGGGAGAACAGCGTATATTACACTCTTAGGGGTGTTGATAAATCACTGAAAATAATATACATTTGTTCGACCTGTAGTGGCTCAGGAGATAGAGCGATCATCTTCCAATGATTTGAAACGGATTTAAATCTCAGCGAAGGCAGGTTGATACGAATTCCGAAATCGGCTCACATCGACCACAGTACTGACATTAAATATGCGCAGTTGGCGCGAATCAATAGGTCAGGCTCTCCTTGTAGTCAGGCTAACAGTGGGAGTTTTAATGGATTTCCTCTCCATGTTACGCAAATGCGAGTTAGTTCAATCAAGAAATCCTCCGCGAAGGCAAATTTCTTCTGTTACTTGATCCATGAGTCCCCATATCTTCTGGATCGGGTTCAAAAGTATAAGGTTACGGAGTTGAACGTTAGTAGTCATAAACACAAAATTGGGTCAGCTGATCAACGACGGTTACAAAATCAAATATAGATGCTGAAAAGATATGGATCTGTTTAATGTAACATAACTGTTTTCGTATTGATTTTAATCTCAACATAACTAATCCTCTTTAGTTTTGTAGTATGTTTACATGATTTTTATTTTCAAACTGGGCTGTTAATAAAATAAGACAAATAGGATAAAAAAAACTATTATTCCCTCATTCTAATTAACTGGAAATAAAATATATAAAATAGTTCATAGGCTACTTTTTTTCTTCTTAATCTTATTATAGCCTCTCTGAAAATAGCGCTTAACTGGACCATCCAGGTGGTTTTGCGTAATAATAATCTGCAAAACTTGTTTCTTTTTCTTCTTTTTTTTAGTTTATTCTACCAGAATAGAAACTAGCTATATGTAGTATCACTTGGCGTGATAATATAGCTTGTGGCAAACTCATGATTGCGAATACGTTCTACTATATAGTAATTATCTCCGGTGCATACATATTCCTTTTAAGTGACCATAAGAGTGATGGCTCAGGGGGTAGAGTGTTCACTCTCCAATAAGGGGAGTCGGATTCGAATAACAGTGAGGGCTTGTCGACACGAATATCACACACGGCTCACACCGACCAATGTGCTGAAGTAAAATGTCACAAGTGGTAGTCGGATCATGAGTTAAAGTCCCCTTGCCGTAGCCTAGCCCTGGGAATTTTTCGTGTGAAAGTAAAAAAAGATTAAATATATATATATATATATATATATATATATATATATATATATATATATATATATATATATATATATATATATATATATATATATATATATATATATATATATATATATATATATATATATATATATATATATATATATATATATATATATATATATATATATATATATATATATATATATATATATATATATATATATATATATATATATATATATATATATATATATATATATATATATATATATATATATATATATATATATATATATTACAGCAATTATTAAGCATCATTGTCATTAATAATAGTATAACAATTTTTACGAATAAGTGCCTTTTTAATAAGTGCGTTTAATCAAGAATAAATGCTTTTAAGTGCCTTTACTCCATTAGTTTTCCCTTTCAGCTCATAGCTCTTTTCTTTATTTCTAAACTCATATATTACCAAAATTAAGTGAAAATCATTGGGTCAATAGTAATAGAGTGAAGTTTTATGTTTTACTTTAGCGAATTAGTACCACTTTTCAATCAGTTTGCCAATGCGGCCATGGTTTTCATTTTTCATTTCTATTGCGATCGAATTCGTATTATTCACTTTTTTAAAAACGCATTTTAAAATAATTAATATAAACAAAATGTACACGCTTTATCATATAACTTTAGAAATATTAATTTGGTGACGTAGTTCATATAGTAGCTACTACGCCGTACTAGTTGGTAGGCCATATATCAATAATGATAAAACTGACCTTTTTCGATGTACCTTTTCTGAGAAACTATTCATATATTTTGAATTGAAATTTTTGGGGATGTTTATCATATAATTTATGTTTGTAATATATGTTATTAAATAGGTTATATGCTGTGAGCATTATTGTTTTAGCATTAATGTTTTACATTAAGAAGAATATTTTTTGAATTATGAAAGATTTTTTATCAGACATTTTAAACAATTAAAAATTTTCAGTTAAATTTTTTGAAAAGAGTTCTGCCAAAGACATGCATTAACAATTATCAGAGTGAAAGCATGTATATGAATAGATGCTGCGAAAAAAAAACGTAAAATAATATCTTTTTTAGATGCTGAGAAATGGTACATTTAAAAAGATCAATTTTAGCGTTATTGGTATATGGCCTACTGACTCCCCTTAATATTGTCCACTGTATTTATCTGACATAGCGAGTAAAGTAATTAAATATTAAAATAGTTACATTAAACTTCTTTCGATTAAATAGAGCTATGAGTTCGAAAATATCATTGATAATATTTTTAAAATGTTTGAAAAATTGTCTTTAGTTAAACAAGATAAAATATATATATATGTATAACAAAGATTTTGTTGTCTTCAAATATTGGCGCTAAACAATTTCTTTTAAAATTAAACAAGAGACTCTCAAAGTTATACAAAGTTATACTCAAAGTTATACAATTTATAATAATTTTTCACTTTTCGTTTGTTTATTGTTCTACAGCATATTTTCCAAAGTATGTATATTGTTTTGTATAACCTTCCACATTGTAAAGTTAGTATTATTTCCTGCAATTCAAACTTGCTGAAATAAGTATGCTTAATAAGAAAAATTGAGCCTTCGTTAATAAATTTGGGAACGTGGTTGTTACACCATCGGAAATAGACATCATCCAATTAAACATTAAAAATTTGAAATTGAAAGATGAGATCAATATTGTGAAATTTTGTTTGAGTTCCATTATGTTAACTCTAAAAATTAAACAGCTGTAATATTGCAGTGACTCACGAATTTATTTAAACCTGATATTAGATTCTATGGTGATATAAATAGCAATGAGTAATTCTTATAAATCATAAGTCTTCAATATCTTCATCTCTCAGGTAGGAATGTGTGTATATAACTAAAAGTGTGCTTTTATCTAGTTTAAGGTAATGATAACTAAATATTAATTGCGTTTAATTATAAATTGATTTAAATCTTGCAGAAATGCGAAGAGATCAGCCCATTACAAAATTAATTAAGAGTAGTTAATTCAAAAGAACAAATATTTCAAACTGAATTATTATTTTATCTATAAATTGAGATTATAACTATTGATACTGGTAACTTCACAGAAATTATACCGCTACATTTACAGAAGTCCCCGCGCAAAACTTTAAAAAAGATGACTAATTTTGAAATTTAAAGCTAGAAATATGTTCTTAATATTATAGTTCATGTTAAGAAAGGTGCTTGTAAAATGAGATATCTGGATTTTATTCCAGTTCCATTTTTATACGTATTGAAATAGATTTAATTGATCGTGATAGGTTTATAAATTAATACTAAAGAGTTAAGTTTTCAATCTTTTAAACATATTTCTTTCAAGAATGATATTTATTAATTTTTTAGCAAAAAAAATATGACATTTAGGTGAAAAGGTTAAAATTTAGGTAAAAAGTCAATTAAATGTATTAAAAACAGTAAAAAATATATCAGAGTGTATCTGAAAGAAGTTTTCCAACAATTAAACAAATTGATCCACCAGAAACTATTTCGAAATTTCGAAAGTCATCTGAAAAAACAATGTATAAAAGTGAAGAGAAAACTGAAATATAAATTTAATTATTTACAATTTTAAACAATTAGGTCTCGTTAAAAAGCTTCGATTCAAGAAGTGATTGTGGGTTCGTGTGAATATTTATTTAATCTAAAAATATCTGAATGTTTTTTTTTAATCCTGTTTGTTTTTGTCTCGTCAAGAGAGCAAATACAATTTTTTTTTCATTTTCAAGCTAACAGACCAAAATTTTCGGAATAACTTATTCTTAAAATAAACTATTAAACTACTGTATAAAAACGTTTCCTTAATTAAGTAAAAATACTTATTTTATGAAACCTCGATTTTACGTCCCCCGAATTTACGTTTTTCCCGCATTTTACGTTTTTTTCATCAGGACCCAGTTTTTCCGTATACCTCCAATGTTAATTTTACCCGGATTGTAAGTTTTTAATTTACGGAATTTCCCGCATTTTACGTTTTTTGTAGAAAGAAAAAAAAATAAAAAAACGTTTTAATAAGCAATATTTAAGGTTTTTACAGAAAGCAACTTGTCCGGAAAGCTGTAGCTGAACTAGAGAACGGAAACCTAAATGACGCCTGCAAACCAAAGTTAAGTGTTCTGGAGGCTATGCATTTTATTTCTGCTGCTTGGAGAAGCGTTACACAAAAGTGCATTTCCCACTGTTTTGAAGAAAGCGGAATCGTAGCTTCTAATGAACCGTTAGCAGATGCAGGATTAGCTAGATTAGACGCGGAGAATGACAATGAAACAGTTAGCTATGACTTCGACGAGTACATCCGAGAAAACTTAGCAACATGCGAAGCTGAGAGAACCACTGCTCCATCCGTGGACGATGTTATGGACTTTTCATCCGCCGATGAAGATGAACAAGAAGGAACAGAAGCACAGCCCGTTCCTTCTTTCAACACAGCATTGAGAAGTTTGCTATTAGTGAAAGACTATTTTCTATCATACAAAGACCAGGAAAAAAATTTGCAAAAGATTTCAGTCCTGGAAGATGAGGCATTTACTTTGAACTCAATGTCTAAAAAACAATCTACTATTACGCACTATTTTGCACCTAAATTACATGATTCTTAACAAAAATTGTAAAAGTGATCTTGAACTGGTATGTTTTTTTCTTTAAATACTAATATTCTTTTCGTAAAATATAGATTTTAATAGTACCTTTTGAAAGAGTCATCTTTACTACCTTTCGTTTGTTTTATTTTCCCATTATTATTATATGATTTTTTGCTATCTAAGTATTTCCCGTATTTTACGTTTTCCCGGATTTTACGTTTTTTTTACCCAGTCCCCTGAGAAACGTAAAATCGGGGTTTCACTATATTTAAAACAAACAAGTTTTCACTCTCAAAATTAAAATTATTTCATGCGGCATTTTTTTTAATTTTGAATATATGTTGCTTTAGTATTCAATATAGTTGAAATGTCTATTAATTTTTTTTAATCGGGAAATATTAGTAACCCACTTGTAAGAAATAAAAAGGATAACTTTTGGCGATTACGGAACTAAGCTGTATTTTGTCACTCTGAAAATTATCTTGGTTTGTGACGAAGTTGTGAATCTTAGTTTGTGACGAACTTAACTGCGATATCCACGGAAAAATAAGAAATTAGTAATTATTTAAAATTACCAATTTGTTCCTAAAGAACCATGGTGCACGGTAGACTTTACCATATTCTGGTTGTTTTGACAATACTTTTTTCCTCAGTGTCAGAGTTCGTATTATATGTATTGTCTTCTGCCTGTTCGGTTAACAAAACTGTAAAATAGAACACGAGTTTATATGGATGAAGTATTCCAGATCAATGCCAATAGAAGACCATTATGTTGTTTCTTTCATAGATCTTGACAGTCCCGAAGTGGACTGATCGTTAAGACACGGTTCCCAGCAGATCACCGAAGTCAAGCATCACTGGCTGCGGTCAGTGTGAGGGTGGGTGACCACTTAGATCAGTCTGCGTACGGACCGAGGGTGTGCGGTATTGGTCCTCGTTAAACTGTGCTACCGCAAAGTGCTCGACTTCGCGTGCATGTCGTTGGGCTACCAAAGTGGGGGTGCTATGCCCCCGCAGATGATCAAAATTGTGATGGCATGTCTTCGGATCATCTTCAGGGATATTTTCCAGACCGTCACCAAGTGCCCATTGTGCAGCTCTAGTGCGACGTAAATGAACTACAACAACAACATAGATCTTGACATCAACACATGGTCTGAAGCACCATTCTTCTGATTTTAAATCATCTTCACTATGCTAGAGGAGATGGTATCGGTGTTTGTGCACTCACTTCAAAGAAACTTTGTTTTCTGGATGACAGATTGCTTGTTTCGTCCTATTTTTTTTATTTTATGTTGCTTTTTCTAACCTATTGTGTTACGAGATGTGATGTATTAATTCCAATTTTTTTTCCTGAAATTTGCATCCACAAGCTTGAAATAAGAGTAATTTTCTTAATTTGACGAAATTCTAGCTTGAATATTTCACCGTTAGACATTTATTGTTTTCAAAAATGGATAAATAACAATTTATTTAATTGTTATTCTTCCATATTCTATCAATACAGTTAAATAACAGCAAGAAAGATTATATTCGAACTATTAAATGTGATAAAAAACGTTTGTTGATTGTGTTTTCCTAATACAGTTTAAAAACCAAAATTCTATCCTCACCAACTAGTTCAGATTTATAAAGCCATTTTGTTCTATTTAGTTGGGGACACACTGTAGTTAAGTGGGCATGATGGGCAGTTTCCAGTGTCCTGCACCCTTCGATCGGTGACCCTTTGACTATTAGAATTCGAAATTATCCGTCACGCATAAATGGTGCAGTACCCACAGTGCCCCAATTTCATTTTTACGGTTGTAAGTGGTTACAAAACTGTAAAGGTAACAAAAAAAATTTAAACCCTAAATTTTTTGGTGAATCGAAAGGATAGATTGTTGCAGGATATTTTCCGAATGCAAATTCAGAAAGTGTTTATTAACGGGCGTAATACGTTTTCTTGGATGTTTCGAAAAATTAGTATTCTTGAACAAGTTAAGATAGTTGTTCTCAATTTGATGAAATATTCATTAGGATGCTTCGTCAAACATGTGACATTCGCCAACATGTTCGTCAAACATGTGATTTTTATGAAGAATAATATTCGCAATTGCTTAATACAGAATGACAACATTTGTTTGCATTAAAAAATAAAGTTCCATATAATAGTAACCGTATTATTTTTTCTGATGGAAATAATTTTATAGCGCATTCTAAAATATCAGTAATGTTTTTTTTTCTTGATTTTTAGATAGTTTATTTCAAGTGACGGTAATGTATAAAGTATTTTTTTATCCTTAAATTTCAGATTCTCAACCTCAAGAGCCAGTCATGAATAAAGTATTATTAATCCTGCTCTTCATTCATATAATAGCTTTAGATGCAGTTCTTTCAACTTGTGCAATAATTTGTCCAGAAATTGAATGTGAGCCAGGTTACGTACCTAAGAGAGCTGGTTGCTGCTATCAATGTGTGAAAGGTGAAAGTACTTTCCTTTTAATGTTCAGTAATTTAAAAGAGAAAATAATTGTTTATATTTCTTTACGTAACCATATTATTTTTGTATTTATGCATCCCTTAATTATTTAAATTACTAAATTGAATAACTCTAGTTAAACGTGAAAACATTCCAAAATCTGAGCAAGTTGCTTTTTCCGAAATTAAACTCCGCATAACATTAAATAATTCCTACAAATTTCCGATTCTTTTTTTTTTAGTTAAAAAGACTTTAATTCATGAAAAATTATTAAATAACTCATTAAATGCTTATCAAAAAGGAAATATAAAAGTTAGCAACTATTTTTTTTTTAAATAAACGATGTCGATATTCTTCGAAGAGCTAGTGTGAAATACACGGAGAAAAATGATCAAAATTATTTCGATCAAAATTATATTGGGGGCCTTACTAACAATCGCTGTTCAAATTTTTGATATTTTCCCTGGCAATCAGATAATTCTTTTTATGTTATCGGTCTCGCCTTTCTTAGTTGTAATTCGCTATATTTTTGATAGAGCACATGTTAGAAATAGTAAAATCTTAATTATTAAAACCCCTTATATTTAGATTTTTTTAAATTACATTTTGGACAAGTATTAATTGGGAGTGATTATTGTGGACAGCTCTGTGAAACTTTATGTTTTAAGAAAATATTTCAATAAATTTATCAGTATTAACATTTGTCCCCACTTATAAATATTTTTGATTTTATTCTTATTAATTATTAATTAAGTTACATAAACGTGATACAACTAAACTAAAAGTCGTCTATGTTTTTTCTTTGTAAGGTGCATTTGTTAATCTTAGAAATCATTCGATTTCTTCATATCTGTATTGTAAGGTGGATTTGTTAATCTTAGAAATTATTCGATTTCTTCATATCCACAAAGTCAATTTAGTGATGAGTATCCAAAGTGATTTTTGATACAGTCAAGATATTATTTATCTACTAAAAGAAGAATATAATAAACAAAGAAAAAATTGATTTAAATCCGAAGGGTTTTGAAATGTATTTTAAGTACTTATGTCACAATTAACAAGAACGAAAATGTAAAGTTAAATTATGACTCAGTTTTTACGTTAAGAAATTAAGTACTTCATTAAGAAATCATAGCATGTCTTAAAGTATATTTTTCATTTTTTCTTCTTTTTAATGATGATCAATTTTCCAACTTTTACAATTGTCAACTACATTTCGTGGATATTTAAGCATTGTTAATTGTCTCATTTCTGTCATAAAGAAATATTTCACAATCTCAATACTAACATTTGTTGCAATTTATTTATATCTGTGGATTTTTTACTCATTGATTTTTAATTTAGTTGACAAAAACGTACTACGGTGAAACTAAAATTAAATTTTTCCAGTTAGTAGGATACATTTAATCTTTAAAATTTCAAGATTTCAGCATATCTGTATAGGATCGAGCGATGAGAATCCTTTTGTCTCTTTTTTTTTATCCCTTTTGCCCACTTATGTTCCACGAAGTCAATTTAGCAGTTATCAACTAAAGTAACTTTTAATACAGAGAAAAATATGTTTTTTTGTTAGCTAGGATATTCTACTAAGAGGAGAAAGAACGTGGTATAATTCAGATTGGATTTAAACTGTAATTCAATCACATATGTCACAATTATTTAAAACGAAATTTTAGGTCTAAATATTGATCGAATTAGTTCTTAAGCTAAGAAATTATTTTATAAAGAAATGATAACATGCTTGCGCGACTTCTACCCATGGGAAATTTAACCCACGATCTACCGCTGAGAATAATTTTACATCAGCACTGTGGGCTGTTTGAGCCGGGTGCGGAATTCTTATCAACCAGCCATCGCAGTGATTCGAACCGGATTCAATTCATTTTATGTCGAACGCTCTATTCCGCTAAGCCACAACAGTTTAATGTTTCATAACTGAAAAAACTAGGATGATCCCAAGTTCATATTTTTTTCACAGCGCACTTAAAAAATGGAACAATTGTCAAAGTTTTCTCATAACACTTTAATCTCTGTTACTCTATCGTTCATTAAAATTTAATATTATGCACTTAAAGTCACACTGTAAAAAATTCAAAAACTAATTTCGACTCGACAAAAATGTTTCCGGAAATCTCAAGGAACTTAATTTGATATCATGTTTCTGATCAATTGAGAAACGTTTCTTTTATTATTAAGAGTAAAAAACTGAATCACGTTGAAACCGATCCACTTTCAGAGTGTAGCGTACCTACCACTACAACTATTAAATTCCAATTTGCAGATATATAAAACATGCTACCGATTCTGATGGAAAAGTCTATTCAATAGTTGAGTGCGATTAAGTTTGAGAGCCAGTTAAGTCTGGTTGAGTCTGATATGTGCGTAAACTGGTTAAGTTCCATTAAGTTACTAAGGTATGATGCAATTAATGAATTTAGTTACATTCTAAAATAAATGAACATCTTTTTTTTCTTTCTATGATAGTGTTTAAGAACAATTAATCATGTTCACGATGATTCAATTTTTTTAAAAATCTTTTGTATAAGATAATGCATTGATAATTTTTAAAACAATTCTTCTTTAAATGTGGTAACTACAGAGCCAGATGATTGTCGAACTGATTGTTCAGGATCATACAGCTGTCCAGCGATACCAGCGGAATGTCCAGATGGTGAAGAATTGGTAACACCAATATGTAGATGCTGTCCAGAGTGCCAGAAAATATAGGTATTATTTTGAAGCAATTAAAAGAGAATTTTCTAATTTCTAAAATGTATTTTTCATGTTTGACATGTTTGGTGACGCAATTACCCCTCTATGACCTGCAGTTTGTTACCGGGATTAAGTCTAACGATTCACTGAAATGAAAAACACATATAGGGTTGTCAGATAATATTTCGGAATTGCACGTTGATTTGAAGTGTGTAATTGAGAATAATATGTCTCAGAACTAAAAATAAAGAAAAAACAAATTATAATCTTCAATTGTGGATTTAAATAAATAAAAATAAATAGTTGTCTGATAGTTATATTATACGACATAGCAATGCATACGATTGTCCCGACGCCGATTTTCAGAAGAAAGATTTGCCATAGAGCTCTATTAAAAGGCTTAACGGTTTTCAGACTCATAGTAGTTTTAATCATTTATGATTCACGTAATTATATTTACACCCATTGAAAAATTGAATTTATTATTTTAAAACAATGTAAATAAAGTGAAAATGATAATCGAAACAGAAATAGTAAAATTTCGATTTTCACATGAATTTATTTTTCAACAACAATATATTGAATAAGCTAAAATAAAGGATATGAATTTTTTAAAACACTATATCCTATTGTATTTTTCCTACTTTATTTTTCCATTCATTATCAACTAACTAAATTGATCATTAAAGAATATATTTGCTTGCCAACCATTCCAATCGCTTAAAATGATTCCTTGCCAATTTTTATTTCAATGAAAAACATAATTCAACTTTTTTATTCATTTTCAGTTTATATGTAACTAATACGAATTTAGAAACAGACTTCGACTTCCAGACTTGCAAATCGAATCTTTTTTTTTTGTTTAAAAAAAATTGATTATTTTTAATAACACATTGAAAGGATTTCTTTTCTTGATTTATAAATTTTTAAAATAGCTATTAGCCTTTCTTTAATTTATAATTTACAACCAACGAGTCGGTTCCGTCAAAAATACGGTCTGCCATTTAATTATGGGAATACTCCTTTTTATCTCAATCTATAATTTATAGGCAATCTGATGCAATTTTCTCTGACTGAATTGAATATTTTTGAAAACCTTATTTCATTTGAGTTTTCAACTCTTCTAAAACAATTTAGGACTATTTTTTTTTAATTATGATTTATTACTTTCAAAAATTTATGTAAAAACTATGAATTATTTGAGTGAAAAAATATTATTCAACGTAAACAAAGATTAAAAAGAAAAGACTGTAAATTCTCGCTCTCCCACCAAAACAAAAAGGTGTTAATAAAGTTTTGTTTTGAAACATGTACAGTATCAGTGACAATGATTTTTTTTTCGAAAAATTAAATATTGATTGATTTTTTTTAAACTTTAATATGCACCATACTAAGGAAGAGTAAATGATTAATCTGTTTTTCAATTAAATCAGTATTTACTCAAAAAAACTACTCCATTTTTATGTAAGATTGCATATGCGACTCTCTATAAAAATTAATTTTTTTATATATTTACTTAAAATTATATTTTGCATGAAATTATAGTTGGATAAATGAATTTTATAATAATATAAATATTATAATTTATTTGGCTTGAAAATTTCTCAATTCGCTTAAAAAACTCTCGAGAAGCACATTAAATTAACATTAAAAATAACTTCAGCATTAAAGGGTTAAAAGTTTGAACCTCTCTCTTGACCAAACTGTTGGGTCCAAAGTTTCCACATTGTGATTACCCCTCGTATTTTGGGGGTCAGAAATCCAAATCCATCAAAAAAAAAGGCAAGTTTTATCAGAGGAAATGAATTTTTGTGTCTGATTTCGAAACTTAAAATATCGTCTGCACTAATTTACTGATGAAAAAGATATAATTTAAAGTACTTTATTCTATTAGCTTTTTGAAGATAAAATTTATAAGCAACAACATTTTTCTCATTTCTTACAGGTGCATCATAATCATGGCAGTTATACTGAAACATTCTTGTAAATGAAGTAAAAATCAATAAAGTATTAATATCCTTGCTTTCGAAACTGCTTTTTTGCTTTTTCTTGCACACAGTGCATGTGGGTTGGTAGGTAATACCGTCAGTCTAAAGTATGGTGATATTTCCTTTGAATTTAAAAAACTTAGTGATTTGGGAATATTATTTCGTTTATTATCAGTCGATATTACAAATTGTCTTACATAATAATGTAAAAGTACTTCATTCATATCTCAATAAGAAAATATTTGCTTGTGTATACTGGCGGGTAGTAAATATGTATATATATATATATATATATATATATATATATATATATATATATATATATATATATATATATATAAAAATATATATATATATATATATATATATATATATATATATATATATATATATATATATATATATATATATTTCAATGGCGGACGCTTGGGACGAAGATCCATTGGCCTCAGAAAATGCCAGAACTGCTACTCTCTTCTCGTTCTCGTTTTAGTAAGAAAAAATTTGACTGCTCCTCACACTATTGTAATAATATATTTTGCTTTGGCTATATTGATACAATATCAGAAAGCACTCTTTTTTGCGGATATAATCGTGTGGGTGTTGAAAAGATTATATCTTTGATTTTCCGGATTTTTTTAAAAAAATTAATCCTTTTTTTCCCAGTTGCTTGTTATTTTTTTATTAATATTTCCGCACCCCTTTTTTATATGTCATATGTCTGTAATTTTCCTTTGTTTTATCTTCATTTTGTTATATATATATATATATATATATATATATATATATATATATATATATATATATATATATATATATATATATATATATATATATATATATATATATATATATATATATATATATATATATATATATATATATATATATATATATGTATGTATGTATGTATATATATATATATAAAATAAAATAAAATAGGAATAACATGAAAATTGCTTAACTTAGAAGGAGCTACAGATCTCCTCGAAAGGCAAAGTGATCCCAATACTCGAGGAGTTCCCTTGTCTGGATAGTGTTCTAAATTACTAGACTACGGAGTTGAACATTGTTAGGCGTAAATTCAAAATTCATTTGGCTGTTCAACACCGGTTATAATATAAAATAAAATAGGAATCACTAAGAAGGAGCTACAGGGATCATATTATGTATCTATAACTTCTGTATGTAATTATTGTCTCTAAGAAAATAAAACATAAATTTGAAATTACAATATCCATTCCTATCTATATTAAAGCAATCATACCCATTGCATTATAATAGTTTATATACTAATCATCTTGGAAGAAAATACTATCATGTTTTACTAAATTTTATCACAAAAAGAATAAAAAAAGTTTCAAATACTTGAGTAATAAATTCAAGGTCTAATACTAAAAAAATGTAAATTTTCCTATAAAAAATTTAACGTCTTTTATTACCGTATTAATGAATATAATTTTGATCCCCATGTTTGCTCAAGAAAGTTGCATCTTTCTGGAATAAACCTAAAAGCGTTGATTTATTATAAAGTTTTCATTAAACCTGAAAGAAGATAATAATCAATTAAAGAAATGTATTAAATATGATCTTATTCACAATTTAAAAATGAATGAAACAAAAACATATCATTTTAAATTTGTACTTGTAATTTTAAGCTAAAAAGTGATATCAAACAAGTTTAAATCAAAATAATCTTCAATTTATTCTAAAGGAAAAGCTATTTCACGTGTCATTCCGATTTGAAGATTTTGTGTGTACAGATGTTAGATTCAAATTACACTACATGCTTCTCAAACAGTTGTTTTTATTTCATTACTTATTGATTTTTTATCTTAAGTCAGACTATATAAGGAAAATAACATGTAAATAACTTCCTGTATTCTAAATAGAGAATAGAACCACAACTTCTTAGCATCTTCGTCTACTAGGTAACAAGATTTTGTTCTGTTCATACTAAATTTTCTCATTGTGCATAAAACAACATTTCCTTCTCAGATCATGTTCTAAATAATATGAATTATATCTAATCAGTAAATATCTGGATAACTTGTAGCTACAAAAAGAAGACAAATATGTTATTAAAACATATACCATAACTACTTATCATATACCATTGCTTCTCATTTTGTAATAATTAAAAAAAATTTAAAGGATTTAGTTAATGTCAATTTTTTTTACTATTTCAGCTATTTCATTCGTTTCTTAAGAATACTGTAAACGTCTTTACTAGCTTCTGAGTTTCTTAAAATTATTGAAATTCTTAGTAATTAAAAAATCTCTGTTAAAAAAAATTATTCCTATTGGTAATGCAAAAAGTACAAGTGTTTAAAAACTATTTCATTAATACTTTGAAAAACTACGCAGTATTAATTCACATTTTGTAATTAAATAAATAGCGAAAATTATTAAGAAAAATTTTACTGTCAATAATTTTTAACTATTAGAGCTATTTCATTAGTTGTTAAACAATGCTATAAACGTTGTTCTACAAACTTCTCTGTTTCTTAGAACTATTGAAAAATCTAAGGTCAAAGTTTTTTTTCATTTCTAATGACAAGTCAAAAAGTACAAATATTAAAAAAATTTTACTAATATTTTTCAATGCTTTTTAAAACTAACTTAGCATTACTTCATGTTTTGTAATGATTAAATAACCAAAACTATTAAATAATAAGTGCTTAAAATAATGCTTTAAACTCCATTTACAAGCTTTTCAGTTTCTTAGAATTATGATTTGGAAGTTGATAAATCTCAGTTATAAATAGGCATACTATAAAATTTTTTAAGGAAAAACTTTAACGAATTTTTTAAAGTTATGCCTTTTTCATAAAAAACCAGTTATGATATTTTTTAAAAAAAGGTTAATTTTAAGTTTGTAAATTATTTATAGAATTTTTAAAGAAAAATTAAAAAATTACCCAGTCATTATCAGCATTTTTCTAACAGTTTATGAAAAAGAGGAAAGGAAGAGAGAGAACACGAAAAACTAATTTTCGCATCATCGAAAAATGTTCCTTAAAAATAAATATTTAAAATTTATATGTTTCATAGATATCAGATTAAGTAATTTTAGTACTAAAAACTCTAGTAAAAAATGTCAATTGGTTTCCGAATGTAGTAAATAAAATCTTTTTTCCTGAGAACTTTAAGTAATGGTCATTAAAGGTGGTTGTTTAAAAAATAAAACTTTTCACAAATAAAACCTAAATTAAATATTCCTACTACATCTTGGATATTTAAAATTTTTGTTGATTTATGTATGCTAACATGAGTATTTTATTGCACATTTGTGAATCAAGTTAGTTACATGCATCATGTGGGTAGTTAAAAAAATGATTTACTCTTATTTTCGAACTAAATATACAAAATATCTTATAAATGAGCTTGATAATGCAGATAGTTGCGTGATGTGTTGAACTAGCTTCACCAAATGGCATCTTGTAGTTATTTATTCTGAAATTTTTAGAATAGCATCCATGCTTCCGAAATGACTAAATTTGTAGATGCAATTTCAAAAATACATTAAAATCTTAATTACTACGTGATTATTAATTTGTTACTTCGGGGAGTAATATTTATCAGACGAATTCCGATTTCTTCCAAGAGAAAAAGAAAAGAATTCTGTGACCAAAACACAAACTAGGCTTGTTCCCATTAGAGGAAATTCATAGGTGCTACTTTAAAAAGTAATGTGAGAGGTTGTTCGACAAAAATGAAGAAAACAATTAGTTTCTGTTACTAAAAACACTTGGAATAATTTTTTTCTAAATTCTTTGATTTTTTATGCAAATTCTCTCAATTTTTGGAAATTTTTTTCCTCAATAGCACATCTTTTTCTTTAAATAATTAGCAATCATTTTGAAAGGAAATTTTTAATTCAAAGAAGATAAAAACTCTCCTATTTAACACATTTTAACATATTTATGTGAAAAAATACTTGAAAAAATACAATGAGATTTTTAAAAAGTTGAAACTGTTTCTCTCTGACATTTATTTGCAAGTCATTATATTTAAAATTAAGATACATATTTCTTGCTTTAAAAATATCTCTATACTTCCTAAGGTGTTCTAGACAAAATGTTTTAAATGATAATAATACATTACGTTTTGAAATAGGAAGTTAATTTTATATTTTAGAGCTTACAGAAACTAAGAAATGTATAAAATTATTATATTGGCGTTGATCTTGAACGTGGCGATGGCGTTTCCTCATCCTGCTTGTAACTTCGTATGCACTCCTGGGATTATGGAATCATGTCCTGTTCTGAATTGCGGACCAAACGAATCACCGCAGCGTAATCCGTGCGTCTGCTGCAAAGAATGCATGCCCAATGAAAGTAATGCAACTTTCTGTAAACTATCTACATATACTTTGTATGTATTATATTCTTTTATTGCTACTGGGACGCTTGCCCTAAAAGTTTGGAGAAAGTCGGGACTAATGCTCAGTAGTTATTGTTATAATAATCATATTGTGGTATACATAAACTTAAGCTAAACATATAGAAGTAAACTAAAACTGTAATTTAATTGTCTTGTTGAAATTATTTAAACCCATACCATGTATAACTACCACAGACTACAAACCACCTGAATGATGAACATTTTAAATAATGAGTGCGCTCCAAAGTTTGGATCACTTAATGCTAATTTTACTTTCTGCTTATTTCGCAATATTTCGAGAATTTTTTTCTTAAACGAATTGAAAGGTTTTTGCACTCAATTATAAAATTCAATAATCCAGGAGCAATGGCATGCAAAAAATAACTTTTAGTAAATATTTATTATTTCTTATATTTTTTTTTAGTAATAATCGAAAACATTTTGAAGTGTAGGGTATGAAATTTTTGCATCATTTTAAAGAATTTAATTCATGTTTCAAAGTACAAAATTTGAGCAAAACCGTTCAAATAATTCTTGTGATGTCAAATTTTAGGTATCTGACTTCAATCTCTCAAGAACAACTTAACCGATTTTACCCAAATTTTTTTTCTTGTCATGTAAAATTACATTCTTCAAAATGATGTGAAAATTTGTATACTTTACAGCTCGAAATTTCTTGCCGAGGTGTTGCCAGTTCACATTATTATTGTAAAATATTTAAACCTGTCATTGCTGGAATAGCATTTTTTTAATTATTGTAAAAGGAGGCATTTTTTGCATATGTTTAGAGACTTTATATTAGTTATTATACTATAACAAAGTACTAACTTATCCAACGTGCGAGAAAAGCAGAACGAAGGAAACTACGAGCCAGTTCTGAGATTTAACGATCTCGACAATAGAGGCATCAGTTTTAATAATTGTTGTGAAATATTTCAACCCGTCATTCCTCGAATACCATTTTTTTAATTAGTTTAAATAACTTTATATCGAACAGAAAATTTGGTTAAATATCTCTGCGAAAAACTTTTGTTTTCAACTAAAAATCAAAGAAAATATTAAATGGGAATGTAGAGCACAGTATTCACATATGTAATGCAAAGAAAGATACATTTCAAAATAATTTGTTTTAAATGTTGTTTTCAGAGCAAATAAATACGTAATATTATTTTCTCTTTCTTTACAGCTACATCATAGTCCTGATAATTATATCAAAATATATGTGTAAATGAAGAAAAATTTAATAAAGTATTCATTTTCTTGCTTGTGAATTTTTTTCCCTTTTACTTGAATTGAGTGTGTGCATGAGCATGCCAACATAATGTAACGATGCGTAGCATCTAAATTAAGCAAGAACAAGTGCAGTTGTTTCAATCTCAGGTATAAGCAGACCATACCACGGATTGGAAACAGTTGGCAAAAATTTCGATTCGTGTTAATGGAGCTTTCTCGACAATCGCCGAACAGCCGTGCGCTGATGTTTTTTTTTGTTTTTTGTTAGATATGAATGCGACATTTCTTAGTTTCAACCGAAACAATTCTCGAATGTCATTACCAAAAATGATGGGAAAATAATGGAAATCCGCTCTTCTAATAAATCATATATATTAAGTCAAATACTGTTAAAGGAATTAATAAATTAAAACATAATTAAAAATAACGTAACTATATGCTGTTTTTTTAATTATGTCTTTAATTACTTTATTCAATTAACGGTATTTAGGAATCTATAAATACATGTTACGAGTGATCGTTACAGAATAACCAGTACTCAATATGTGTAAATAAAATAATTTTTTTAAATTGTGCATTGTCTATTAATAGCATTTAGTATTCTAATATTGAAAGAGTATCAAGGAGTCTATGACCTCCACAATAAATGAAGTAGTTTTCAAACTTAATACATATTAAGGATTTGAATCAATTTTTCACGAAGTTTAAAATCTCATCTCATTGCAAAATAAGTAATTCAATAAATATTTTTTTTTTTGCAATAAATACTTCTAGTAATGAAATAATTGCTTTCAAACGTGATTTTTTATATAGTTTCGCACAAACTTGTTTTAATATTCAGGTTAACTCCAGGCTTATAGTCTGAACTGATGAAATAAAAAACACATTCAAAACTCATATAATTTACTTTTAATCAATTCTCATTAAATCAGATAAAATTAGATATCATTTTTATGAAATCAGGTATTTTCATGGATTCAGATTAAGTTCAAGATATGTAAATATCATTTAGAGTTCAGAGCTAATGACATAGGTCATTAAAGAAAAATCCCTTCATTTATATATTCTTTTTCCTCTTAGAATCAATTGGACGGATATTTCTTTTAGCACTAGCGAACTTCCGATTACTTTAAAATTTTAAAAATATGGATTATTTCATTTTTAATAAACTATTACCTTAAAGCGTAATAAAATTTTTGAATACTCTGATTTTTTTCCTAGTAAATAATATGTCTTTGCTAATTTCTAAAAAAAATCTTAATAAGAAAGTTTACATTATTCTTTAATCAAGATGGAATTAATAGCGATTATCACTAAAATAATACAGATTATATTTTCTTTCAATAAGAGTAAATTTGAATTAATTTTTCAAAATAGTGTTACAATAAAACATGGTATTAAAATGCTACGTTATTTTTTGTGATTGGTTCATTATTATTATATAATGAACTAATTACAGGAATTGTCAAATGCAGGAATTGTATTTGACACGAACCAATATGATATTAGTTCGTGTTAAATACAATTCCAGTAAAAAAAAAATTTTAAAATTAAATCTGCTATAGCAAAAAACAAGATCATTTTATAAAATATAAATTATTGCGCTTAATCAAAAATAAATACTGTGTATTTGTAAAGTGATCCTAACAATAAAAAGTTTATTTTCTTTTTTAATTCTCTGCAAAAAGGAATTAATGAGTTATTTTTACAAAAATTTATTCATCGCACACTTAAAATTTATCTCCAGATTAACAACATGAGCTTACAAAATAGCAAAAGTTGCATGAAAAAAGTTCTCTTCTTATATATATATATATAATCTTCAAAAAACTATAATTCCAATTATTTTCTAAAAGAGATAGGACGAAAAACGTATTTCGAAAAAGTGAAATTTTGACGAAAAGCACCCGCTGAAGCGTTTATTAATTTATTTACTTTATTTTATTCATAATGTAGAAAAAGAAAATCGAATTGCGGTTTAGGTTAATGTAATTTCGTTCTCCCACCACATTTACGCGTTATCATCACCAATTCCAACTGCAATCGCCAAGTTTCCAATCCGTGGTATGTTCTGCTAATACGCATACGGGAGAGTACGAAAGCTAATGTAAAAGTACGAAATTTACCAATTTTTTTTTACCCTGTATGAAGAACGGTATTCAGCGAGTTGAAGATATATTTAGTACCAGAAAACGAAACTGGATACTTGAAGAATCGCAGAATAAAAACATTTAAAAATGAACATTCTTTTATTTATTGAAAATTGCTTATATATTTGTAGAGAGCAAAAAAAAATAAGGTGTAATGCATGGGATGTCATCTTATTTGGAGACAGTTGTTACCTTAATTCATCAAGAGATGATCAAAGTAAGTGTTATCAAAGTATTTAATAATTCTACATTACAAAACGTAAAAACAAATTTATTTAAAAAATAAATATATATTTTTTGATCAGAAAGTTAAGGTAGAAATAAAAGAAAATATGCTCATAAAAGTAGAACTTCTAATTTAGGCCTTTTTAAGTATGTTCTGCAATTTCTTTTGAGAGCAATAATGAAGATTTACTTTTTTCCCACAATAAATTTATTCTAGTAGCACAAAGCCCATGCATGTTGGATGCAATTTCTGCAAAACATATGAGCAATTTATTTTAATATTTCAGCATATAAGGGTCAGAGCATTTTTGTTTTTAGAAAAACACCATGATTTCCCTGCAGTCATTAATATGATATATCTATTATGGAATCATATATAGTTCATATTCTAAAAAATTGTTAAGTTCCTTTCTGAAAACAATAATGAAGAACCGTGTGACTTAAAAGATTTCACCGTTGGAAAAAAAGTATTTTTTTCGCTATATTGCTAACGGCCTTGTAAATATGTTATAAAATTTTTATATTATTATTTAGTTAAATATTTTAAAATCGCGGGTATACAATTTGAAAGTAACCAATTTAGCATAAAAAACAAAGTGTGAATTTAGTTAATTTTTTAATTTTTTTATCTCTCTTTCTTAGAAATATGAAATTATTTTCTTCATTTACGTCATCAAAATATCCACTCATCAATAAATTAGACAAATGAAATTTTAAAAAAAATCTTTGTTCTCATATAAACATTTTTGTATTTGATTTTTCACCAAAATTTTTGCCAAGATTTGACATTTAAAATATGCCAAATAATCGACAGTTGTAAAATTTGATCAGTCTTAAAAATAAACTACTGATATTCAAACTTGTATAAAGTTCAAATATGTTGAAAACTAAGTTTATTTAGATAAACTGAAGTTTAATTCGTTGCTAGAACATAGTAAACGTACAACATGGAATAGTTAAATATAAAATTTGACTTTAAAAATTTGAAATAGAAGTATTAGATAAAAATTAATAGAGCTTGGATCGAGTTTGATTTTGCTGACTGTGCAAATTAAACAGCCGTTCCGTAATATTGACTAACGAATCTGTTTCAAATTGGATTCCATAATGATGGGAATACCAACGTGTAAATTCCCGTATGTCATTAATCTTCCGTATCCTCATCTCTCAGGTAGGAACAATTTTTTCTAAAGTTTCGTACCTTTCTTTAACCATTTTTTAGAAAAAAATCTTATTTATGTTGAAGTCATAATCGATAAATTTTAAAATATAAATGATTTTTAATGACAAAGTTAATTTATAATATGCTGTACTAACTTTAAGAAACGTTATTTGAATTTAATTTGAATGGAAAATTTATTTTCAAACCCTCCCAAAAAGCATTTCACATCAATTAATTTAGATTTTAAAGTAATTATCGAAACATTACAGAAATCAATGTAATAAAAAGAGAAGAATAGCTGAAAATATGTGTTTAATTGTTGGAAATCAGAATTTTACTCCCAAATAAGATTTTTTTTTTATTTTCCAGTTTAATTCTATATTTATAAATATCTCGACATATTTAATTAGTTTTGAAAGGTTTGAAAAAAAAATAAGAAATATTTAATCCATTTTTTGCAAAAAAATTTCTTTAAACAACCCTCATTCATAAGAGATATTTAAAAGATAGGAAATAAATATGTTATGCCAATTCTGGCATCACAGTAACGTAATTTGATCCGGAATTCTTTTAACGTGTAAACTTTAAAATAGCAATTTTCTACAGAAATATCTGATTAGAAACCATTATTTTACTAATTGGTGTACCCTTATATGATTGAAATACCTAAAATCATTAAAAATCCAATCTGTTTAATTATTTCTGAATGCCATTTGTCTCTCTAAGAAAAATTTGCCTCTTGCAGAAACAATTATTCATAATTATATTGACCTAACATAAACAGTTAAACTAATGTAAAAATGCAAAAAAAAACTTTATTGAAAGTTTATGTTTCACATGATTTGTATTAGTTTCCATACATTACTTTCAGGTTTAAAATTCATTTAACTATTAGAACGCAATATATTAATGTCAAAAATTCTGACTCTAATATAGATCTAATATGGATCAAATTACTTTTGGCGTGACTCAGGGATCAGTGCTTGGACTACTATTTTTCATAATATAAAACGACTTTTGCAATCAAACATTACGTGACAATATCATTATTTATGCGGATTACAAGGTTATTCTTTTATCCTATGATGATTTTGCAAGAATGGGAAAATTCAGAAATCAAGATTTCTTCTAGATTAGAAAATGATTAATCGGCAATAATCTTGCAGTTATATTTATTCACTTTCAGCTAGTTAGCCTTTCAAATAATAATATTTCTACTATTTTTCATTGAAATAGGTGCTCCGGCAAGGCGCGTGATTGCATTCTTTTAAAATTAGTTTTGTCTATAAAAAATCAGTTGACCATAACTTAAAAAGGAAATCAACCATAAGTTATTTGCTGAATAGTTAAGATTCAATTTAATTAAGTATTATCATTTATAGAAAATTAAAAGACAGAATTTTTTTTAAAAATAAAATTTACATTATTCATGGGTATAAACTCAGTACTTAGTTATGCAGTCAAAATATAATGTGGGGATTGTTACAATAATACTCTAATATAATTGTCATTATTTAGTTTAATTCTTTTCTCTTATTCATGAAACAAAAGTCATGAGCATCTCAACAACTAATAATGTATCGATTCTATTTGCTCATAAAAAAGTTCTGCATAAAACTTATTATATTTATGACCTAAATTGCTCAATAAATTACTAATAAAACCTCCATTTTAAATTTAAAAAAAACTATTAAAGCATTTATTTTTCCAATTGATGACATACTGATTATTTTTTTAGCTCATTATAATTTTTTTTTGAACTCAACAGCTTATCACTGCTACTTTTTTTTATCGTCAATATTAATTATTTAATTTGTTTTGTGCTTAATGTTTGAGCATACATTTTTGAATACTTACTTTATGGATATATTTTTTTCCGTTCAAATCTAGATTTTTCATGTTTTTATTTACGTTACATTATGCAAATATGTTCTGAATGTTGCGAATAAATTGTTCTTCTTATTATTATTACTATCAATATAGGAAGCATTTATTATTTTGAGATCATTATAAATCAAAATAAATGAGAAATAAATTATCTAACGTCAATTATCCTGAATGTATGTGAACTTACTACTGCAACGTATGTGGACTTTTCTAATTAGCCTAACTCACCGCAAAATAACTGCCGCTGATTACAAAAAACTTGATCATTCAATTAGCCAATGACATATGTACAGCATGTAATTCCTACTTAATTTTAAATTTTTTTAGAGCTACTCATTTTGTTAACTGCTGTGAATGGCATCAGTAAGATTTAAAAATCCATAAGGGCAGCATTTGGCAAATGAGGTACTTGTAGTTTATGCAATTTTCCTATTCTTATCAGTGTTTCAGAAAATTCATCTGTGCAAAATAACGCTTTTCAAATAAATTTAATAAATTCATTTTTATAAAAAAAGACAAGTAAAAAAAATTACTATCGTTGAACTTATCGCACATAAAGGAAAAAAAATCTGGTAAAATTACGGCAATTTATGGTAATGACAATTCTGTTTTAAAAAAAACATAATCCTGGTATTAAAAACTAATGAATCAGGTATTTAAAGCATTTATTAGGTAATTTTTTGTTTATATGAAAACAATTTCCAGTAAATTCAGGTTTTCGGAATTATAGTTCCTATTATATTCCAAACATATATCATATATTACCAAAAATGTCCAAATTTTCCAGCATTTAGCAAAATTTTATTACATATTGTAAAAACATATTTTTTTGTTAATTTTACCAAAATTATTACCAAAGCGTTTCAGTAAATATATCTTCAGAGCCAGAAACACGATAAATTTTACCATATTCTGGTAGCTTTAATCATGATTTATTTCCTAGTGTAAGAATAAGTTATACGTAAGTTTTGTAACCAAAGATTTATTAAATCATTCTCTTTTTTGTTAAAAAAAGAATGTTTGAGAACACTAAATCTGCATTGTAGAAATTTCGTTAATTTATTCGTTTATAAAAACAAAAGACAAATTTCGGGAATAATTTAAGATGGTTATGAGTTTGTTATGATCTATGTATTTACTAATTTCCATTAAAAAAGGTAAAATAGAGTACTTGCCTTCCAATATGGTGAAGCAGTTTCTATTCCCTGTGATAGCTGGTCGATGCAATTTTCGCATTCAGCTCGCATTGACCACAGCGCTGTTATAAAATATCCATAGTGATGGATATATAATAGTTCAGAGTCAACTTTGTCGTCAGGATAACCATGGGAACCATGTTTTTCCTCTCCATTTAATGCAAGTTCGAGTTAGTTCCATTAGAAAGACCTTCACAAACGCAAAATTTATCCCAAAACTCGATGCAGGAGTCTGGATTGTGTTCTAAATTACTAGACTACGAAGTTGAACATTGGTAGTCGTAAATTCAATAGTCAGTCGGCTGTTCAACAATGGTTATAAAATAAAATAAAAGAGGAATAACATGAAAATTACTTAACTTAGAGGGAGCCTTATGGTTCATTTTATTGATCTATAATTTCAGTATGTAATTATCCACTCTGGGAAAATAAAATATGAATTAGAAATTACAATATGCATTCATATCTGTGTGAAAACAATTATACCCATTGCATTATAATAGTTTATGTACTAATTATCATAGAAAAAAATAATATCATGTTTTATAAAATTTTATCACAAAAAGAGTAATAAAAAGCTTCAAGTAGTTAAGTAACAAATCTCCAAGGTCTAATACTAAAAACTGTTGAATTTCCAATAAGAAATTTAACATTTTGTGGCACCGTATTAATGAATTTATTTTTGATCCCCATGTTCGCTGAAGAAAGGTGCATCCTCCTAGATTAAACCTCAAAGCGATGATTGATTATACAGTTTTGATTAATCCAGAAAAAAAGATGATGATCAATTAAAGAAATATTATATGTCCGAATTAATTCTGTATTTGAAAAGAATACAATATTGTGAATGAAACAAAAACACATAATTTTAAGTTCGAACGTATTTAAAAATTAAATTAAACGAGTTTATTTCAAAATAACTTTCAATTTATTCCAGTGGAAAAGCAGTTTCACGTGTCACTCCGATTTGAAGGCTTTGTGTGTACTAATATTACATTAAAATTACACTACATGCTTCTCAAGCAGCTGCTTATATTTTGTTACTTAATGATTGTTTATTTTAAGTCAGAATATATAAGGAAAAAATCATGCAATTTATACTTCCTATATTCTAAATTGCGATAGAATCACAACTCCTTTGCATCTTCGTCTGTTAGGTAACAAGATTTTGTTTTGTTCAAACCACTAAATTTTTTCATAGTGCATGGCACAAAATTTCATTCTCAGATCATGTTCTAATTAATATGAATTATGTCTAATCAGTAAATATCTGGGTAACTTGTATCTAAAAAAAGAAGTCAAATATGTTATTAAATCATATTTTTTGTTAATAGTTTTAAGAACTACTTAACATTACTTCACGTTTTGTAATGATTAAATAATAAAAATTATTAATAGGTTCTGAGTTTCTTAAAATTATTGAAATTTCTTGTGTTTAAAAATTCTCAAATAATTTTTTTTATTATCAATGGCAAGGCAAAAAGTACAAATATTTAAAAAACTATTTCATTAATGCTTTTAAAAACTACGTAACATTAATTCACGTTTTGTAATTGATTAAATAACAAAAATTATTAAAAAACATTGTTTAATGTCAATAATTTTTAATTATTTAAGCTATTTCATTAGAAGTTAAATAATTCTGTAAACGCTGTTTTACAAGCTTCTGAATTTCTTAGAATTATTGAAAATCTTGAAGATTGAAAAATCTCAGTAAAAACTTTTTTGTTATTTCCAATGACATGTCAAAAAGTACAAATATTTAAAAAAATATTTTATTAATATTTGTCAATATATTTTAAAAACTACTTAGCATTACTTCATGTTTTGAAATGATTAAATAACAAAAACTAAAGTAATAAGTAGTTAAACAATGCTTTAAACTCCCTTTATAAGCTTCTCAGTTTCTTAGAATTATGATTTGGAAGTTGATAAATCTCAGTTAAAAGTTTTTTTTTTTAGTTTTAATGAAAGGCAAGACATACAAATATTTAAAAAAGATAAAAATATATAAGTATGTACATGATTCCTGGCAAGAAAAGTGTTTGTTGAGCACTGTAGATCATTATGACGACAGAGCGTTGCCTAGGGTGCACCACGTGGAAGAGCGATCCACGTTGCACACAGTTAAAAGCCCTTTTTATTAAAAAATAATATTGGTAGGCATTCTAAAAGGTTATTAAGAACGTTTTAATATTTTTTTTCAGATTTTTTTTCAAATCATATATTTTTTTTATAAAAAAAACTACCGCTGGCATTTTTTTTTTTTTAAAGCTAATTTTATCTTTGTGTGTTATTTATAGAATTTTGAAAACAAATTTAAAAAAAAATTGCACAGTCATTATCAGCATTTTTGTAACAGTTTATAAAAGTAGGAAAGGTAAGGAGAGAAAACGAAGAACTAAATTTCACATTGTCGAAAATTTTTCATTAAAGATTATTAAAATTTACATTTACATTTTTCATTATTTAAAATTTACATTTTTCATTTTTTCATAGATATCAGATTGAGTAATTTTAGTACTAAGAACTCTAGTAAGAAATGCCAATAGGTTACCGAACATTGCAAATAAAATCTTTTTTCCAGAAAACTTTAAGTAATGGTCATAGAACGTCGTTGTTCAAAAAATACAACTTATATCAACCAGAATTTCAAATATCAAAGATGTAGTAGGAATATTTAATTTATATTCTATTTGTGATATGTATGCCAACATGAAGTTTTTATTGCACATTTGTGAATCAAGTTAGTTACATGCATAATGTCGGAAGTAACGAAAAAGATTAACTCTTATTTTCGAACCAAACATACAAAATATATTATACATGAGCTTGATGAAGCAGATAGCTGGGTGATGTGTCTTGCATTGCCAAATGGCATCTTGTAGTTATTTAATCTGAAATTCTGAGAATAGCATCCATGAGTTCGAAATGATTAAATTTGTGGATGCAATTTTAAAAATACATTAAAATATTACTTACTATGTGATATTTAACTTGTAACTTCGGGGAGTAATATTTATCAGCAGAATTTTGCTTTGTTCCAAAAAAAAAAAATGAATTCTGTGACCAAAATACAAACTAGGTTTGCTTCCATTACAGAAAAATCATAGGTACTACTTGAACAAGGTAATGTGAGAGGTTGGTCGACGAAAACGAAGAAAACAATTAGTTTCTGTTACTAAAAACAATATTTTCTAAATTCTTTGATTTTTATGCGAATTCTTACAATTTTTGAGGTAAACTCAATAGCACAAATGTTTCTTTAAATCATTAACAATCATTTTAAAAGCAAATTTTTAAATCGCAGAAGATAAAAACTCACCTATTTAACGCATTTTACAAGATTTATGTAAAAAAAGTCTTAAAAAAATACAATGAGATTTCTGAAAAGTTGAGACTGTTTTTCTCTGATATTTGTTTGTAAGCCATTGTATTAAGTAATAATGCATTACGTTTTGAAATATTAATTTAATTTTATATTTTAGAGCTTACTGAAACGAAGAAATGTATAGAGTTATTATAATGGCGTTGTTTTTGAACAAAGCGATGGCGATTGTTCATCCTGTTTGTGATTTTGCATGCACTTCTGAAATAATGGATTCATGTCCTGTTTTGGATTGCGGACCAAACGAATCGCCGCAGCGTAATCCTAACCAGTGCGGCTGCTGCAATGAATGCTTGCCCAATAAACGTAATGTAACTTTCTGTAAAATATCTTTCCATATATTACTGAAAAAATTACGGTATTTCAGAAGTTTTGTTTCTTAATATGTTCCAGTAAGAAGGATTTTTTGGTAAAACCACCCTAATAAGTGCCGATATCGTACTATTTTCAAGCTAATAAAATGCCAATTTTCGAAATTTACTTTCGAAACTACTGTTGTTGATTGCGAGATCAACAATAACGATGTTATTTTGTCCGCGCCAGCCCTTATTGACGAGCTCATCTCAGATTAAACAAACAGGAGAATCAGATCAAGCGAACTCCATGATTTAACATCAATCTATATCTACTGCTGTTTAAAAATTAGAGCTAATCGAAGTATTGTGACTGATATCATTTCACACCCAATCCAAGTAAAGTAACTGTACCACCACTTCTTGTCACTAAATATCGTACTACGTAACTTTGATAGGTATTTGATGCAGCCATTTTACAGACTTCATATTCACTTAAGATTATCTTCAGGGAGAACAAAATTCTAGCAAAATTGCCTTACTGTATATTAAACAATTTTGGTTAAGGAAATTAAAATATGATATTATTGAACCATTCATTTGGTTATTTATCCATTCATATGGTAATAGCGGTATACCGGAAATTAATTTTTTTTTTTAAATTACATTTCTTATTACCACCCAAGTAGCAACTAATATGAGATAACATCGGAAAATCGGTAAAATCTAACCTTATCTTGCACAACTTCTAATATTAGAAAGATACAAAAGGTCGCTGTTTGCTCAGCATTTTATAATATTAGATTCTATGCAAACTTATATTATCTAACGTTCGCCATAATATTATTTTGCATTAGTTTTGATGCTATATAATATTACATTTTGTATTTTCTGATATTATCTTGCGTTACTTTTTATTTTCAGAGTAAGCAAGAGGAGGATTTGGATGGTAGTAGACTAATTCGGCGATATAATTTTACTTAATTTTCTGTATTGCTGTGAAGCAGTAAAACATAGAAAAATAATTTTATAATGTCATTCCATTCATTATTTGCTTTGCAATACAGAAATACTAAATAAAATTATTTTAGCGAACTCTGCTACCATCCATTTTCCTGCCTCTTACTCCAAAGTATATCTCATGTTCAGCTGATTTTTTTGAATATTTCAAATTTATATAAGAAATAATACTATTATCACAACTTTTATTGATATGTTTTTCCTTCTTCATACAATGGGTATTCTGGCAAATTTTATATCATTAATGATTTTCAAGTCTTTAATTTTAAAATGAACTCTTAATTTTTTGAAAAAAAAGAGCTTATTTTATTAAAATCTCAATTGAATTTGTTAGTTTGCAAAATATATGTTCTTTTTAATTGTGTAACTTAAGCCATTTGTAATTTTACAATTATCACTCCCTACTTATATTCTGAAATTGTAAATTAAGAAAACCACAGTACATAATTGCTGAGTTAAATTTACGTTTGAATTAAGTTGAAAATTTACCTTAATTTTTTTTCTACTACTATATAACTAAGTTTTTTCACTTCTTTTTTCACTGAAATTAAATGGAAAAATACTTACGTAATTTTATCCTTTTAGAATCTGAAATTTTACTTACAAAACACTCGAAACAAGAGCCAATGGCACCTGTAGAAATATTTTTATGGAGTGAAACAAAAAAAAAAGCCTTTAGGAATTTTATTTAAAAAAATTTGCCAATAATTTTTGTAATGCAAAAATAATTTTACATTGGTACATCAGAAATTTTTAACGATTCAATAATTAGTTAAAGGTGCTATGTAAAAGTAGTAAATATTTCATTTTATCAGAATTAAATTTGCGCAAGCATTTAATTGCATATACAAGAATGAGACAAAAAAAAGAATCTTTTGTATTAATGATCTTAGTTTGTTTAATTTGCTAAACCTTGATATCACAAAATGTTTCTTTAAACTCAATCAATTATTGCTCGTATTTTACTAATAAGAGTTTATGCATCACGAACATAGTAAAAACAAACATGGCATTATAGGTAAACGAGACTTTTTAAAAAGAGAAGATGCAATCGCACATGCTTTCACAAAGGATATACAAGACCTTTCAGATGAAAGTTATAGCTATATTCCATTGTAAAATGATTAGGATTTTTTATCATAATGTAAACGTTATTCAGCTTTAAGTCGAAATAACTTTTTAAGATTATAATTATTTTACAATTATATTATTTTAAACATGATAAAAAAAAGCATAAACTCTTTGTCTCAAATTTCAAATGAATAATCAAGTTAAAAGTTCCAAAATTAAAATAATAAACACAATGTCGATAATAAAAATCCTCACGAGTTTCAGCTATACTTTAAAATCAGCGTTAAAAGAAAATTGTTTCCGATATCATACCGAAAGATTAAAAATAACCAACTTTTAAATATATTCAACTGTTTTCATGATACTTAAGCACTATCTACTAAAAAGACTTTTTAACGTCATACTTTATAAAATTTTATCAATGCAAATACTATACCTGACAAATCAATTTTTTTTAAAAATGTTAAAGATTTATCACAAAGTTGTAAAAGAAATTACACACTATAGTAATTAAGAAGAATAATCCTAACATAGCTATTTCGCAGCATAATAATTTTATTTAAAAGCTAAACATACTGTAAAATAAATTTCATCCAATTGTAAATGCAATACATTACCTTCATTGTTATTAAATAAAAGAATTTTTTTCAGAACTTTAGAACTGTTTGATACAGTTTGAGTTTACCCTTCCGATCGTAAGTGTTCATTTACTTAAAAATATATTTCCAAGCAGTCATTAAATGCTTTTGTGAAAAAATTCAACAACAGTTAATAATGTATGCAATGCATCACACGAAACAGGGTTTCCCTCCTTCTTCAAACTTCAACATGACAACATCTTTCTTAGACAGGGGGACTTTCTGCCATGGCAGATTTAAATTGGTCCTTGCTGAATACCCACACTGGTTGCTTCATTTGCTTTAAGGATTAAACCTAGAACTCATCAAAGTGTGCAATTTCCATTTACACAGTAACCAGCAGCCTTTCTAACAATCTATTTGAAACTTAAATTATTTAATTTGAAAATATTTTAGAAAATTGTAATATCCGATACAATGAAATTCAATGGGTAAATTCCAGTATTCGATTACTGCAACAAAAACTCTCGCAAGTGCAACACAAGAAGCCAAAAAAAAAAAAAAGGAGGAGGAGATTAACTAAAAGTTTAGCTCATAAACATAAATTTTAAGTGTTAAATAAACAACTACTTACATTCTTCCATTGCTTACTTTAAAAATCATTTAATGTCAAAGTACGTCAACGTAAAAGATACTCTGGGAATTCAGAATCCATCAATTTGTGATTGAAAAAAACATGTAGAAGGAGAATTCTTCAATTCATAGCATATAGTTTGCCCCCCTCCCCAAAATAAAATATATACACTCAAGAGCCAAAACATTATGACCACCTCTTAATAACGAGTTGGCCCACCTTAAGCCCACAACACAGCTGTAACTCGCCTTGGCATGGATGCCACAAGTCCTTGGTAGATGGCCGAGGACAGATTGTATCAGATGTTTAAGCAACGGTCACGCAAATCCGAGATATTGCGACTTACTGGTCTTTGAACTCAGAGCTGCCATTCCATGACATCCCAAATGTGTTCTATCAGATTAAGATCGGGTGAGTTAGGCGGCCAGGACATTAACTGGAATTCAGCATTATGCTCTTGGAACCACTCCAACACAATTTGAGCCTTGTGACACGGGGCGTTGTCCTGTTGGAAAATCCCATTTCCAGCTGGAAAAACAGAGATCATGTAAGTGTGCAACTGGTCCGAAAAGATGTTCAGATACCGTGTAGCATTCATGGTCTGCTCTACCACAAACACGGGTCCCAGAGACGCTCAAGAGAACGTCCCCCAAAGTACCCCCACCACAGGCCTGCGTATGATCTACTGTACATTGAGGGAGAAACTGTTCGCCTGGAAGACGGCGTATCCTGACACGGCCATTGGCGTGATGAATGACAAATTGTTGCAGAAAAATTTTGTCACAGACGAATAACTAAGCAAACATTGTTTTACAAGCGTATTCTGAACTAATTGCAGTACTTATTATTTATAGTTCGACAATTTAACAGAGAAGTCAATTAAACGCGAACTACTCATAGTCAATAATGATCACAATTCATAATATTTACCTACTTTATTAGATATATAATCATTAAATTAATTCTAAAAAGTTTCAATTAAGCAGTCAAGAATATTAAGTACACTAATCGTTTCCACAACATCATTCTCTCTAACACATCATGCTTTATATTAATTTTCTATCTGACTTTTAACTGAAGGAAAAACACTACCTACGTTAATACTTTAATGCTTCATGTAACTATCATTGAAATTTATAAAGTTTACTAAAACTTACTAAATTATAAATACCTTAAGTCGCTTAAGTAGCACGTCAAACAAATTCCAGTATGTCAAACAATATGGCGATGTAAACAATCATGAAGAAGTTACAACCCAATAGTTGATAAAGTTTTTCGAGTTGCATCGTTCGCGAACTGCCACTATTATTTTGCACTTTCTGGCAAAAAATTGCATTTCCTAAAAATAATATTTTAAGTAATATTTAATTTATTATTTTTCCTCATAAATAAATGTTCATTTCTTAATAGTATATTATAAACTTTCACAAAAAAGTGGCACTGAATCGAAAATAATGAAATAAATGATAATTTGAAAAGTTCGAATATTAGATTGAACACTCTTTAAATTTATATAATATTAGCTCTAATATTAGAAGTTAGGATTCAGAAGTCAAGCGTTTTCTAGCAGAACAGTATTATATTGCATCTTTCTAATGTTAGGTAATATCATTTTGCTACCTGGGAACACATAAAGTAAAAATGCAAAACTTAAAAAAAGGATTATCATAATAAATGCTTTTTATGCCATGCCCCAAGGAATCATGACAAAAGTATCCATTTTTACTACATTTTTGTAAATTTTACCACAGATTATAAGACCAAATCTAATAATTAATTTTACTAAAATCATTAAAAAAGCGCTTTGACGAAAAATAACAAAGCTTTTTTGTGTTCCCATAGAGCCAGAATTACGGTATATTTTACCATTTTCTGGCCGTTTTGACCATATTTTTTTTCTTAGTGTAGGGAATTGATTCGTTATCAGCAGAGCACTCCTTCTATTTTTCTTTATAACAGTAAATGCTTACGTTGTTATGGCTACTGTATATCTGGAACTATTACAAATATCCGCTTTTCATTTAAGCAATCCTCATAAATAAGTGTAAGAAGATTATATATTTAAAAATTTTTTGAACATAGAAAACAAAATATAAAATTGAAGAGGTAGGCAATAAATAATCTAGGTTTTTTCTGCAAAATGCTCCGAAAGGATTAATACAAGCCCTATATAGGAATCTGTCTGATATCAGCTTGGTAACTTAATTTTTTATAAAATTTAACGTTTATTAGCTTAAGATGAAAATAAGTTAAAAAAATAATAGGTCTAAAAGACTTATTTTCTGCAAAAATATAAATTATTAAATTATTAATCGTGATTGACGTGATGTGTGTAAACCAGTCAAATATAATGACTCTCATCATTACCTTACTTATCTATGATGAAATTGATAAGTTTAGTTACATTTCAAAATATATAGACTTTTTTTCTTAGTATGATAGTGTTTAAAGGTTAATTATTCTTATTTGCACTAATTAAATTTTTTTTCACTTTTTATAAACTAATGTATTGATATTGTATTCTTTTAAATAAATCTTCATCAAATGCGTCAATTGCAGAATCAGATGATTGCAATATTGACTGTTCAAAGAGACACAGTTGTCCACGGATACCAGCAAAATGTCCAGATGGTGAGGAATTGGTGACACCCAAATGTAGTTGTTGTCCAAGTTGCCAGAAAATTAAAGGTAATTTTTGTTATATATAGGATAATTCTCTAATATCTAAATATTGTTCATCATATGTGATATTAGTTGCGAAAATATTGGGTGACACATTTACCACTCCGTGGTCTGTAGATGGCTACTGGATTACGTCTATCACTACTCTGATTTTTTATTATATTTTAAATAAAGGCACTTAAATTTCGTTCTACGCCTAAGAAGATGCCGGTAGTGTAGCTCATTATTTCCTGGAGGGCATCTGTGAACCAAAGACAAGGAAGTGAACAACATTACACACTCCACACTGCCTCAGATGCCCATTCATAGGATGCACATTCACACATCACGCTCAGAGAAGAATCCATGACGTAAGTGGGATTCAAACACGCAGCCCTTGCCTTCGCAGTTAGGCACACTAACCACTCGACCACCTGGCCAGCTTCTTTGAAATGAAAAACACTAATTGGATAATCAGAAAATAATTGAAAATTGATTTAAAATGTGTAACTAAACTGAAAATAAGAAAAAATATAATGGAAAATATAGAACAATGGCTTTTAATCAACAAATATAAATAATTATATGATGGTTAGGTTACACAATGCGCACGATTGTCCCACATATGTTCAAGTAAGTATAATAGAAGAAAGTTTTGCAACAGAGCCATAGAGTTCCGTTAAAAGGCATCAGTGGTTTCCAACTTAAAATTGTCTTTATCATTTATAATGTCAGTAATTATATTTACACTCAATCAGTAGTTTATTGAATGCTACTTTTTATTTTTATAAAACTATTTAAAAAAAGAAAACTCAATGATCCTCGAAACAGAAATAGTAATATTTAAAATCCATATAAATGTATCTTTTTATCAACGATATATTGAATGGGCTAAAATGAAGGATATGGATTTATAAAAACTTTGATTATTATTTCTTACTGAACTTTTCCATTCATAATAAAAAATAACGAAATTTAGCAATGAAAAATTTTCTTCCTTGATAACCATCTTCATCTCTCATTATATTTTCTTTCCATTTTTACTGAAGCGAAAACCATAGCGAAAATTGCGCTAAAAATGCTTTATGACATGACTTAAATTAAGTAAAAATATTGAACTAAAACAATGTTTTACTCTTTGAAATTATTATGAGTCATTTCAAAAAATATATAGCAATGCAATACTTGTTCTACGTTCATTAAAGTTTGAAAAATACGTTTTATATCCTAAAATAACAAAAAAAAGGAAAATATATTGACTCCAAAATATTTTCATTTTGTATAAAAAACTTTAATGAATATAACAACTTCCATCTCATAATATTATTAAATATCAGAATTAAATTGGATTATTAAATTTTTTTTTAATATTTTGAAATGTAAACGAGCGTTTATTAAATTTAAATAATAAAGTAAAGTAAATTTTTATACCTGGAGAAGCTTCTTTCAACATCTACTGATGTTATTGGTACGTACTTGAAAAAGACGGTCTCACTTACTTACAATTCTTCTTCAATTTGAAAAGATGTTGCTTCACCTGTTAGTATCCTAGAGATTTTCTTCGTTGTTTGGAAGTCAGTGTCATAATAAAAAATGATAAAAAAATAATAAAAATTAGAAAAAATTAACGAAAAATTTCAAAAAAGCTTCAAAATGCAAAATACGCCAAAAAATTTAAAGAAAAATGCCCTATAAATCTAAAAAAATGGTCTAAAGGACAAAAAATGTCCAAAAATGCAAAAAATGCAAATGTCATCAAAATCCGGGCCTTAGTTATAAGTGATATAGCGAAGACTAATAACTGTTTAGTTATTAGTCTTTCTTTACATAATATTTCACTTATATTGAGTCCGTTCCACCAAAAAAACTATATGATGTATGCTATTAAAGGTCGGCCATTTAATAATGGTAATCCTCTATTCTAGGCTATATTTTTTTATCTCACATAACTCAATTTTAATTAGTAATATAGCGAAAACTAATAATTAGTCTTTCGATAATTAATATATCACCTCGAATGAGTCAGTTTCTCCAAAAAAAAGGTCGGCTATTTAATAATGGGAATCCTCTCTTCTATGTCTATCTATAATGTATATTGAATCTAATCTATTTTTCTCGTACTCAACTGAATCAATTTTGAAAATTATTTATTTGAGTTTTTGATTCTTTTAAAACAAATAGAAACGTTTTGTTAATTCTATTTCTTTTACTTTGGAAATTAATGCAAAAAAAGCTATATATGCTTTTTGTTAAAAATCATTCCTCAACGTAAACAGTAATTAAAAATAAAAATGTAAATATGAGGGTAAATTTTCAAAAAAAAAGCAAGGTTTATATAAAGTTCTGTTTTGAAACATAAACAATGACTAACTAATTTTAAAAAAAGCAGTTGTAAGTCTTGAGTTATAATGTACAACATAAGAAGGAAAAAACAATATATCTTATTTCTTGAATACAATCAATTGTTTCTCAAAAAGTCTATACCATTTTAAGTTTAAGAATGAAAATCCGACTTTTCTTAAATTGTTTAGGGAGCAAAAGTATACAGTCCACAATTATAGTTACTCTGTACTCAATCCATGATTGCAATCCTTAACAGATTTTTTTGCTTCTTTATTAGCTGTCCTTCTTAAAAGAATCGAACACTTTTTGGAACTCTTTCTAAAAGAGAGAAATTTGAGCACAGGAATAATTATTCTACTCGCGTCTGGTTATTCCCAAAGAGTATTGATGACGACAGGGATTTATAATATATTTATATTATTACATAACTACAGTCTAATAATAATTTTTTTTAATAAATTACTGATTGCAGTTTAAAAAAAATTGCATTATTTCATAGAAAGTAAAAATGCTAACTAAATAAAAAAAATTGTGAAAATTAATAACACCCATGCATATTTTCATTCTTATAACAATCACAGACAAACCTCCACCATGCTCCCAACCGAATATTTCTAGAAAAAACATTTATTCTGTTCTAATAAGAAATTATTCTGCTCTAATAAGTAGAGAAACCCATAAAATTTAAATGTGAATGTAATGAAAAATTTGGTTCTGTTGAAAGTAATTTTGTTCAGTTTTTAATATCAAATTGAGATTATCACGACGATTAATTAAAATTCAAGTTTTTAATTATTATTATACAATTAATAAGGAAATTAAAAAGTGTAATTCTGAAGTGTAATTTTGCTCTTAAGTTTCTCGAACATCTCTCTCCAAAGATAATAAAAAATGTCATAGTCTGTTTCTGTTTTATACCTTACTAAGCTATGATGAAATTGATACGTTTAGTTACATTTAAAAATATACATTTTTTTTTCTGTATTATAATGTTTAGTAACTATTATTCATATTCACTCTAATTCAAACAATTTTCATGTTTTATGTTTCTTTTAACTAATCCTAATCAAATGTGTTCAACTACAAAACCAGGTTGTCAAACTGATTGTTCAGGAACATACCATTGTCCCCGCATACCAGCAAAATGTCCAGATGGTGAGAAATTGGTAACACCAAAATGTAGCTGTTGTCCAAAGTGTGAGAAAGTGAAAGGTATTTTTTGTTGTAAATAAAAGATAATTATCCAATGTCTGAAATGCGTTCATTATATGTGACGGTGTGAAGATATTATTTGATACAATTACCACTCCGTGGTATGTAAGCCTAACGCTCCCATGAAACGAAAACCACTTATTGGGTAGCCAGAATTTAATTTGGAATTGCTATAAAATTTGAATTGAGTACAATAAGTGTAAGTGTAAGAGATATGCTAAAACTTTAAACAATGAAAAAAATTGAAAATCTTGACTAGCGGACTTTACTGAAAAAATATAAATAGAGTTATATAATAGTGTTGAGGTCTACAGCTATTTTGAGGTCATGGTGTATTGCATCATTTCTTACGAACCATCTGGCTTTTATTATTCTTCTTAATATTTTATTCTGGCAGACTATTAATTTATTTAGCAGAGTTTGTGTTATATTTGTCAAGACTGGTGAAGCAAACGCAAGAATGAGGCAGATCATTCATAAATAGAGCAATCTTTTGAGATTTAGTGCCATGTTGGATTGATGAAGTAGTACATGGAGTTTACTTCATGCTGCTTGTACTTCACTGGTTAAGCTTTTGATGTGATCATATCAGTTGAAAAGCAAATCTCCAACAACGCCCAGTTGTTTTGACATCCATGGAGTATTAAGTTCCGAAGTTTGTTGACAAATAAGACGAATGCGATCAATAGTGCATATCGTACACCTTTAAATTCTGATCACTTTCATTTGATTATGGCATAAATGAATATTGCCCATTTTAAATATTAAAATGATATTTCAGTCCATACACTATTGAAAAGCGTATAAATAAAATTATTTTATTGTTCTCGATGGTGAAAAACTAGCACTTATCTGAAATTAAGCTGTTTAAATTCCTTGAAGTTCCATCACGCCAAATTCAATGGAGTTAAGCCTTAAATAAGAAAAGACTGAATAAAAAGCAAAGAATCAAGTTCTGCTATGACGTCAAAGGAGAAGATCAAGACTTTCTGTAGATTTTTTTTTATGATAGATTTTGAATATTTATCATTTTAATGCGAAACTTATGAGTCTTATGCTCGTGTAAAGCATATTTAATGCAGCAAACAAATCTATAAAGCAACATGAATTCAAACAGATAAAATTAAGACACTTTACTTTTCTTATAATTAAGGTAAACAAAGTGCTTGTATAGTTTATCTAAAGAAAGAACTCCCCTCACCTCGAAATCTAAGGCTGTCTGCTGCTATGGAAACAAGAAACTGAGCGTTTCAAAGAGGGGGGTTTCTTCCTCATCTGATTCCCTTTCTCTCTTCGACTCGAGCCAGGACCCTTATTAAAAATGCTAAACAACCCTATTTAAAATAATTTAACTTTGCAATTATCGAGACTCTTATACTTCGTAATTATCCGCATCAACTCCAGACGGATAGATAGGGGAGTTCTATACATAGACAAACTATATAAACTAAATATTATAGTAAGTATTCTTTGCATTTCAGACTCAGACACGTGCGAAGATTCTGATTCAGATGAAGATTAATAATATGTACCTGGATATTCATATGAAGTAAGATGTGCTTTAGAATTTAAATTCATATTTGTTATCAAAATCAACATGAGTAAAAATTATACATATCTTATATTTCTATTTAGAATAAAATTTTATGGAAATATTTTATTACATTAGAAATAAATACTAAGGTCAAAAATTACATTAAAATATTATAAATCAACCGATATAAGATTAAGATATTATGCAACAGTCGTTATTTTTTTCATATTTATTTATAAAACAATTGGTTCATGTTAAGTTCATATGTCTGAATGAAAAAAAATATTAGAATATAATAAGCAGCTGATAATATTTACAAATCATAGTTAGAAACAAATGTTTAATTCTGATTTAGGCTTATTAAGTAATAAACATTTCTTTTTTTTTCTTTTACAGGTGTTACATGTTTCTTCAACATTCAAGAATTTATTGTAAAATAAGACATATGTCTGCATTTTGAGTGATAAAATAAAAATGTATATGATTTATTTTCTAATTGTCTCATTATATACAGTTCAGTATCATCAATATTCAACAGTTGGGTATTTTGATCACTCTTAAGACTAAACTATCGATGCTAACCTGCCGATATTGAAACTTTTATTTTGTTCCTAAGTTCAAATATGTTGAATACTATGTTTAGTTAGAGAAACTCAATTTTAATTCATTTCTACAACACAGTAAACGTACATCATTGAATAGTTTCCACTGAAATATGATGTTTGGATATTAAAGTTTGAAATAGAAGTATTAGATAAAATTAATAAAGATTTGTCGGATTTAATTTTGCTGACTGTGCAAATAAACAGCTGTTCCGTAATATTGACTTACGAATCTATTTCAAATTCGATTCTATAAGGATATGAATACCAGCGTGTAAATTCCCGTAAGTCATAAATCTTCTGTATCCTCGTCTCTCAGGTAGGAGCAATTTTTTCAAGAGCAAGTTTTATTCCTTTCCTGAACCATTTTTCATAAAAAATATTATTTATGTTAATGTCATAATAGATAGTTTTAAAATATAAACTGTTTTTTATTAAAAAGTTAGGAAATTTATAATATGCAGTACTCACTCTAGGAAACGTTATTTGAATTTAATTTGAAAAGAAAATGCATTTTCAAAGCAAGAAAAAAAACATTTTTCCCCAATTAATTTAAATTTTAAAGTAATTATTGTAACATTACAGAAGTCTATGAAATAAAAAGAAAAGAATAGCTAAAAATATGTTTTTAATTGCTCGCAATTAAAATTTTACTCACAAGTAAGATTTTTTTATTTTCCAGTTTAATTCTATATTTATAAATATCTCGACATATTTAATTAGTTTTGATAGGTTTGAAAAAAATAACAAATATTTAAACCACCTTTTGTAAAAAAAATTTCTTTAAACAACCTAATTCATCAATTTTGCTTTAAAAGAAATTGAGAAAATATATTTAAGTAAGATGTCAATTAATTTGCAGTTAAAACGAAAATTTCAAATTTCAAAAAAATTTCTTACGAGGAACTTTCCGAAGATGGGAAAATAATCTTAATATTAGTATACAAAAATCTAATTTTTGCGACAAGAACTAATTATGAAATACCTATTACTCTAACAAAATATTTGATTTAAATTACGATAAAAAGAATCAGCTCCCAGAGAGGCCAGGTACTTTTCACCGTTAAATCCACTTTTACTGAAAAAATGTTCAGAACACAAAAATAGTTTTTTCAGTAATATTTATTCTAAAATCTCTGAATCAGTATAATTACTGCCTAAATTACGGTATAAAATTTTACAGTTAGAATAAATTATACGGATGCTGTACTCTTAAAGTAAGGTAATTTGATCCGAAATTCTTTTACAGTGTACACTTTAAAATCGCAATTTGCTACAGAAGTATCTGATTGGAAACCATTGTTTTACTAATTGGTGTACCCTATTATGATTCGAATACCTAAAAATCATTAAAAAACCAAAATGTTTAATTCATTCTGAATGCCATTTGTCTGTCTAAGAAAAATTTGCCTCTGACTGAGAAAATCATTCATAATTACATAGACCTTAAATAAATTGTTAAACTAATGAAAAAATGCAACAAAAAAAAATATTAATTGAAAGTTTATGTTTCACATGATTTGTATTACTTTCCATACTTTACTTTCAGGTTTAAAATTCATTTAACTATTCGAACGCAATTTGTTAATGCGAAAAATTCTGACTCAGATCAGATTACTTTCGGCGTGCCTAAGGGATCAGTGCTTGGACTACTACTTTTCGTAATCTAAACGACTTTTGCAAATCTAAAATTCGTGACAATATCATTATTTATGCTGACGACAAGGTTATTATCTTATCCTATGATGATTTTGCAGCAATGGAAAAATTTAGAAATCAAGATTTGTTCTAGATAAGAAAATGATTAATCGGCAATAATCTTGCAGTAAACTTCATTCAAGGATTAAACTTCATTCATTCTAGTTAACCCTTCTAATAAAAATATTTCTACCATTTTTCACTCAAATAGGTGCTCCGCCAATGCACGTGATTGCATTCTTTCAGACCCAGTTTTGTCTATAAAAAAAAAACAGTTGACCATAACCTAAAAAGGAAATCAAACATTAGTTATTTGATGAATAATTAAGATTCAATTTAATTAAATATTATCATTTATAGAAAACTAAGAGACAGAATTTTTCTAAAAAACATGTATTATGCATGGGTAAGAACTCAGTACTTAGTTATGGAATCAAAATATAGTGTGGGGATTGTTACAATTATGTTTGATTGTAATTGTCATTCTGAAATTATGGTAAGATAACCGCAGAAGTCAGTCCATCCGAGCAACTGTAAAGTTTATAATAAAGGACATTTTACGAAAAAGGTTTTGAAACCGTTTACAACCAGTATTGTTATAAAACATAGGAATATTCAACTAGGATTTTTCAACCATTTACAACAAGCAGGGTTTCAAAATTGGCTTTTGGTAAGGAAAATTGGACGGAGCAGATCACTGAAAAATCTTCATGTCTTGAAAAGAGTGGAGAAAATATTGTGGTGTCATCTCAGGAGCTCGGTCCCTTGTTCTGTCGGTTATTAGACTGACAGATTAGCCCTCTCAGCTATAATATGTACGCAGGTGCAAAAGACGAAGTGACTTCATTCGGTGGGCTTAGTTGCTGCGATAAAACCTTGATTGCTAAGCCGTATTAGGCGAAAGTCAGCAATAAAAGACTTTTTTCACAGCGAACTGTTCGATTAGCATTCTATTTACGATTATTTGAATGTTTTGTTTGTAAATAGTAAAAGAACAATTTAATACATTATTAAATAACCATTTTTTCGAGAACTTTTCTAACAGTATATTTTCTGTTAACTAAAAATAAAAAACTAATTTATTATACTGTTTTCCGTCGGCAGTTTTTAATTCTTAATTCGAAATTATCGCCTTATAAATATTTTTCCTTTCAAGCATCTATATTATTATAGGAAAGTTAATTTATTTTAATTTTTTTTCTCTTGTTCATGAAACAAGAGCATTATATTACATCTTAACAACTAATAATGTATCGATTCCATTTGCTCATAAAATTTTTTGCATAAAACTTATTATATTTATGACGCGAATTGCTCAATAAATTACTAATAAATCCAAAAACCTCTATTTTAAATAACAAAAAACTATTGAAGCATTTATTTTTAAAATTGATGACATATTGATTACTTTTTTAGCTCATTATAATTTTTTTTGAAGCTCAGCAGTTTATCACTACTAATTTTTTTTAGAGTCAATATTCATTATTTAATTTGTTTTGTGCTTAATGTTTAAGCATAAATTTTTGTTAACTCACTGTATGAAGATATTTTTTTTTCCGTTCAAATGTAGATTTTTCTTGTTTTTATTTACGTTACTTTATGCAAATATTTTTAATGTAACGAATAAATTCCTCTTCTTATTATTATTGCTGCATATATAACAAATGTTTACTCTTTTGAGATTATTGTAAATCAAACCAAATGAGAAATAAATTATCTAACATCAATTATCCTGAACGTTTGTGGGTTTACTACCGCAATATGCCTACTTTTTTTAGGCAATAAGCCTTAGCTTTGTGTGTACTAATGTTAGATTTAAATTACACTACATGCTTTTGAAACAGCTGTTTAAATTTTGTTACTTAATGATTGTTTATTTTAAGTCAGAATATATAAGGATAAATCATGCAATTTATACTTCCTGTATTCTAAATTGCGATAGAATCACAACTCTTTTGCATCTTCGTCTGTTAGGTAAGAAGATTTTGTTTTGTTCAAAACACTAAATTTTCTCATAATGCATGGCACAACATTTTCTTCTCAGATCATGTTTTAACTAATATAAATTATATCTAATCAGTAAAGATCTGAGTTACTTGAAACTTAAAAAGGAAGACCGATATAATATGAAATCATATTTTTTATTAGTAGTTTTAAAAACTACTTAGCATTACTTCACGTTTCGTAATGATCAAATAAAAAAAATTATTAAAAGGTTTCGTTTAATGTCAATATTTCTTTTCACTATTTGAGCTGTTTCATTGGTTGTTAGGCAATGCTATAAAGGCCTTTACAAGCTTCTGAGTTTCTCAGAATTATTGCAAAATTTTAGTAATTAAAAAATCTCAGTTGAACATGGTTTTAATTGAACATGGTTGCTTTAAAAATACAACTTTTCACAAGTAAAACCTAAATTAACCTATCCTATTCCATCTTGGATATTTCAAATTCTGGTTGATATATGTATGCTAACATGAAGTTTTTAATCCACATGCACATTTGTGAATCAAGTTAGTTACATGCATAATGTGCGAAGTAAAAAAAAAGAAGAAGATTTACAATTATTTTCGAGCCAAACATACAAAATATCTTATAAATGAGTTTGATAAAGCAGATAGTTGCGTGATGTGCTGATTTAGCTCTACCAAATGACATCTTATAGTTATTTATTCTGAAATTTTTAGATTAGCATTCTTGTGTTTGAAATGACTGAATTTGTGAATGCAATATTAAAAATACATTAAAATTTTATTTACGGTGTGATTATTAACTTGTAACTTTGGGGAGTAATATTTGTCAGCAGAATTGAGCGTTGTTTAAAAAGAAAAAAAATGATTGCTGTGGCCAAAATACAAACTAGGTTTGTTCCCATTAGAGAAAATTCATAGGTACTACTTTAACAAGGTAATGTGAGGAGTTGGTCGACAAAAATGAAGAAAACAATTAGTTTTTATTTCTAAAAACACTACGAATAATATTTTCTAAATTATATGATTTTTATTCGAATACTCACAATTTTGGGGAATCTTTTGCTGTTGAGACTGTTTCTCTCTGACATTTGTATCTAAGCTATTATATTTAAAGTTAAGATATATATTTCTTGCTTTAAAAATGTCTCTATACTTCCTAAAGCATTGCAGATAAAATGTTTTAAATGATAATAATGCATTACGTTTTGAAATACTAATTTAATTTGATATTTCAGAGCATACTGAAACGAAGAAATGTATAGAATTATTATATTGGCGTTGTCCTTGAACGTGGCGATGGCACTTGTCCATCCAGTTTGTAAATTTGTATGCACTCCTGCGATACTAAAATCATGCCCTGTTTTGGATTGCGGACCAAACGAATCGCCGCAACATAATCCAGAAAGGTGCAATTGCTGCAAGGAATGCTTGCCCAATAAAAGTAATGTAACTTTCTATAAATTATCTACGTATACCTTCTATATATTACTGAAAAAATTACGATATATCTGTTTTTTTTTTTTGTTTTGTAAAAAGGATTTTTTGGTAAAAGCACCTTAAGAGCCTATACTAAATGTTGAAATCATACAATTTTCAAGCTAATAAAATGCCAATTTTCGAGATTTATTTTAAAAACTACTGTTGTTCACTGCGAGATCAACAGTAACGATGTTATTTTGTCAGCATCAGCCATTACTGTCTATAAATAAGCTAGGTTTTTTCTGCAAACAGCTCTGAAGGGATTAATATAAGCCTTATAAAAGATTATGTCAATTGATCTCAGCTTATTAACTTAATTTTTTATTAAATTTAACTCGTGCTTATTAACTTAAGATTAAAATAAATTAAAAAATAATAGAGCTAAAAGACCTTTTTTCTGAAAAAAATATATAAATTATATAATTATGAAACGTGATTGATGAGATGTGTATAAGCCAGTCAAGCATAATTGTTGTCATCATTACCTTACTAATCTATGATGAAATTGATAAATTTTGTTACATTTCGAAATATATAGACTTTTTTTTCCCTCAGTATGATAGTGTTTAATGACAATTATTCTTAATCGCGCTAATTCAAATCGTTTCACCTTTTTTATAAACTAATGTATTGATACTTTTTTTTTAAACAAATCTTCATCAAATGCGTCAACTGCAGAACCAGATGATTGCAATATTGATTGTTCAAAGAGACACAATTGTCCATTTATACCAGAAGAATGTCCAGATGGTGAGGAATTGGTAACACCAAAATGTAGTTGTTGTCAAAGTTGCCAGAAAATTAAAGGTATTTTTTGTTATATAACAGATTATTCTCTAATATCTAAGAATTGCTCATCGTATATGATACTGGTTGTGAAAATATTGGGTGACACATTTACCACCCCGTGGTCTGTAGATGGTCATGGGATTATGTTTATCACTCCTATGATTTTTTTAAAAGATAAAGTCAAGCTCTGAAATTTCGTTCTACGCTTTAGAAGATGCCGTAAGTGTTGCTTATTTATCGCTTCCCGATGTGCATCTGTGAACCAAAAGCAAAGATGCGAGCAACAGTACCCACGCCACACTGCCACAAATGCCCATTCATAGGGGGGGGGCAACATTCACACATCATACACAGAGAAGCATCCATGACCTAAGCGGGATTCAAGCACGCAACCATTGCCTTCGCAGTTTGGCACACTAATCACTCGACCACCTGGCCAGCTCCTATGAAATGAAGAACACTAAATGGATAATCAGAAAATATTTTTGAATCGAAAAGTGATTTAAAATGTGTAACTAAACTGAAAATAATAAAAAATATATTCGACAATGTAGAATAGTGGCTTTTAATAAACAAATATAAATAATTATATGGTGGTTGGGTGACACAAAGTGTATGATTCCCCCAAAGATGTTCAAGTAAGAATAAGTTTTGCAACAGGGCCATAGAGTTCCGTTGAGGGGCCTCAGCGGTTCCCAACATACAATTGTTTTAATCATCTATAATGTCTGTAATTATATTTACATTCAATCAATAATTTATCAAATACTCTTTTTATTTTTATGAAATCATTTAAGTAAAAGAAAAATAAATGATCATTGAAACAGAAATAGTAATATTCAAAATATATATAATTGTATGTTTTTATCAATGATATATTGAATGAGCTAAAATGAAGGATATGGATTGATAAAAACTTGTATTATTATTTCTTACTGAACTTTTCCATTCATAAGAAAAATAACTAAATTTATCAATGAAAAATTTGTTTCCCTGAAAATCATCATCATCTCTTATTACACTTCCTTTCCCTTTTCATTGCAACGAAGACTATAACTCAACTTATTTAATTCATTCTCAGTTTATACAGCAAACATGAATGACGAACTAGACCACGAGTACTTCAGAACTAGACAACAAATGGACTACGACCACGTCAGAGCTAGAATAAGACTTCTAAAAGCGCAATTGAACAATTCTGACAAAAGACGATTTTTAAGAAAACTTTGGAAAAAAAATTTTGTTCACGATACACATTTTTAAAATAGTTACTGACACTTGACTCAACTTCACTTAAAATACTTCATTTAATATGTTCTCAACTAAGGAGTCGGTGTTTTGCCAAAGGAAAGTTCATCCATTTGAGAACGAGTATCGCCTGTTCTATGCTATCTTTATTTTCCTTATTTTGTCGCTCAACTCAATAGGTATTAGTGATATAGCGAAGACTAATAACTTTTTAGTTATTAGTCTTTCTTTAAATAATATATGACTATTAATGAGTCCGTTCCTCTAAAAAAGCTCTTCTTAAAAGAAAGAAATTTGAGCGCAGGTATACTTGTTGCGTCTGGTTATTCCCAAGAAGTATCGGTGACAAGGATTTATGATATATTTATAGCTATAATATTTATATTATTACATACTGCAGTCAAATGATAATTTTTTTTTTATAAATTACTGATTAAAATTTTAAAATAATGAATTATTTTATAGAAAATAAAAATAGTTACTAAAATAAAATTTTTGTGGAAATTACTTAAACCCATGCATATTTTTATTCTGATAAAAATCACAGACGAGACACAAAAAAGCTCCTAACCGAATATTTCTAGAATAAACAATTATTCTGCTCTAATATATGCTGAAGTCCAGAATCCCATAAAATCTAAATGTGGATGTTATGACATATTTGGTCCGGTTGAAAGTAATTTATTTTTCAGTTTTTAATATCAAATAGAGATAATCACGACGATAAACTACAATTCAAGTTTTTTATAATTATTATACAATTCAAAAGGAAGTTAAAATGCTCTGAACTTCTGAGGTGTAAATTTGCTCTTAAGTTTCTCAAAGGTCTTTCACCAAAAATAATAAAAATGTCATAGTTTGTTTTTGTTTTATACCTTACTAAGCAATGATGAAATTGATACGTTTAGTCACATTGAAAAATATACATTTTTTTCTGTATTATGATTTTTAATATCGATTATTCATATTCATCTAATTCAAAAGATTTTCATGTTTTATGAGCTAATGTATTGATGTCCTTCTTTTAACTAATCTTCATCAAATGTGTTCAACTACAAAACCAGGTTGTCAAACTGATTGTTCAGGAAGATACAATTGTCCATTTATACCGACAAAATGTCCAGATGGTGAGAAATTGGTCACACCAAAATGTAGCTGTTGTCCGAAGTGTGAGAAAGTGAATGGTAATTTTATTGCATTTAAAAGAAAATTATCTAATGTCTAAAATGAGTTCTTTATATGTGACAGTGGACGTGAAGATATCATTTGACGCAATTACCACTCCTTGGTAAGTAAGCCTAACACTCCCATGAAACGAAAACCACTTATTGGGTAGCCAGAATTTATTTTGGAGTTACTAGATAATTTGAATTGCGTAACAATCGATGTAAGTGTAATAGCAATATATGTCAAAACTAAAATTAATGAGAAAAATTTAAAATCTAGACTAGCGGACATAAATAAAATAAATAAATAGTTATGTAATAATTAGGTTAGACGACATCGCAATATTTACGATTGCTCTAAAGATGTCATAGGAAGAAAGTTTAGTCCCGGATTGATAGAGTTCCATTAAAAAGTCTCAGGGATTTCCAACTTACAATTGTTTTGATCATTTCTGATGTCTGTAATTGTATTTACTTTCAAAGAATAATTTATTAAATATTTTACAAAACAATTTGATGAAAGGAAAATAATCATTGAATAAATTATTAGAAATTCTTATAAATGTCATTTTTGGCAACAATATCTTGAATAAGCTTTCTTGAATAAAATAAAGGATATGCAATAATAAACAAATGTGCTACCATTCCTAAATGAACTTTTCCAGTCATAATTAAATAACTAATTTTGTCAATAAGGAATATGTTTCCCTGATACCCATCGTCATTATATTTAACAATTTTTCTTCTCATTTTCACGTTAAGGAAGACCATAATTTAACGTATTTTACTCATTTTCAGCTTATATACCAAACATGAATTTGGAACGAGACTTCAACTACTTAACTAAACTTCAAATGGACTGCGACCACGTCAGAAATAGAATAAGACTTATAAAAAAGCAATTGGAAAAATCTTAAGAAAGGACTATTATTAAAAAAACTTTAAAAAATATCCATATACAAATTTTCAAAATAGTTACTGATAATTGACGTAACTTAATGTACTTCATTCAATACGTTCTCAACTAATGAGCAGGTGTTCTGTCAAATAATAAACTATCAATCGATTTCTTAACATACACAAAAAATTATTCCACATGTGTGTCACATTATTTAAAGAAAAAGATGAAAACAAAAAACATTCTTATGCAAGATTATTCCCAAAATGCATAAATTGATAACGCAAATATTTTACAGCTTAACATGGCTTAGCAGATGAAAATAATTAAATAATTAACTCTTCCATCGACTATGTTTTATGATCTCAACGGTAGAGGGCAGCACTTGCAGAGGTTGTTTCAAGATTCGATTGTGTTGTTTTTCTTATTTATTTAGTCATTTTACATCACCTTTCGACTTATATTCTAATATAATATTTTGTTTTCGATGGCGTGAAACTCGCACTAATCTGAAATAAAGCTGTTTAAATTTCCTGAAGTACCACCAAGCGAAATTAAATGAAGTTAAGCATTAATAAGAAAAGACTGAAAAAAAACAAAGAATCAAGATCTGTCATAACGTCAGAGGAGGAAATCAAAATTTCCTGCAGATTTTTTCAATGCTATAGATGAATATTTATCATTTTAATTCGAAACTTAAAATATTATGAATCTTATGCTTGTGTAAGGCATATTTTATGCAGTAAACAAACCTATAAAGTAACATGTATTCAATGCAAATAAAATTAAGTCACCTCGAAATTTAAGGCTGTCTGCTGCTACGGAAACAAGAAATTGCGCATTATAAAGAGGGTAGTTTCTTCCTCCCCTGGTTCCCTTACTCTCTCCGACTCGAACCAAAACCTTTCTTAAAAAATGCTAAACACCCCTACTTAAAATAATTTAACTTCATAATTATGGATACCACCACAACTCCAGCCGAATGGCTAAGGGAGTTCTTTACATAGACAAGCTATATAAACTACATACTATAATGAATATTCTTTGTATTTCAGACTCAGACATGTGCGAAGATTCTGATTCAGATGAAGATTAATAATATGACTTGGATATTTATATGAAGTAAGATGTGTTTTAGAATTTAAATTCATATTTCCTAACAAAATCGGCATGAGTAAAAATTATACATCTCTTATATATCTATTTAGAATAAAAGTTTATGGAAATAATTGATTACATTAGAAATAAGAATTAGATACATATAATAATATAGAACAGCTATAAGGATAGGATATTATACAAAAATAATTATTTTTTTTTATATTTATTTATGAAACAATTGGCTCATGTTAAGTTCATATGTCTGAATGAAAAGTATTATTAGGTTAAAATAAGCAGCTGATAATATTTACAAATCATAGTTAGGAATAAATATGTTAAATTCTTATTTGATCTTATTAAGTAATAAACATTTCTTTTTCCTCCTCTGCAGATGTTACCTATGGTTTCTTCAAAATTCAAGAATTTATTGTAAAATAAAACATACGTATGTTTTCTGTGCAAAAAAATAAAAATTTATATGATTTATTTTTTAATTGTCCTTATTTTTATGAATTTTTCAGCAATTCAGTTTTGTTCGAAAATTAAGTTAACAGATTGAAATCAATATCGTTGATCGTTTCATTAATTTTTGTCCGACAAAATATTTAACTGCACTCTGTATTATAGTATAGACATAGAAATATGCATGCTTAGATGTACATTGGAAAAAAAATAAGTTAATTGAGTTTAGAGTCCTATGAATTACAACAACATTTTGGGAAAATTGAAACTAATATGAAAAACTCAAGTAATAAAATACTTCGAAAACAGGAACCAAGTTTCAGAGCGAAAAAAAATGGATTTATGATGACATTTTGTAAGGAACATATGCATTTGACGTCCAATACTAACTTATGAAAAATATTGAAAGCGGAAAATTAATAAATAAATTTTAATTTTTTACATGAGAAACATTTATGTTGGATTTCGAAACTGCTATTTTTTAATATTTTAAAAACTTGAAAAAAACGGTTCACATGAAATATTTTTCAGTTTACTGATAAATATTTCATCAGATTGTGCGTCCATCAAATGATGCCAAAAACTAGCTCTAAAAATGTAGTTACTTTTGAAGCAGCCTGATTCAAGGTCAAAATAACAAATAAGGAACTAAGACAAGGACATAGGGTCATTTTGTGACAAAGAACTTAATTGTTTACGCTATTTAAATTTAGGATATTTAATTTTCCTGAAGGTAGTTGAAATGAAAACAAGTATACTTTTTTTATTTTAGCTTACATTAAACAGCAGAAAAGTAACAATGATGGCCATAGAATATTAGCCCCAATTGCCATATTTGCAATATACCGTATAAAAAAGGGGAAAAAGAAACAATGGCAATGAAGTGCTTAAAAAAAGGAAACTTAAACATATTTCAAATACTCAAAAAAAAAAAAAAAAAAAAAACGGAGAACTTTATCAGGGCTACAAAATGACTGATTAAACTTGTTTGAACAAGAAAAGGCATAGTCGCCGATGAATAAGTAGATAATAAAATGAATAGGAGAGAAATCAGGTTCTGTATTGTGAAGAGAAATGTATTCCATCCTAATTTATATTCTCATATTCTACTGTTTCTAATTCTCAGCTTCTAATTGTTTTTCAAATCATAAATTTTGCTCTTCAGGTTTACCGTTGGCAACCGTCTCTATTCTTGTTCAAACCTGTTTCTAAGTTTCCATCGATGATATCTTTATTCTGACGAATAACGTCGTGTTTTGGGCACTCGGAACATAAAAAACTTTCAGTTAAATAATAATTAACAAATAACAATTCTGAACAAAAATACAATAATTCTGAGCAATAGTTATAAGTATAATTCATAAAATTATTTCTGAACAGTAATAAAAATTTTATTCAAGGTAAATTTTTTTTCTTCAAACATTGAATTTCTTGTTGTTTTCGTGAATTTCAGCTCATTGTTTTCCTTAAAAAATTTCCTTAACGAGCGTTTTATTATTAGAATTTTGTTTTTTATAAAACGAAAAACATTGTTTTTTATTCTACATAAGATATTGTTGTTGTTGCAAAAATATTGCTTTTTACTCTTTACGTGAGGTAAAAACTGTTTTCATTTTCTTGGGACACTTGTACTGACTAATTTCAAAGCATGCTTCATTTCTTTGAAGTGTTTTGTATCGTAAAGAAAATAAGTCTCACTTATGACGTACATCTTATATTATCTTCATTCATTAGACCATAATATGAGACAGGATTTTAATTTTTATATGCTAATATGAGAATTTTTATGCTATAATTTTTCAGGGATGTATAGATGATTTAGATAATATCGAAGAATTAGCAGCACTATTTTTTATTTAACTAAGATTTCCCACTTGATGCATGACAGCAAAAATTTAAATTAATACTCATTTCAGTCAAAATTGATGTGTGAAACATAATCAAATGAAGAACAACGCAATCTTTAGAACTTTTAAGAAATGTGAATTAATTAAAGCTAATCAATGTTACAAGTGCCGAAAATTGTTTTAATTCTCCGAGTATAAGCATTATTACATACGTTTCCCCATACCATATGCAACTTCAAAGATAACATTCGGATTGTTATTTTTTCACCCTCTGTTGTCGGGTATTTTTGACAATTCTTTATATACTTTGGCGTCACTGGTTTAAAATCAGCAGTCAGTTTCTCTCTACAAGCTACAGTTTTTCTATATTTCAATCACTTAATCTAAACAAATAATTATATATTGCTTCCAATACCGTATTATATGGTAAGTAATATTCTAATGAAATCTATTCGGCATAGAACTTAAAAACATAATTGTCCTCTTACCCTTTCGTGTACTCTCATGAGAAAAAAAATCTGTTAAAATTACCGTACTGTATGGTAAAGATATTTCTGGTAAAAAAAAGATATGATTCTTTTCAATAAAACTAAAATATACAGAATTTAAGCCCTTCATTTAGTAATTTTTATAATGTTCATATGGTAATGGTTAACCGGAAATTCTGGTTTTCAAAATTATAGTTCTTATTATCACATTTAATATGAAGTACATTAAGCGTGTGTTGCTACTTATGCTACTTTGCCAAAGTCAACAAACTTGTGCAAAAATCAAGCAAATGTTTGAAAATTTCAGGATGAGGATGATTTTTTTTTCTTTTAGTCGCACCATCTATGCCCAAAAATTCTTGTAGCGACTCCATACTCCATTCATTTATCCACAGATCGTAATTTTGACCTGAAAAGAATGATCAATCTAAGTACACAATAATATACTTAAATAAATTAATGATTTTTACGCTGTTTTCTAAGGTGTTATGAAAAATTTACAAATATTACCACATTTACCAAATTTTTCAACATTATAAAAGCAGAATTATTAATTTTAGTAAAATCGTTACTAAAGAGCTTCGGTGAAAACTATCGAGCTCTTTGGTGTTTCTATGGAGCCAGAAACACGTAAAATGTTTACTTATTCTGGTAGCTTTGACCATACAATTTTTCTCAGAGTAAAGCGAGGAAAGAAAAATATGTAAAAAATCAAAATGATACTACTCTGCATTACTAAATTAAAAACTTTATTCGCTTCGAAAATATTTAAATTGAAAGTAACAATCGACATTTTTTAAGCAACAGGAGCAAATTTTCAAGACTTTCCATACGTAAATGAAACGAATTAAAAGTGATTTGAAATATATAGCGTAAAACGGTCAACGAAAATGGAGAAATAAAGGTGAGAAACAAAGCTACAAGAATCACAGTAACTGAGAATGGATAAAAGATTTTAAAAAAATAACAATAACAGTGGGCAAAAAGGGTATATCAGGGTGAAATGCGTTTCCACGCTCTATTGAAACTGCTATTTCAGAATGGGGATCTCAAGCATATTACGGAGTTGTTAATTATTAACTTAGTTCCAAAATCAGACTTAATTAACTTCCTCTGAATAATCACGCCTCCTTAACACTCGGATTTGGAATTTTTACAACATAATTGTAAGAATACTCTCTAGATCTTAGTTTAGTCATGTCGTTAGTTTAGTCCGGATAGCAGTTTGAAAATTTGGGTCCCATTAATGTTAATTTCACTTTTCGAACATTTTGCTACAACTCGTGAAGTTCTTAAACGAATAAAAAAAATTTTAAAATCAAGAAAAAAAATTTATAAATAAAATAAAATTCGAAATTTAAACGAATATTTCTTGAGAAATGAAATTACTGATTTATTCGCATTTTTGAAAATAAAAATTTCCGTTTCTAGACATAGAAACTCGTTTTGCGCATTTATCATATTATTATATTCAATAAAACCAGAAAAGGATAAATATTATCATAATCGGATAAGTAATACGTGATAATATAATTGGCATAATACGTGATATGCATTCAGTCATCTTACCTTGCAAATAGAATGTTGGAATATATTTCTAAAATTAGGATAAAATTACCGGCAGCAGTTAGTTCATCTGATTAACATTAAAAATTTAATTCAGATTTATTTTTTTGCCTCTATGGCTTTTAAACCGTTTACAACTTGTACGATGAAAAAACTGTCAATATGCGGTTTTGTAACTATTCACAAATCGCATAGCTTCAAAATTATAAAAATAAAACGTAAGTGGACATTGGAGCTATGTTGGTGCTGTGTAATTTATGCGTGAATTATAGTTTCGAATTCTAATACTCCAGGGTCACCAATTTAAGAAAGTAAGAAACAACTTTTTATGTATTGAAGGAATAAAGGGAGTATTGTACTTATAACAATGAGATTTGAAATTCCTGTAAGGTCTGTCATGATATGGACAGATAAGCCCTCTCAGTTGCATTATGTATGTGTACCCATTTGAGCAGAACAAAATGGCTACCTAAGGTGGGATTAATTGGTAAGCATAGAATTCAGTTTATGTAACAATATTAAGAAAAACAAAAAACAATCGATACACATTTTTTCTCACTTTTAGTGGTTTGAATATTGTTTTTTATGGTTTTTTTTACTGTTTTGGTTGAAGATGGCAAAATAGTAATTAAATAAATTGCGATTTGACCATTTTCACTGTGAAATTTCTGACAGTATGTAACACAAGGAAATCTTAACAAAAAGAGCACTTACAATTGTTTACGCAAGCATAGACTTCTTAAAATACTAGCTTTCAATCTTTCATTTTCTGGGATAAAACAGAACCTTATTATAAGATTAAAAGATCTAGATCATTTGCAGATCTCGGAAACGAATATTTGTGAAATTAAAATTTATAATTATTTTTGGAGAACAAAGCTAAATCATAATATAGATACCTCTTCTCAAACCTACAAAATATGATCTCACTTGGATAGACTTAATCTGTAATCTTCTCTAGCTATTATTTACAATTTCTGCTACTATTACATTATTAATTATATAAATCATAGTTTAAGAGAAGGAATGTCAATTAAAAATTTAATTAATTTCCTTAGATTTGCTAACATTGTCGCACTAAAAAGGTTTTTCTTTTCCATTTTTATATGGTAAGATATTTCTGTTAATAATTAAAATTGGAATTGGATCAATAGATTTATTGCTTCGTAATCTCTTATCTATCACATAACTCTGATCAAATAAAACGTAATAGATTTTCAGATATTCATCTCATATTCATTTCGTATTTATATGCTGAGTTTTCGAATGAAAATTTGCTTCTAACATACCTATTCGTAAGTAAATTTTTCTGTTTCATTCGGTAAACGATTTTTATGATATATATTTGAAATTCTATTCGTATACAAAATTTTATTAAACTTCCTATACGTTTGTTTCCTTTCAAGTAGTTTTGCGAATGATTTTTTTTTCTATTTTCGGGTTCAATAATTCGTTTGCATAATCATAATTTTTAAGCATTTATTTCTAAATTTTGCACTTTACGTGGCAAAAAATTTAGGCGTTTAGTTGCAACAATTTTTAGAGCCGATGTACACCTAATGCAGTTTAAGGAAAAGAACTGTAGTTATCGTACGAAAAATTATATAAAGTTGACAAAATAACAATTGATAGAAATGATTATTGCGAAGGTATTACTAAAATTGCGTTTGCTTTTTAAACGTAATGTTTTTGCAATGGATGCATTAAATTAATTCCAATGAGCAGAAAAATATATATTGTCAGTAAAGTAATAAATAAATAAATGAAACTATTAGAGTTAAAAAGGAAATAAAAAATGTGACTACAAGTACTGTAAAAAGTTTTAATTTCATTCAACACCGAAAATGGTGACAACTAAATACCAATGATTTCACATTGTATTAGAAAAACTAAAAACAGAATAAAACTTTCTCCATTTTGTTGCTTTATAAAACTTTTACATATATGGTAATGATTAGTTAGCATATTACCGCCATTATCATATTATAAAGTAACGTATTATATATTTGAAGAGTTCGCTAAATTTACTCAGTAAAAAAAATCCTTGATTTCAATGTCATATTCGCACAAGTCATTTTTATCTTATTTTAAAACTAATACCTCCTCTTATCCTCAGTGGCGTGACAGCCAATAGAGGGCCAAGGCCTACTGTGCCACCCATCTTTGTTTTTTTGAACTGGGGCTCTGAGGTGCTGGAACATATGCTTCGGTTTAGTGGTCAGCCGGACGTGGAACTTATAGTGTTTTGTCGCCAAGCATGTTTGGTACATATTTTATTGACCCATTGAGGGAATGAAAGGCTCAGTCAACCTTGCTCGGTCCGAGGATCGAACCGAGAGTACGAAGCGTTAGGACTAATACACCTTCAGTTTTTTTCCTGTGATATTCAACAAAGGATAACGCATATGAGACAAAATGGAATAAAAAAAAGGCCCTAAGGCTATTTATCTCTAGATAACATACCATTATCTAAATATGGCCCTCAAATTCAATTGTGCGTCCAGTACTTAAAATAGAACAATACCATAGAAAATAAAGTACAATAGAAAGCTTGATGAATTGTTTTTAAATTAGAACAATTTTTGATCTACTGTATTTGAAAAGCAAAGAGAAGGAGAGGAATGACTAAAAAATGATTTTATAATGGAAAGTACTTTATTATTAGTTAATAATAGTAGAAATATTGTTTTACTTAACACTCTTTTAATAAATTTCGGAATAAACGACAAATGTAATAAAAAATTTAAATATCCACCTGTTCTTATATTTCTAAGAAAATAAAACATATTCTCAGCTTTAATGAAAAAAGAAGATATTTAATTTGAAAACATTATAATTGTTAAAAAATACCAACCACATTTATCAATAAACTCTTTACCTAGGACATCAACATAACTATTGTCTTATACGCACTGTTAGAATTTTCATTCCAAAATTAATAAAAAAAGAAAAATAACCAGTAGCATTCTGCCCAGTACATAAACTGTAAAGAACATTTTTTACCTTTACGGTTTTGAAACCGTTTACAACTAGTATGGTTTCACAATTGGAAAAAAGAAATTCAACTAGGCATAGGAATTAGCTTTCCGTTAGGTAATGGTAATTGGATAATGAATGATTTAATTTGGTGAGTGCTCGACCTAGAGTGGTATCAACACTAGGAATTGAACACTCGTTTTGTCAGTCATTAGATTGACAAATTTGTCCTCTCTGCTATAATATGTACTCCGCTGCAAGGAACTCATTCAATTCCTTAAGGCCTGGTTTCTTAGGACAGGACGCCGTCAGCTGGAAATCAGCGCTAACCTCTGATTGGTCCATTTGTGAGTTTGATAGTATACTTCATCGAACGCTCATCTTGAACTACAATTGCCGTTCAACTCAACTGCAGTTGGATTACAACGTGACGTTAACCACAGAAGCAATGGCGGACAACATCCAACAGCACATTGAAATCAGCCAAGATTTTGATTTTGACATTAAACATAGCTTCTTCATTAAACATAGCACTCTTCATTTAGCTCAGCTATAATATGTTTTTTCTTGGACAAAGTCATTACTTGTTCTCCAAAACACTGGTCGGCAATAACAAAATCAATACAAATTCAAAATAAATATTTGTTTACGTTATTAACGCATGCGCAATGAGAGATAATGTCTGCGTTGGACCGACTGCTCACGCTGAGCTAACAAAATTTGGCATCAGCTCTACGTCAACTTTCCGCTGACGCTCAGATAAGGCGCTAGTTCTAAGAAACCAGGCCTTGAGCTAACAAACCAGTATTTTGTTGACGTCAGCAGGACGTTGACGTCCCGCTGACGCCCAGATAAGGCGCTTGTCCTAAGAAACCAGACCTTTAGGTTGAACTAGTTGACGCAATAAAACCCTGGTCACTTAACATTAATAAGTGAAAGCAATTAATAAACGGGTTTTCTCCCAAATAACAGTTTGAATACTATCTTATATATGGCTATATGACTGTTTTGCTTGAATATGGGGAAACAATAGTAAAATAAATTGTTATTTAACTATTTTTTTCTGAAATATTTCAAACAGTGTATTAATAGTTTGCTAGATTTAGGACGTACAGATATCACAAGATTATGATTATAAAAATATTTGAAACGATTTTTTTTACTCTAAACAATGCATAAATATCAAAAATTCCAAAAAAATACCAGTTCTTCCTTAATTTTCTAATACATAATATAATTTAAATAATTTATTATCAGATTATTACCAAGAAATATTTAAATCATCACACTCAAATTAGCACAATGACTTCTTTTAAAAACTTATATAATGGCAAAATTAGAATACTGGCTTGTCGATTTTGATATATTAAATATTTTGAAGGTTTACCATAAATATATTTTTAGAATCATTAAATATATACATGGATGTTAACTAAATTACGGCCTGTTTCTGTATGATAATGATTTGTGAAACAGCTTATATTTTCTGTGTATTGGTTTTGAGATAATTTATTTGGGCTATGATATACGTAACTAAAACGTAAATACGCAAAGTAAAAACGTAACTATTAACTTCCAATGTTGGTGAAGTACTGAAATATACTCGTTTTAAACATCCTGCAATTACACTGAATAGTGCTCAAATAGCACAACAATAAAATTTCGATGCTTCTATGTTTAAATATTTTCATTAAAATTTTAAACACAAATATTTTTATTCACTTTTAAATAAACTGAATTTCTTTCACCGATGTAAATTTGAACTTGAAATAAAATTTATTTAGGTACAGAAAAAAATCCTAATTGTAGTCAGGAACGTTTTTCATTAAAAACAATACTTATCTTAATTTTACATTTATTATTTTCTTTCAGATAGTTAAAGCACATATATCGGAATGTATAAAGTAGTAAACATACAAAATATCTTGAAAATAAGCTTGATAAAGCAGATGGTTGCTTGATGTGTTGATTTAGTTTTACCAAATGACATCTTACAGTTATTTATTCTGAAATAATTAGAATATCATCCATGAAATTCAAAATGACCGAATTTGTGGATGCAATTTTAAAAATACATTAAAATTTTACTTACTGGGGATTATTAACTTGTAAATTTGGGAAATAATATTTATTAGCAGGATTGCATTTAGATCCAAATGATAAAAAAAAATAAATGCCGTGACCAATGAGCCAACTAGGTGCGTCCCCATTAGAGAAAATACTACTTTAACAAAGTAATGTGAGAAGTTGGTTGACAAAAGCGAACAAAGCAATTAGTTTGCGTTTCTAAAAACACTTGGAATAATATTTTCTAAATTTTTTGATTTTTCTGCGAATTTTCACAATTTTTTGGTACCTTTTGCCTCAAGAGCTCAAATTTTTCTTTAAATCATTAACAATCATTTCGAAAGAAAATTTTTAATTCGCAGAAGATAAAAACTCTCCTATTTAATGCATTTTACCATATCTGTGTAAAAAAAAAATATTGAAAATAAAAGTTGAGACTATTCCTCTCAGACATTTGTTTGTAAGCCATTATATTTAAAGTTAAGGTACACATTTCTTGCTTTAAAAATGTCTCTATATTTGCCAAGGCATTGTAGACAAAATGTTTTTAAACTTAATAATGCATTACGTATTCAAATATTAATTCATTTTTATATTTTATAGCTCACTATAAACGAAGAAATGAATAGATTCATTATATTGGCGTTGTTCTTGAACGTGGCGATGGCACAAGTTCCTTTTGTTTGCGATTTTGTGTGCACACCTGAGATACTAGATTCGTGCCCTGTTCTGGATTGCGGACCAAACGAATCGCCGCAGCATAAACCCGGAACGTGCGACTGCTGCAATGTATGCTTGCCCAATAAAGGTAATGTAACTTTCTATAAACTATCTTCATACATTTAAACATCGCTTTGCATTTTACTCAACACTTTTTAGATGTTGCTCGGCTGGTTGTTTTACACTAGTCTGATATTAATTTTAACTGTTAATTATTTAACTTTTAAATGATTTTCTTTTTAATTTTTATACACAATTAGCTTTTATCTTTGATTTTGTATATCGCTTTTTTTGGTATTCGTCAAAGCACGCTTTTAAATATTGATTTGCAAACATTTTTAAATTTCAAATGTATTTTATAACATTTACGTCCCTTTTGGACAAATATATTTTAATGATTTTAATCTTAGGGTATATTTAATCTGTACTAGTTATTTTATCAATATTGTCCTTTTACATCTTTATCCTATCTTTTATCCACAAATAATTTTATACCTTGAAATATTATGCATGTAAATGGCTTTGTACAGTCGATTTCTTTTTTTTTTAAACATAATGTTTTAAAATTGCAATGTTTTTACAATTTTCATTTTTAAAAATTTTATGTCCTTTTGGACAGGATTGTACTAATGTGTATTTTTACCTTGTGTGTAATTCTTAACTATTTTCTTTTACCCAGCAACTAGCTCTAGCTCTCAATTCGATCCTATTGATACCTTTATTCAAGTGTAGTATCTAGAAAGTAAAAATGGGTTCGTGATGTTAGATATATTATGTTACTATAAAGGTCTGTTTGCCTGAACGCAACAACACCAAACACGACCAATAATGTTTTAGTTTATTTTTATGATAAATTTTTGAACGATATGCTAAATTATATGGGTCCGTTCTTACTGATGTATTTCAATGTTTTCGAGGCTTGTTGCCATCGTTGTTTCTGTAAAATTTTTATCATTTTATTTCTATATACTTGCTGTCAAATTAAAAATAGTTGTTCCACTGTATTTGGCGAATGGGCCTATAGGCCTAGGCCGCTGTAAAATTTTCCATAAACTATCTGCATATACTTTCTATATGTTACCGAAAAAATTAAGGCACATCAGATTTTCTGTTCCTTAACATGTTCCAGTAAAAAAGATTTTATGGTAAAAGCACCCTAAGTGCCAGTACTAAAGGCTGAAATCGAATTATTTCTAAGGATATAAAATATCAATTTTCGATATTTATTTTCAAAACTACTGGTGTTGATTGCGAGATCAACAATAACGATGTTATTTTGTCAGCACCAGCTATCATTGACGAGTTCAAATCAGATCAAGCAAACACCATGATTTCACATGAATCTACATCTACTGCTGTTTAAAAATTAGAGTTAATCGAAGTATTGTGACTTCTGTTATCATTTCACACCCTATCCAAGTAAAGTAACTGTACCGCCACTTCTTGTCACCGAACATCGTACTGCATTACTTTGATAGCAGCCATTTTATCGACTTCATATTCGATTAAGATTCTCTCCGAGGAGAAAAAAATTCTAGCAAAATTGCCCTACTGTATGGTAAACAATTCTGGTTAAGGAAATTAAAATACGAATTATTTTAACCATTCATTTGGTTATTTATCCATCCATTTGGTAATTTATCCATTCATATGGTGATAACGTTATACCGGAAATTCTATTTTTTTAAAATTACAGTTCTTATTACCACTCATAGAGTAAAAATGCGAAATTTAAAAATAAATTTAGCATAATAAATACTTTTTATGCCATGCCCTGAGTAATCATCAAAAAATTACCAAATTTTGCAACATTTAATAAATTTCGTCACAGATTATAAGACCAAATCTATTAGTTTATTTTATTAAAATCATTATCAAGCACTTAGACAGAAATAACTGAGCGTTTTGGTTTTCCCATAGAGACGGAAACACGGTAAATTTTATCATATTCTGTAAGTTTCGTCCTTTTTTTCTTTGGTCTATTTTTCTTTATAACAGTAAATGGTGACATTGTTATCTCTACTGTATTTCTGGAACTGTTACACATATCCGCTTTTCATTTAAGCAAATCTTATACATCTTATATATAACCTTAATAAGTGAAAGCAGTTAATAAACGGGTTTTCTCCCAAATAACAGTTTGAATACCATCTTATATATGGCTATTTGACTGTTTTACTTAAATGTGGAGAAACAACAGTGACATAAATTGTTATTTAAATATTTTTTTATGAGAAATTTCGAACAGTGCATTATCAGTTTGCTAGATCTAGGACATGCAGATGTCAGAAGATTATGAATATAAAAATATTTGAAACGATTTCTCTTTACGCTAGACAATGCATAAATATCAAAAATTCTAAAAAAATTTAGTTTTCCTTCAATTTTTTTCACATAATATAATTTAAATAATTTATTATCAGATTATTACCAAACAATACTTAAATCACTGCACTCAAATTAACACAATAACTTTTTTTAAAAAACATATAAAATGTTATTTTTTTTTTAATGGCGGTCACTTAGAGCTATTGTCCATAAGCCACAGAAAGTGCCAGAACTGCTAATTCTCTTTTCGTTACCCAGTGGGCACTTGTGGCGAAGCCACGGCGGTGGAACAGCGTCGCCCACGTCACACTACCACAACCCGTTTATAGGGCGGGTCACATTCACACATTCACACACAAAGGAGAAAGGACATAGAACACAGATAGAGGGAAAGAAACATCCATGCCTTGCCCGGGATTCGAACCCAGAACCTTTCTGATGCAAGGACAGTTCCCTAAAATGTTAAAATTAGAATACTGACTTGTCAATTTTGTTATATTAAATATTATGAAGGAGTACCATAAATATATTCTTAGAATCATTAAATATATACAAGGATGTTAACTAAAGTATGCCCTGTTTCCATATGATAATGATTTGGAAAACAGCTTATACTTTCTGTGTATTGGTTTTGAGATAATTTATTTGGTCTATGATATACGTGAAAATGTTACTGTAATGCAACAATATTAACCCTACTCTTCATTTGTGCTCTAACTGTAGGATCAGACTGTAAAGTTGACTGTAGCACTGATCAGTGCCCGCAGATAAAATGTGCTACAGGCTATGAATCGTACACACCTCCTTGTGAATGCTGTAATAAATGCAGGAAAATTAAAAGTAAATAGCAGTACTACTTTTTTATGTACAGTTCGCAAAAAAGGGGCCACTTGAGTAACTTTTTATCTAATAATCGAATCTTTTCATTCTAGGACTCAATCTTAATCAATCGAGGGAGTGGAAATATGATAATTAATTAGTGTAGACAATATTTTAAGTTACGAAATCAGACGCGTAATAGTACTTTCTCTTAATAAACACATTTTTTTCGACGGATTCAAATTTCTGACACCCGAAGAATAAGTGGAAGCTGCAATATGAGAAATATGGTCCTAATAGTTCAGTCAAGAGAGCGGTCCAACATTTGGACAAATTAATAAATATTTTTTTTTTTGTGTATTTTGCCATATTTCGAGAAATTTTTAAGCGGAATTAAAAAGTATGGCACTTAATTATGAAATTCGTTTATCCAAAGATTCCATGCAAAAAAAAATTATAAATAACATTAAAAAATAAATTTTTGTTCCTTTACTTGGTATTAGTCCAAAACAAATTTGACTTGTAAGGTATGCACACTTTTACATTATAGTTAAAGAATGCAATTTTAAGGCGGCAAAATACTAAATTTGAGCACAATTGATCGAATAGACTTTTGGACTTCAAATAAATATTAACTAAAAATTATTTTTTTGTTTCAATTGTCTTTGGGTAAACAAATTTTTATAATTGCGAGCAGCAACTTTTCCATTCGCTTAAAATACGCAGGATATGACGAAATAGACAATAAATAAAATTTACATTAAGGGATCCTAACCAAACCTATTTCTTGACCAAACTAATGAGGCCTTACACCCCCCCTATGTATTGGGGGTTTGAAATCCGAATCCATCATAAAAAATTTGTTTATTCTGGGAAACAGCGCTTTTGTGTCTGATTGCATAACTTAAAAATATCGTCTGCATTAATTAATTAGCATATTTGAAGTCACCTCCTTGCACCAATAAGATTGAGTCCTAGAACGTGAAGATCATTAGATAAAAGTTATTCCAGGTGGTCCGTGTATTTTTTAGCACATTGTACGAATAAGTTTTTGTTTATTTAATTTTTGAATATTTTTGTTTGATTAATTATTACTATTACTAATTATTTATTAGTTAATATCTCGCCTATTATATTCTTGTTTTAATATTTTATCTAGTCTTATTTTCTTGCTTTTCTTAATTATTAATATTAATCTACCTTGTGATGTTAACTGTAAAGCAGTTCTTTGCCCATTGATAAAATTTTCTTCGTCTTACACATCTGCCAAAACTCCTTGTAAATGATGTAATGAGTGCAAAAAATATAAAGTAATTATTACTATTTTCCTCTATATGATCTTTATAATTTGTGTTTTATAATTCAGTTGAGTATTTTTCATAAACTTTTTTCTTGTTTTATTTCATTTCTTTCTTCTTTTTTTTTAGGTTTAGATATATTGTTTCTCACTGTCATGTTTCCATTGCTTGTTTCTTGAATTATTGCTTTTTTGAAATCTTCTTTTTAAATTATATACAAAAACTATAATTAAATAAATTATAGTTTAAAAACCCTTAGGAAAATTAGCCATAGGATTGCCATAAAAAAATGCCATAGGATATTTCTATGGGGTTTTGTTCTATTCTCTATTCTAATAAAATTCTATTTATAACTCTTTAATAATACTCTTTATAACTCTCATAGTCTTTTGGCTATTAGCCTTCGTAAAAATAGTTTTAAATTTAATATTAATAAGGGGGGTAGGCTTTATTTTTTGTCTATGTTATCTTTCGTTAAATCGCCAAACGTGGCACTCATCTCATTCTCCTAACTGTCCGTTTAGGATCAATTCAATTTACTCATAATTTTCATTTCTGAGCGTAAGGACTGGGGGCTTATGCCCTCCACCCAAGCACTAATAAACGGTTATTTCTTGATGAGAGAATAAGTAAGATTTTTTTACCCCTTTAAGTGACCTTGTTTCCTTATTTTATAATTTTGGAAAACTGCCATGTTCTTTATTTTAAGATTTACATAATAAATCAGTTTTTCTTAAGCATTTTTATTCATTTTTCTAGGATAAATATCCCCCCTTCATAACAGAATTCAGATGTGTCTCAAACCGTAAAAAATTATACTTAAATTCTACAAAAAAACTACATCTCATATACAGTAAAGAATTTATACTAAAGCGCTATGAAGCGTTTGATTTTTGGAGGAAGAAGGTTGAAGTCTTCTGATGACAAAAATACAGTTTAATTAAAAATTGGAGCACTATAATAGCTTTCGAACGGAGTTTACAATTTTGAAATCTTTATTATAAGCGTCTACCACGAGATGAGGAATTTAGTATTTAGTTAAGAAATGGTCCTTAGCTTCTTTTTGACAGTGTATAACGTTTTAAAGGTCTTAAAGTACGACATGTCCATTAGTTGATGTTGAAGTCCGAATCCTTGTAATATTGAATATAATCCAGAAGACAGGGAAAAGTAATGGAACAAACTCGACTATTGTCATTCAAAAAATATTCTGTTTAATTTATCTTTGTTTTAAAACTAATTTAAAATATTTTCAGTTTAATTAAAATCTGAGATTGTAATTAGGTTCAATTAAATATTTCTGTATAAAAAAGCAGAACATTACAGTTTAATAAAAAAAAATTCATTTCGCCATTATAAATACTCGCTTCATTTTGCCATTATGAATACTCTCTAATCCTAAAATAATCACTTTTCTATTGAAATTGATTCTTCAAGCCTATTTTCTCAATACTACCAGATACTTGCGGTAAAAACGAAGTTTATACTGAATGCGGGTCTGCATGTCCCAAAACTTGTGCTAACTTGGGAAAAGATCAAGTCTGCACTGAACAATGTGTCAAAGGTTGTTTCTGTCAAAAGGGATTAGTAAGAAATGACTACGGAGAATGTGTACAACCAAGTCAGTGTCAAAAACGTAAGAAAATTTTGATATTTAAAATTTATAAGTTAATTCAGTGTAACATTTTATTTTCATATTAGTGTAAAGAGTTCAATTTGAAATGAATCTCTATTTAAGCACTGAAAACGTTTGAATTTGCTTGTGAACAGTGAAGTGATATTAACCATGAGTTTGCTGTAAGTGCCAAAAATCTGTTGGATATTACTAACAATTGTGATAAATTTTCGATTCAGATAAATGATAATCAATAAATTTTCGAATAATTATATGAAATAATAAAACAAATATGTTTTTTATTGTTATAATGATGTAAGTCTTGTATGTTTTGTTTTTTAAAAAAGTAACCGAAAAATACTCCAAAAGTTGTTCTCTTTCCAGCGATTCACCTTATTTAAAAAAAATGAATACCAATACTGCTTCTAGGTTCATGTGAAGTAAACAGAAAGATTAACAGTTGTCAAAAAACCTGTTTTCGAATCCAGGAAAATAGAAAAACGAATAATCGCGCCTCATTAATTCTTTAAAAAAACTCAGAGCATATTTATGAATTCTATATTTTTAAAAAAAAACAAACTTATTTTTCAAACCTCAAATCAAATTGGGTATAATATAGCCTACGTCACAGGTTGTGTTATTCCTACTAAATTTAACCCATGAACGGCATTTTCTGCGAGTCTAACGTCAAGCAACAAATAAACAAACGAAGTGTTCGATCGTTAAATAGCTGCTCGCCAGATTTTATTGCATTATAAAGAAAAGTTATTGAAACTAAATACAACTAAATAAACAACAACAACTAAAACAAATAACAACAACTACTAATAACAATAACTAAATAAACAACAACTAAATTCCATTCGTTTAGCATTGCGTCATATGTTGTTCCTACAAAATCGAAGTAGTTGTGTTTTTTTCATATTATACCCAATTGAATTGATTGTAGATTTACTTTTTCAACAAAAATCATTTTTAGTATCTTTTGCAAATTCGGAATATTAATTTACGTTTGATACGACATTTTTAAATGTTAGATCTAAGTCATTTGAATGTTAATTAAATCTATGATGGTGTTTAGGTTAAAGGTAATATTTCTGTATAAAAGAGAAAAAATTAAAATTTAGATTATATTCAGCTTCATTTTGCCATTTTTAATATCCTCTAAAATAATATATTATTTCTTTATCGTTACATTGACTTTCTTAACTTGTTTTCTCAGCACCATCTTGTGGTAAACACGAAGTTTATGATTATTGCGGGTCCGCATGTCCCAAAACTTGTGCCAACTTGGGAAAAGATCAAGTCTGCACTGAACAATGTGTCGCAGGTTGTTTTTGTCAAAAAGGATTAGTTAGAAATAACTATGGTCAATGTGTACACCCAAATCAGTGTCCAAAACGTAAGAAAATTTTGATATTTAAAATTTTTAAATTAATTCAGTATAAAAGTTAATTTTTATAATTGTGTAAAGAGTTAATTATCTCTATGCAAGCACTGAAAACGTTTGAATTTGCTTGTGGACAGAGTAATGATATTAATCATGAGTTAGTTGTAAGTACCAAAAATTTGTTTGATATTACTAACAATTGTGATAAATTTTCTGGATATTACTTAAAACTTAAACATTATATATTATATGAAATAATAAAAGAAATATGTTTTTTATTGTTTTAATTAAATAAGTTTTGTATGTTTTGTTTTAAAAAAAAAACGAAAACGATGATGATGAAATGTGAAATATGATGTTCTTAGACTGATCTATAAACAGGCAATCATTCCTCTTATATCTTATGCTTCGAGATCTTGTAGGCATTCCTTAAGGAAAAAAATTAATTACAGGCTTCTTATGAGGACTCAACGGATATTTCTGCTTCGGATCATTAAAGGATACAGGACTTATAGTTATAAACAGTATTTGCTATTTCTGGTCTGCCACCTATTGATTTAGTTGTGAGCAAACTTCAAACCAAAGTTAGAGAAAACTATTTGAGTAATTGTCGTGACACCCTTGATTGGAAGCAACCGGGATCTTTCTTGCCACATCCTTCAAGCAGGAAGCCCATCACGCTTGTGTCGTATTCCAAGGAAACCCTTATTGAGCACAATACTATTTGTTACAAGATTGAAGTAAATTGAATTGGAAAGTTGAGCTTGCCTACGTTATTTATGAAGACGGAGAGGAAAAATTATTCTCCAGCATCGAATAAGAGACGAGTGCTCAGTTTTTCAAGCCGAACTGCTGTACATTAATCTTATCGTAAATTTTCTCTCCCTCTCTCTATTGTGCATAATGTGAGTCATAGATATCTTGTTTGCTCTGATTCACTTTCTTCTCTTCAGTTGCTGCTTAATACAGATGCTGTGGAGAAACTCGTTGTCGGCATTCAGTCCATAGTGAATGCCCTTGATGGAGTTGCTAACATCAATTTTGCTTATGTTCGAGGCCATAATGGTGATTTCGGGAATGATAGAGCAGATCAGTTGGCCAAGGATGCGACTAGCCTTGATATTGATTTGCTTATGTCTGTCCCGCTTTTACATTGGGAACATGTTGCTTCGGAAATAACTGTTTTGACTGGAACAAAGAATATTTGGCTCCCCCAAAAGCTGGGTGGACTAAAAAATTCTTCCCAACTATTTTTCATCGGAGTAAAACTTTTTCTACTGACTTTAAGCTGTCCTAGATTCTTACTGGTCACGGTAATTTTAAAAGTTACTTGTTTAAGTTTAATTTGATTAATGATAATCTTTTCTCACGTGAACAGGACTCTGAAGCTGTTGAACATATTATTTTTTTATTGTAAGTTATACTCAAGCCAAAGAGAAAGTTTGAAAAGGAGTTGAGAATTTCAGTTATTTATTGCCCACCTGTTTTATCCTCTTTAGTTATGTGCACTGAATAGCTTACTATTTTGCGAAATTTTGTAAACAGCTTAAACTTTTAATTCTCATTCTGCTTCTTTGCAGCTTTTTTCTTTTGTACTTTGCCCACTTACTTCTGTAAGCCTCATGTTGTACATTGTGGAGTATGAGGAGTTGTTTAAATGAAACTTAATTTTAAGAAAAATAGTTTGGTCTGGAGTGTGCTCTTAAGTTAGGATGTTAATTTTAATTCTTGAGTATTTCTTTATATATTGTGCACTTCTAAAGCGAATGTAAAATATTTTTACTTACAATTATGAAATTCGTTTAGATAAAGATAATGCCATGCAAAAAGTATTTTTTTAACAAGTATGTTATATTTTTTATAATTTTATTTAAGAATGGTTGAAACATTTTTACTTGTAAGGAATGCAATTTCTCACATCATTTAAAAAAATTAATTTTATTTAACAAAATACAAAATTTGAGCAAAATTGGTCGAATAGCTCCAATTAGCTCCAAAGTATTAAATTTCAAAAAAAAGTCAGATACATAAAGTTCGATTTCGCAACTATTCACAAATTTTGTATTTTGCTGTCTAAAATATATTCTTTAAAAAGATGCAAGAAATTGTATACCTTACAGTTAAAATATTTTCCGACCATTTTTAATAAAATAATGAAATTTAATAAATATTTACTAAAATGTATTTTTGGCATCGAATTATCTTTGGATAAACTAATTTAATAACTGTGTGTAAAAAATTTTCTATTCGCTTAAAAAGTTCTTGAGATAAAGAAGAAAAAATTTAAATTGACATTATGGGTTCAATCTTTAGAACACTCTCCTAACCAAACTATTGTGATAATATATCCCAGATTGCGGCTACTTCTTAGATTTCAGAGGTCAGCAATCCAAATCCTTCGAATAAAAAGTATGTTTATTCAGAGAAAGCGAGGTTTGATGACTAATTTTGTAACATAAATCATCCTCTGCATTTATTAATTAGCATATTTGAGGTTACCCTCTCTAGTCTTTAAGAATCCGATCATTAGATCAAAAGTTATTCAGGGTGGAATTTTTTGCTCAATGTACTTGCTCCTTAATATTGATTGTATAACTATTTCTTAAGCTTCTGTTGTAATCGCTTATCTAATAATAATTACGTGCACAGTAAAAAATTCCTGATTAAATTATGGTAAAATATGTCAGAATTCAGGTAACGTGTTTGTTTTTACATGAAATCTATATTTTACAGTAAAAGTTTATGTACTAATAATCTGATGCCTCATAATTTTTACAACAATATTTAATTTAATATAATCCAATCACTATTATTATTACTGTAAAAAATTACGGCAAAAAATTCTGGTATTTAGATTTCAGCATTTTGTATTAATTTTAGTGCTGTTATTAAAATGCTGTTGTGCCCTATTTGTATAAAACGGTATATTTCAAATGCTGTCATGTTCACAAAAATTAAACACGTTCTTAGAAATTTGCGCAGCCATACATTGTTTATTTTTGCTTATCAGAGACTGATGCAATGCGCACAAGTAACTTAATATTTTCTTTAAATCTTTAAATTAAGTATTTTCATGCCTATTTTTTTTACCTAGCGACCCCAGGTTCAGAAGTGTGCGAAACCGTTGATTGCAGAGGAAGTCCATGTCCAGCAGTTGATTGTGCTCCAGGTTACAAGCCAGTAAGGTCTTGGTGTGGTTGCTGCGATAAATGTGAACTAGTGAAAAGTAAATGCATTTATTATACGTGCACTATGTTATGTTGAAATTAATACTTATGTTTGATAATATTAACAGCTGAATAACATTAACATTATGTTTGATAACAGCTATTAACCGATAAATAATTTCAACAGCTATTCCCATGATATTATAATTTTAATAACAAAAAATCTTAAATAAATAATACCAAGAAAAAGAAATGGAAATGCATGAATGATTAAGAACTTCATTGGCTTCAAAAAATGTGTGAAGAAAAATATTGTGCGACAATGCAATGTTTTGCAGCATCAGCTCATCTTAATGCCCTGGAATCTTGTCTCATTCATATGAATGCCAATTCTCTTATTAAAGACCTAAGTTCATCATCACTTTTCCTTAGAGCGAGGAAATTCATTTTGCCTTTATTTTCAGCTAAAACAGTTTTTCTATTTTATTTCCCCCTATTATTTTTTCAGATATATTTTTTATGTTTCACTCATTGGCAATCGCGATTACTATATTTTATTTTTCCCCTTTGTTTTATTTCTTTTATTGGAAATCTTAAAAATTAGACAGATTAGCTCTCTGGGTTGCAATATGTCTGCAGCCGCAATTGAGTGTCTTAATTAGATAGACAGCCATATTAGCTGAAAGCAGTTAATAAACGGATTTATTTCTTAATTAAGAGTTTGTATTATTTATGGTTATTTGATTGTTTTATTTGAATATGGTGAAATAAGAAATTAAAAAATTTTATTGTTATATTCCATTTTCCGGGAAATTTCTAACAGAGTGGTGACTTTTTACGCATGCCTTGCTGCTTAATATTGATCGTAAAAGCACTTCATGAGCTTTTTTTTCATTTTATAACTTATATTATTGTTCTGCGATAGATTGCAATGCGTATAAAATTCAGCCTGGACAATTATACCTTTATGGACTGTAAACACTTTATTTGAGGGATGCGCTGGTAGCGCTGCGGAGCAACACCTCCTAGAAAGAACAGGCCTCAGCACGGGTTACCATAAATATCCCTTAGTAGTCCAAACGTAATGACATATTTTGTATTTTCAAACACTGCGCAGCTTAGTACCCCTAACGTAATGACATCTTTCTTATTTTTCGTCTACTGCGCAGTTAACTTCGTCACATCGGACTACTAAATTGATCCGTGCTGAGGCCTTTCTACTTCTAGTAGGTGTTGTGCGGAGAGACAACACGAGCGTGTATACTCTTTGGTTGTTGTACATTAACTGACACTTGGCTGAGAACAATGACGCCAAGAAGCCAACGGGCGTAGAAACAATTATCTAACTAATTGAGAATTATTCGTGAGGAGTGATATCTTTTAACTATTGCCATGATCATAGATCATTAAATGCACTGTCACATATAAATAAATATTACATTTAAAGCTTTTACCTTCATAATATGCTTTTTTTTTCTTTGCATCGCAAACCCAGGTTCAAAAGTGTGTGAAACCATTTTTATTAAGAACAATTAATCTCACTCACGCTAATTTAAATATTTTTTTTTATAAATTTGCATACTGTTGTCTTTCTTTTAACTGACCTTCCTCAAATGTGACAACTTCATAACCAAATGAATGCCCCAATGATTGTCAGCTTTCCAGCGATACCACTAAACTACAAAGAAGGTAACGAGTTGGTAACACTAAAATGTTCTTGCTATCCAGTGTGCCAGAAAAAAGATACTGTTTGATGAAAATTATGAAAAACTATATAATTCATACTATATTTTCTTTATATTTCATGTAGATTGAGGAAAATGTTCTATGGAATCGAATAAAACGGCTATGAAATCTTAACTGATTCATCATTTTTTTTTTGAGGAACAACGAGGTTTATTTAAAAATAAAGGAAATTATTTAACGATTAAAATTTTGAAGATCAGAATAGTTTCGATATTTCGAGCTTAGATGCCTCAAAAAGAATTGTTGCATCAAATAATATTTTCCTCTTGTCATTATATATCCTCCTAATGTTAATATAAATTAAGTGTTTCTGCTCAAAACCTTGGTATGTAAATTTTTTTAAGAAATAGAAAAACAATTATTTTCGGAAAAAATCACAATGTTAATTTATTATAAACCAATTCTTTTCAATTTAATGCATAATTATTTTCGCCTTACTTTTAAAAATAAAATTATCATTGTAGTATTTAGACTTATAGTCAACTATCAATACAAACATGTTTATTCTTAGTTATTTTCTTGTATCAGGACTCCATTTTTAGCGAAGTGTTTTTGAATATATTTTTCTACTTTTTAGAAAATGTTTAGTTCTGAACTTGTTATCTCGTATACTCGCTATCTCGAAATTTTTTAGTGACATTTTTACTTCGAGATATCCAGAGTATACCGTATTTAGTATTAAACATTAAATATATATTTTTTGATATTTTCAGAGTATTTAGCGAGTGAATAAACAATGAAATTTCTTCATCGCATCGTTCTATCAATATTGTTATATAAAATAGATGAGTTTACATGTCTGAAGTAGCATAAATTCTTCCAATTTATTAGCGTCTGCATGCATCAACTGAACATACATGAGTTAGAACTTGGTTTTTCATTGAAATACAGACAAAAAATATCGGACTTGAACGTTGTGGATGGTTTGAGAGAGTTATATTTCTTTATTGATGAATTTGGTTATTTTGTTTCTATGCGAAATACTAATGAATTCTTTCAGAAATGAGTCCTTTTCATTATTCATCCAATATAGTGTTGTTAGAACTATTTTAATTTTAATTTTCCTTCTTTATAAGCATTTTAATTGAATAATTTCACAAAAAGACAAAAATATTAAATAAATATTTAGTTATTACTCGTATATAAATTTAATTACATGCTTTCATTTAAAATTCGTAAAAAAGTTCTAATCGACCTTTCGATATTTTTTTCAACCTTTATTATATATTTTGAAGCCAATGACGTTTTTTATCAAGAACAATTAGTCTTACTCACATAAATATAAACTTTCCAATATTTTTATAAATTAACGTAATGATATCATTGTATTAACTAATCATCATCAAATGGTGCAATCGACCCTTAGGACCTTTGGAAGGAAGCTTAGGGTTTCGCGGAACACCATTTGAGAACCACTGAATTACAGCAACTACCCTTTCGTATCCTGTTAGTGGTCCCACTAATTATGCCAATCAAATGAAAATCGCATAAAAGTATGTTCCGAGTTTCGTTAGAAGTTGTGCCGTATAATGGTTTGAAATGTTTTACTAAACACTTTTAATTTCCATTCTAAAATTATGGTAATATAAACGACAGCAATCTGCTCCTCCAATTTAAAGGCAAAGAATATTTTTTTTAACTTTTGCGGTTGTGGAATAGCTCACAACTAGTATATTAAAAAAAAACATGAATACAAACTATACGTTTTTTTAAAAACATTTACAACAAGTATGGCTTCAAATATATCGAAAAATTTAGCTGGAAATTTGATATAGGCCTTTCATTAGGTACTGGGCATTGCAGTTAGGTTTTGGTTTGCGTTTTATCAAATGAACCATGAAATGTGATTTAATTAGTTTACCTTTTTTTTTCACTTATCGCAAGAGAAGGAAAATTCTGATACTTAACTAAAAACATTGTGATAAGTGATATGTTTGTGAAAGACAGCTTTACGGCGCTGCTTTACACCGAAGAGCCATTACATTATGACCACCCTGCTAATAACATGTAGGACCACCTTTAGCCCTTAAAACTGCTAGCATCAGCCGTGGCATTGATTCCACAAGGTGCTGATAGGTAGTCTGAGGTATCTGGTACCAAGCGCTCACCAACTGGTCCTGAAATTCCCTCCCATTGCGAGGGGGTAGCGTGGTAGCACGAATTTGGTTTTCCAAGTAGGACCACAAACGCTCTATTGGATTAAGATCAGGTGAAATTGGGGGTCAAGACATGACTTGAAAGTCACTGGAATGTTCCTCGAACCAATCCATGACGATTCGACCCTTATGACACGGTGCATTATCCTGTAAGTAAACACCGTTCCCCGCAGGAAAAACTGTTGCCATGAATGGGTGAACCTGGTCTGCAACTATGTTCAAGTAGCTTAGAGACGTCAGGGATTGTTTTATGAGGATTATGGGTCCTGATGGGCCCCATGAAAACATTGTTCCTGGGTAAGAAACCATGAAAACCAGGGCGAGCCCATTGTTATAGATGGAGGGTGATCATAATGTAATGGCTCTTCGGTGTATTTGCGTGAATGAGAGTATCGTATTCCAATAGTCAAGGGTCACTAATTGGGGAGTGCATAACACTGAAAACACTTTTTGTGTTGAAAGAAATGACTAAAATATTGAGTTGTCAACGCTGGAAAATGAACCCCGGTTATGAGATTGACTGATTAGCAATCTTGGTTATATTAAGCACCCAGCTGCAAGGAATTAAGTGTCTTCATTAGCTCGTCTAGTTGGTGCGATAAAATTCTATTTGTTTAACCGTATTAGGAGAAACAGTGTTTCTCACAGTAAATAGATTGATGGTTATTTAACAATTTTATTTGTATAAGGTGAAATAGCAATTAAATAAATTGTTATTTGACTATTTTTTCCAAAAAATTTCTAATTGTGTGGGGATCTTTTATGCGCACATTTTCTGTTTTATATTGATGGTAAAAACTTTTTTATAGCTTTTGTTTTCATTTTATATTGCTTAACTAGTTGTGAATTATTTGTGTGCAACGATATCTTTTAACTTCTGTGATGGTCATACGACATTAAATGCATTGCCACATGTAAATAAATATTATCTTCAAGCTATATGCTGTTACCTTTATAATATTCTCTTTTTTTCGTCTCTTCAAATAGCACTCCCAGGTTCAGAAGTGTGCGCAGCCATCGATTGTAACGGGAATGAATGTAAACTAATTAACTGCATTGAAGGTTCCGCGCCAGTGAGGTCTGATTGCGGTTGCTGCGATACGTGCGAACCAATAAAAAGTAATTTTTCTAATTTTACTGTACTAAGTTATGAATAATTAATATTTTGAATTGGATTTTGAAGGATTAATACTGTTTGTTCCGCTGTGAGATAATTTTAGAAACAAGAAAATCTTTAAGATAAACAATCCCAAGTAAAAGGAATAAAACTGTTTGATTGATTAAAAACTTCAATGGCTTCAGAAATATGATGATAATAAAAATATTACTGAGCGATACGGCCGAATTTATTTTTACCTCTGCCACATCAGATCATCTTGAAGCCCTGGAATTTTTTTCATACATATAATTGCCGATTCTCTTGTTAATAACATGCGTTCTTCAACACCTCCTCATAGAGCGCATGGACATTCATTCACCTCTCATTTGCAACACTCGGCCATAGCAGTTTTTAGAGTTTTTTTCATCATTTTCTTTTCAACTTAATTTTTTACGTTTTACTCTCAGGCTACCGTGGTTTTTCTATTTTGTTTTTTCCGTTAAGCTTTAATTTTTGGGGGGAAACTTAAAATGTTTTGTTTCAAATTTCTTCATTCATATTTTGTAAATTGAGAAAATAAGCGCCTATTTTAGAACGCTTCAAACATTCCGACATTTTTTTAAAAAACATTTTCAAATTTTTTGAAGCCAATGACGTTTTTTATCAAGATCAACTAATCTTAATAAATGCCGCTAATTTAAACTTTTCAATCTTTTTATATATTAACTTATTGATATCATTCCTTTAACTAATCATCATCAAATGTGGCAACTGCAGAACCAGATGATTGCCAAACTGATTGCTCAGGATCATACAACTGTCCAACCATACCAGAAAACTGTCCAGATGGTTTCGAGATGCGAATACCAAAATGTAGATGTTGTCCAGAATGTCTGAAAAATGGTACTAAACTAATTAGTGTAATTTGCATGAAAACTATTTCATTCATACTATATTTTCTTTAATTTTTGCATTGGTTGAGGAAATATTTTGCAGAGCAGTAGTTCATGGTTTCAAATACCTTTCTGCATTCTGTTGGCGGTTGCGCTAACCATGAAATGGAAAACACATAATGGTATGCCCGAAGTTCTGTTGGCCTAAGTTGCGTTACACGATGGTTTGAAACATTCAACTAAAGTGTAAGAATTGTATGCCTGAACTATAGGAATGATACCTAATTCGTAACATGTTCCACAACATGTTTCGTAACAGAAATCACTGACAATTTCATTTGAAATATTTTAATAAGAAAGTACTTTAATCTAGATAGGTTATTTTTATGGTAACAATGTTTTTACTCTAAGTTCTAAAATTTGTTTCATAAATCTGTAAGTGGAACAATTTACGAAACTGTTTGACAAAATCATGTCTCCTGCTCCCTATATCGTTGAATCAATCTAAATATTATAGAGCATTTATTATTATGTGAATACTTTGATCAAGAGTAGCCTGAAGCAAATGGTTAACAATATAATGAAAAAAATTTAAAAATAAATATTTGAACAGCTATAAATATAGAAACAGTACTGTAAGCTAATAAAATGTTAATGAATCATGTTGTTACGTGCTACGATATTCAAGCGTGATTTGTAAAAGTACTGCTTGTAAGCTGCTGCGAAAACGCTATCGAAAAATATTATTTATCTTTATGTTGGAACGTAGGGAGGAAAATGCAGAACCGTTTTGTGATGCCACTATAGCCATTGCATATTGCCTAGCTTTTAAGATTTCTTAAATTTATTTTTTTAATCTTTCTTAATAGAATTTTATTTAAATTGAAGCAATTATTCAGTTTCTATGAAAATCACATTTAGTTCTTATAGTTTTATATTAATTTTATAAAAAAAATAATATAAATATTTTATTCTTTTCTTAACAATTGTGCGGAGGGGTGTCCGTTTTTTCTCCTTAGTTTATTTTCTAGTCATCTCAGATTCCTATATTTTTCCTGGGAAACTGTTGTGAGATGCTTTTGTAGCATTAATCTATAGGCTTTGCTCTCGTGTTTTGTGACTTTTCTACAATCATAGTCAAACCACTCATTTTAGGTCAGTCATTTCAGGTATGGGATAGCTTCAAGTGCAGATTTCAAAATGGTATTTTTTATTGCGTACCAATCAAAAGTAAAGCCTTGTTTCCCTTCTTATTCAACAATTACTTTTGCTAAGTTAATTTTATATTCTTTAAGAATATTTTGATCATTTAATTCAGAAATGTCAGGTTTAAAATCTCTGATTTCTCTCCTGTGATTGAAATTATAACATATTCGGAGTCTCACTTTGGATATCGCAAGGATACGGCCCATATCGACTTGCGTTCCTCTAAAACTTCTCACGTCTATTACATTGCTACGGTGTCTCATATCCACAAGTATATGATCGATCTGGTTAAGAGTTAACCCATCAGGCACCACCAAGCATTCTTGTGTATATCTCTACTTGGGATTGCCATGCTTGTGATGAACAGATTTTCCGAGTCAGCAAAGTCAAAAAGTCCCTGTCCATTTCCATCAGTATCGTAGTGAAGGCTTTCAGCACCAGCGTGGCGTCTAACAAATCCGATCATAGCATTGTAGTCCCCAAATACTATTTTCTTGTCCTGTGCAGGGAAGGAATTATAGCTCTCCATCAGCAGGTTGTAAAATAAGTCTTTTTCCATACCGTTTTTCTCTTCAGTCGGTGCATGAGCACAAATCAGGCTTATGTTGTAATGTCTTCTTTTCAGTCTTATTTTACAGAGTCTCATGCTTATAGCCTGAAAGTCAATGACTGCCCTACTGAGTCTTTGGTTCAAGATGAAGCCAACACCAAAATGATGTGATTTGCCATGGCAGCTGTAATATACACTGCATTCCCTATTTTCAGAAATTCCTTCTCCAAACCATCTGATTTTCTGAATTGCAAGAATATCTAACTTACAGTTGTCAAAAACATGCGTAAATTTTGTAGGGAGCGGAGGTTCCATGCACCAAATCTCAAGTCCCTTTCCATGCCGAGTCGTCTGGATAAAATGGTGCCGATATATGCAATTAGTTGAGGTTTCTGAACTGGGGTTCTTTTACATGGTATTGTAGTTGGCCCCACGACCAAACTGGACGACCAGTGCCCTGATGTAATCCTCAGGGGAAGGGGGCCCGGCTATACCCCCGGAAGCTCGGTACACATTTCAGGTACCTTTTACCCCTTGCATATTGTATTAAATTAATTTAATTAAATTACTTTATTAATTAAATTACTTTATTAATTAAATTACTTTATTATATAAATTACTTACCGAATTACTCATCAATCAAATTACTTTATATCCTCTTTTACCAAGCACAGGTTGTTCAAAAGTTACAAAAAAGAAGTTTTTAAAAATATTAAATTTTATTTAATTTAATTTTATAATGGGAGTTGAACAGCTCACCCAAATCTGAGTTTACAATTATCCGTATTCTAGTCCGAAGCCTTGTAATATTGAATATAACCTAGAAGACAAGGGAAATACTGGAGCAAACTCGACTTCGTGGAAACTTTTTTAAGTGAAACTAACCCGAATTTGCATTACGTAAAGAGGAAAACCGAGAAAACCACCCATGACTCAGTGATTCTAACTTTTGATCCGTAAACTACCGATATATTTTTAAGTATATCTGAAGCAGAGTTCCTATCAATCTGCAACGACATTGAATTAAACCTAGGTCTCCTCATTGGGAGGTGAAACCCCCATTACCTAAACTACCGCACTCAAACCGGAAAGTGTAAAAAAAAGTTAAAAAACGTTGATTGTGAAAGACAAAATACTAGTATTTTTGGTGTCTTTACTTTTTATCGTAAAATTCAATTTTACCAAAAAACAATTCACTATTTCCTGAAAATTACAAAAACAATATATCTCATTCCATGCCTTCTTTATACTTAATATTGGTAGGGAAAATATTAGTGAGAGCAATTACCTCTCTGCAATACTACCATCCAAGCCAATTAAAAATAAAATGTATAATGTGTGATGTCCTAAATTCAGTTAGACATAGTTATATAGCAAAGTGATATCAAACGTGCAATTTAAGTGTAAGAGAGGCATGTCAGATCTAAAAATAATTTTTTTTTTAAAAATTGAAAATTAAAAATCAGTCTTAAAATCTTTTCCAATAATCAGGAATAACAGATAATTGTAATATTTGATATTGCAATGGTTACTGAAACGCCCAAGAATAAAAAAGAAAAGGAGTTTTGTTATTTTTTTAGCAGCGCAACGAAATAATGCTCAAGTTTTTTTCGCTGCAACAAGTAAATTTGATGTATTTAAAAAAACGGGAGAATTTATTTTTAAATCAAAAATTCTGTTTAATTTATCACTGTTTTAAAACAAATTTAAAATATTTTCAGTTTAATTTAAATCTGAGATTTTAATTAGGCTCAAGCAAATATTTCTGTATGAAAGAGCAGAACATTACAGTTTTATAAATAATTTTTCAGTTTCATTTTGTCAATATAAGCACCCTCTAAAGTTATCCTAAAATAAGTACTCTTCTTTTGTTGTAATTGATTCTTAAAGCCTATTTTCTCCATACTACCAGATACTTGTGGTAAAAACGAAGTTTATACTGAATGCGGTTCTGCATGTCCCGTAACTTGCGCCAACTTGGGAAAAGATCAAGTCTGCTCTGCACAATGTATCACAGGTTGTTTTTGTCAAAAAGGATTAATTAGAAATGACAATGGTGAATGTGTACACCCAAATCAGTGTCCAAAACGTAAGAAAATTTTGACATTTAAAGTTTATAAATTAATTCAGTGTAAAATTTTATTTTTATAATAGTGTTAAAAGGTTATTATCTCTAAGTAAGCACTGGAAATGTTTGAATTTGCTATGATATTAACCATTTGCTATGATTTGCTATGATATTAAGAGTCATGATATTAACCATGACTTATTTGTAAGTTCCAAGAATCTGTTGGATATTATTAACAATTGTGATGAATTTTCAGGATATTACTTCAAACTATAAATTTATATATTATGTATACAAATACGTTTTTTCCAGTTTTACAAACAAATACATTTTTCTAGTTTTAATGAAGTAAGTTCTGTATATTTTGTTTTAAAAATATATATATATATATATATATATATATATATATATATATATATATATATATATATATATATATATATATATATATACCAATAACCATAAAATACTCCAAAAGTTGTTCTGCTGCCAGTGGTTAACTTTATTTTCCAAAAAAATGAGCTACATTAATGCTTCTAGGTTCATATGAAATAAACAGGAAGATTAACCATTGTCAAAAAACCTGTTTTCGAATCCAGGCAAATAGGAAAACGAATAATCGTTTCCACATTAAACGTGTGTGTATCTGTAACAATGTTAACGTGTACATTTTTGTTGAACTATTGGAGTACATAAACTCTTTTAAAAATTTATAAGAGCATATTTATAAAAATATATGCCTATTTTTCAAACTTCAAATCGAATAGAATTGACTGTAGATTTACTTTTTCAACAAACACCATTTTTCGTATCTTTTGATGGACACAAATTAAGAAAATTAATTAATTTTAGATTTGCCATGTTTATATGTTAGATCTTCTCTAAAACATTTGAATACTATTTAAATTTACGATTATGTTTAGGCTTAAGGTAATATTTCAATATAAAAGATAATTTAGATTATATTTAGCTTCATTTTGCCATTTTTTATATCCTCTAAAGTAATATAATATTTTTCTCTTGTTACTTTGATACTCTAAACTTGTTTTCTCAGCAATATCAAATACTTGCGGTAAACATGAAGTTTATACTGAATGTGGCTCTGCATGTCCCAAAACTTGTGCCAACTTAGGAAAAGATCAAGTCTGCACTGCACAATGTGTGATAGGTTGTTTCTGTGAAGAAGGATTAGTTAGAAATGACTATGGTGAATGTGTACACCCAAATCAGTGTCCAAAACGTAAGAAAGCTTTCATAGTTTGAAATTTATAAATTTATTTAGCGTAGCCACTAATTTTAATTGTAGTGAGCGAGTAAACTATCTTTAAAAAAAAAAATTCTTGAAAAAAAGATGATTTGTTCTGTTGATCTGTTTACATGAATTCAGAAGATTAATTTATATTTAATGCATCATGTTAAAATGTCTGATTTTAGTCGTGAACATTTTCAATTTTATTTAAATCTGTAATAGTGTTTAGTTTCAGTGCACTATATCTTTATAAAAGCAGAAAACTGAAATTTAATTTATATTTATCTTTATTTTGATGTTTTTAATATTCTCTAAAGGAATATATTATTTTTATCATTTTTGTTATATTGATAATTTGAAATTGTATTAACAGCACCCTCACCTACTTGCGGTAAAAATGAAGTTTACTATGAATGCGGCACTGCATGTCCCCAAACTTGCTCTAACTTGGGAAAACATCAATTCTGCATCGAACAATGTGTCGAAGGATGTTTCTGTCGTGGTGGATTAATTAGAAATGACGAGGGTGCATGTGTACATCCAAATCAATGTCCAAAACGTAAGAAAATATTGATTTTTTAAAATAAAGTAATTTTTTTACAGTAACTTATATCTGTACTAGTCGCAATCGCATGAGTTCTTCGGGGTGCCTAAGTCAGTTTGGCCTGTTACCTCTTCATCATTCGGTGAGGATCGTTGAGGTGGAAACATGGTTGCCTAAAAATAAGTGAAGGAATTAATGAAGTGTGCAAGATACTAGTGCAAGTTTTAACAATATTATTTTTATGCAAACTCGGAAAGCACAGGAACATACTATTAAGCATGAATAAATTAAGAAAGAAACCGAGTCGTTAAAACCAAAAGGTGGTTGGTATCCACTGGGCCAAACAAAATCTGTTGGATATTACTAACGATTGTGATAATTTTTTTGGGATATTACTTCAAACTTAAAAATTATATATTATATGAAATAATAAAACAAACCTGGGTTTTTCTTGTTCTTATTAAGTAAATTTTGTATATTTTGTTTTAAAACAAGATACAAATAACCGAAAAAAACTCCAAATGCTATTCTGTCTCCAGTGATTATAAACTTTATTTAAAAAAAATCAATATCAGTTCTGCTTCTAGGTTCATGTGAAATTATCAGAGAGCTGTTTTCGAATCCAGGCAAATAGGAATGCGTAGAATAGCCGAAACATTAAACGTGTGTGTATGCATGAATGTGTACATTATTGTAGGACTGTTAATGTGTACATAATTTTGGGACTGTTGGAGAACATAAACTTTAAAAAAAAACGTAGATCATATTTATGAATTTTTATTTTCAAAAAGATATGCTCATTTTTCAAACTTCAAATCAAATATAATTGACAGTAGAGTTTCTTTTTCAACAAGCATCATTTTTCGTATCTTTCAATGGACACAAATTCAGAAAATTAATATATATTTGATACGACATTTTTATATGTTAGGTCTTTTCTAAGTTATTTGAATGTTATTTAAATCAATGATTGTGTTTAGGCTAAAGGTAATATTTCTGTATAAAAGATAAAAAATTTAAATTTAGATAATATTTAGCCTCATTTTGCCATTTTTGATATCCTCTAATGTAATATAATATTTCTCTTTTGTTACTTTGATTCTCTAAACTTGTTTTCTCAGCAATATCAAATACTTGCGGTAAACATGAAGTTTATACTAAATGCGGCTCTGCATGTCCCAAAACTTGTGCCAACTTGGGAAAAGATGAAATCTGTACTTTACAATGTGTCGAAGGCTGCTTCTGTGAAGAAGGATTAGTTAGAAACGATTACGGTGAATGTGTGCACCCAACTCAGTGTCCAAAACGTAGGAAACCTATGATAATTTCAAATTCATAAATTAATTTAGTGTAGCAACTAAATTTTATTGTAATGAGAACGAGTAAACTATTTTTATATACAGAAATTTCTCCGAAAAAAGATGATTTTTTTTTTGTAGAAGGCAATCGTAGTTAACTAATATATGTGTCAGTTGTTAATGGCAAACTACAGTAAAATATTATTAACAATTATTGTAAGCCTTCTGGAGCAGTACTGAAACTTTAAAAAATTAAAGAAAATACACAAACAAATCTGACTACATTGTTTCGACTTAGTTCTGTTTATTTTTGATGAAATATATAAGCTATTGGAGAGCATCTTCAAATGTTGAACTACGTATTTGTGTATTTCAAACTGTTTAAAATACATGTTTATTTTTCAACCATCGAATTTCACGTCGGAAATTTACTTTTTCAAGACTATTCTTGCTTTGTAATGATTTGTTAGATGGATTCAAAAAATTAATTTATATTTAAAGCATCATGTTAAAATGTCAGGTTATAGTTGTGAACATTTTCAATGTTATTTATATTTGTAATTGTGGTTAGGCTTTGCGTACTATATCTCTATAAAAGGACAGAAAACGGAAATTTAATTTTTATTTATGTTCATTTCGATGTTTTTAATATTCTCTAAAACAATATATTATTTCTTTTTCTGTTATATTGGGACTTTAAACTTGTTTTCTCAGCACTTTCAGAAATGTGCGGCAAAAACGAAGTTTATAATGATTGCGGTTCGGCATGTCCCCAAACTTGTGCCAACTTAGGAAATGATCAAGTCTGCACTGCACAATGTGTCAAGGGTTGTTTCTGTCGTGAAGGATTAATTAGAAATGACCAGGGTGACTGTGTAGATCCAAATCAATGTCCAAAACGTAAGTAAATAATTATTTTTATTAGGTATAGTTTTATTAGCAATTTTATTTAATAGGTATAGTTGTGAACATTTTTAATGTTACTTAAATCTGTAATTGTGGTTTGGTTTTGTGTACTATATATCTATAAAAAAGCAGAAAACTGAAATTTAATTTTTATTTATCTTCACTTCGATATTTTTAATATTCTCTAGAATTAAATAATATTTCTTTCTTTGTTATATTGATACTTCAAACTTGTTTTCTCAGCACTTTCAGAAATGTGCGGCAAAAACGAAGTTTATAATGATTGCGGTTCTGCATGTCCCCAAACTTGTGCCAACTTAGGAAAAGATCAAGCCTGCACTACACAATGTGTCAAGGGTTGTTTCTGTCGTGAAGGATTAATTAGAAATGACCAGGGTGACTGTGTAGATCCAAATCAATGTCCAAAACGTAAGTAAATAATTATTTTTATTAGGTATAGTTTTATTAGCAATTTTATTTAATAGGTATAGTTGTGAACATTTTTAATGTTACTTAAATCTGTAATTGTGGTTTGGTTTTGTGTACTATATATCTATAAAAAAGCAGAAAACTGAAATTTAATTTTTATTTATCTTCACTTCGATATTTTTAATATTCTCTAGAATTAAATAATATTTCTTTCTTTGTTATATTGATACTTCAAACTTGTTTTCTCAGCACTTTCAGAAATGTGCGGCAAAAACGAAGTTTATAATGATTGCGGTTCTGCATGTCCCCAAACATGTGCCAACTTAGGAAAAGATCAAGCCTGCACTGCACAATGTGTCAAGGGTTGTTTCTGTCGTGAAGGATTAATTAGAAATGACCAGGGTGACTGTGTAGATCCAAATCAATGTCCAAAACGTAAGTAAATAATTATTTTTATTAGGTATAGTTTTATTAGCAATTTTATTTAATAGGTATAGTTGTGAACATTTTTAATGTTACTTAAATCTGTAATTGTGGTTTGTTTTTGTGTACTATATATCTATAAAAAAGCAGAAAACTGAAATTTAATTTTTATTTATCTTCACTTCGATATTTTTAATATTCTCTAGAATTAAATTTCTTTCTTTGTTATATTGATACTTCAAACTTGTTTTCTCAGCACTTTCAGAAATGTGCGGCAAAAACGAAGTTTATAATGATTGCGGTTCTGCATGTCCCCAAACTTGTGCCAACTTAGGAAATGATCAAGTCTGCACTGCACAATGTGTCAAGGGTTGTTTCTGTCGTGAAGGATTAATTAGAAATGACCAGGGTGACTGTGTAGATCCAAATCAATGTCCAAAACGTAAGTAAATAATTATTTTTATTAGGTATAGTTTTATTAGCAATTTTATTTAATAGGTATAGTTGTGAACATTTTTAATGTTACTTAAATCTGTAATTGTGGTTTGGTTTTGTGTACTGTATATCTATAAAAAAGCAGAAAACTGAAATTTAATTTTTATTTATCTTCACTTCGATATTTTTAATATTCTCTAGAATTAAATAATATTTCTTTCTTTGTTATATTGATACTTCAAACTTGTTTTCTCAGCACTTTCAGAAATGTGCGGCAAAAACGAAGTTTATAATGATTGCGGTTCTGCATGTCCCCAAACTTGTGCCAACTTAGGAAATGATCAAGTCTGCACTGCACAATGTGTCAAGGGTTGTTTCTGTCGTGAAGGATTAATTAGAAATGACCAGGGTGACTGTGTAGATCCAAATCAATGTCCAAAACGTAAGTAAATAATTATTTTTATTAGGTATAGTTTTATTAGCAATTTTATTTAATAGGTATAGTTGTGAACATTTTTAATGTTACTTAAATCTGTAATTGTGGTTTGGTTTTGTGTACTGTATATCTATAAAAAAGCAGAAAACTGAAATTTAATTTTTATTTATCTTCACTTCGATATTTTTAATATTCTCTAGAATTAAATAATATTTCTTTCTTTGTTATATTGATACTTCAAACTTGTTTTCTCAGCACTTTCAGAAATGTGCGGCAAAAACGAAGTTTATAATGATTGCGGTTCTGCATGTCCCCAAACTTGTGCCAACTCAGGAAATGATCAAGTCTGCACTGCACAATGTGTCAAGGGTTGTTTCTGTCGTGAAGGATTAATTAGAAATGACCAGGGTGACTGTGTAGATCCAAATCAATGTCCAAAACGTAAAAAAATATTGATATTTTGAAATATATAAATTGTTTTTTTACTCTAATTTATTTTTGTATTAGTCGCAGTCGTATCGGTTGGTCGAGGTACCTAAGGTCGGTTTGACCTTTAGAATCTTCATTATTAATTGAGGATAGTTGAGGTGGGAACCTTCTTGTCCTTGTTGCCTAAAAATAAGAGTAGGAATTAATCTTTTACCTGCCGATGTTCCCAAATGGGAACATTTTTTTGTGAATTCTTTTACTAACCTAATTATTTGTTTACATTTGTCATATTTTCTGAAATGACACAGAACAGTATTAATTTATTTTAGATGCTCTTAATTTTTGGAAAATCATTAAATTTTTTTATAGATTTAAGGCCAAATTTACAGAATTTCTGAACTTAGAATTTTCTTAAGTTTTTCAGTCTCTAATTTTAAAAAAAAGTAACAGAAAATTTTTTATTGGTGTTATTTAGTAGCCAGGGGACATATAGTTCGTTTTAACGCATCAAAATATGTCCAATTACTATTTCAAGGGAGTTATTTCCGTAAAAATTAAAATTTTCCCATTTGGGAACATCGGCGTTTGGAGTATAGTATTTGAGGGGTTTTTTCGTAACTCGCAAAATTTGAGTACGATTCTATTCTTTCTTTCACAATTATTTCGTGAAAGCAAACAACACCTGTCCACAAGCCCCCCCCCCCGTTTTTGTTGTGGACAGGGTCTTGGTTCTTTCATTCACGTGTTCAATAGACATCTGTTATCAGCTTGCCTTTCACACCCTTATTCTGTGTAATTCGTTCGCTCTATTGTTAGTCAATCACAGTTTCTCAGTTGGAAATCTGATTGTCTTCTACCCTATTCAATTTTTAAGATTTGCATATGTGTTTCACATTCCTTAGAAATGTATCACTTGACTCAGGGGGAGGTAAAGACACGGGACTTTCGATGAGCGGTCTCATTTCATCATTTCATTTCACGACTCGACGAAGTTGCGATCTGTTTCTTTTACCGAGTTTCATACGTATCAACGATTGTGTTTTTAGAGTATTATTAGACTCTGAATGAAATAGTTTTCATCTGTTTAGTGTTTTACAATTATTATTGGGTATAAACTACCATCTAGAGATGCCTCGCAAGTTTTTAACGTTAGAAGCTGCGTTAGACTATTTTCATAGCCTATCCGATAGCGAACTCGATGACGCCCAGGAGCCTGATCTTTGTATTTTGCCACCTGATGAAGACGCGAATCTGAGCGATGATGAGCATATAAACGACGAAGCCTTAAATGAAGTTCATCCATAAGATGTCTGCGGCCAGACTGACCTGATGCTTGACAAAAGCAATGAAGATAGAAATTCAAATTGTTCAGATGATGAGCTTCATGATTCAGGAGATCAAAAGAAAAGCACACCCTCTTGCTTGGCTCCAAAAGCAAAGAAACGAAAACAAGAACCCTATCCCAGATGGAAAAAAAGGCAACGTTTGAAGAAAATCTTCACGGAAAAAACCTCGAAAAATTAACTGAGAAATTTCCCGAGCTTCAGACAATGGATCCTCTGCAGTTATTTTTCAAAATACTTCCTTTGGATTATATGCAACATCTCGCTGATATGACAACGTTGTATGCTCTGCAAAAAGGAGAGACTATAACTGTTACCAGTAAGGATATTCAGCAGTTCCTTGGCTTGCTTATTTTAAGTGGATATCACACCGTACCTTCAGAAGACTTGTATTGGAGTACTTCTGAGGACACGTCTAATCAAATATTCTCGAAAATAATGAGCAGGTCACGCTTTCGTCAACTAAAAAAATATTTTCATCTAGTGGATAACAACAAAGATGTGAAATCAGGTGATAAGCTCGCAAAGATTGCTCCCATATATGATGAATTAGGTAAAAATTTAATTCAGTTCGGCGTTTTTCATGATAAACTCAGTATTGATGAATCAATGGTACCGTATTACGGACATCATTCTTGTAAGATGTTCATACGAGGAAAGCCAATCAGATTTGGTTACGAAATTTGGATGATATGCTCATCAAATGGATACCCATATAAGATGGAAATTTATTCTGGAAAACAAAATGGTTCTAAGGCAGATACTCCACTTGGATCTAGAGTCGTAATGGACATGCTGTCTGTTGTGGAACATCCTGAGCAGCACGAGGTTTTTTTTTGATAATTTTTTCACATCATACAACTTGATGAATCAACTGACCTCTCTGAAGATAAGAGCTGTTGGAACTGTTCGAGAAAATAGGACTGGAGAGTGTCCTCTTCGATCCGCCAAGGATATGAAAAAAACAGAGAGAGGGACATATGACTACCGTTCCAATGGAAATATTTTTGTTTGTCGCTGGAATGATATCTCTGTGGTAACGGTTGCTTCAAATTATGCTACACATGAGCCAATCTCTAAAGCAAAGAGATATTCTAGAACAGAAAAGAAAAGAGTTGACATTCCTCAGCCGGCTCTGATTCAGAGATACAATGAAGGGATGGGCGGCGTGGATCTGTTAGACAGATTATTAGGAAGTTACCGTCCACAGCTTAGGAGCAAAAAATGGCGGTGGAACTTATTTTCCAATGCTTTGAATATGGGAGTAGTAGCGAGCTGGTTGATACACTGTGAGATCAATAAAGGCACTAAAAGTGAGTTGTCGCACCTCCAATTCCGCAGCAACGTCACAATGGCCTTATTATATTCTCAGATGAAGGAGTCAAGTAAACCTGGTCCTCGACCACATCTTCCTGTCATAAGTAGAAAAACGGATTAGCATTATCTAGTCTCCTTCACTCACGGACGTTGCGCGGTTTGCAAAAAGAACGTGCGAAAACAGTGCGTTGCCTGCGAAAAGCGGCTCCATTCTTCTTGCTTCCCCCAATACCATGGACAATAAGAAAAAAATGTCATCCAGAAGAAAAAAGAAAAATGGTATGTAAAAGAAACAAAAAATATTAAAATTTTTTCATGTTTTTTCAATAAATAACCTTTTGAGAAAAATCACCCCGTTTACTTCATTCCAAACGCCGATGTTCCCAAATGGGAACATCGTGAAAACCCTACTTAAAAATTTTTTTTCGCCAAAATATGTTAAGATTAGCTATACTAGAGGTAAAATGAGTCATTTAAGCAAAAAATTAAAATTAAAAAGAAAATTTGAATTACGGCAATTAAAAGGTTAAGAAAGTGTGCAAGATACTAGTTTTAAGATTTAACTATTGGTTTCAAGAGTTCATAAGTTACTTTCAAGAATTAACTACCTTTATGCAAGCTCGGAAAAATTTTTAGTTTAATGCATTTTTTTTGGCAAGAGTAATGAAGTTAACCCCACGTGTTAGTTGTAAGTAGCAAGTATTTGCAGTTGTTATTTCTGGAATATATATATATATATATATGGGTCATTCTCACAAAAACTGTCATTTTTCAGTTCATAAAATCCCAAAAAAGTAAAGTGAATAAAAAGCTCTGAAACTTTTTATATTAATAGAAATATGTAATGGCATTATAAAGAAAGTATATATCCTATAAATTATACTTAATATTTAAATTAATTAATTTTTTAAATAATTAATTAATTTATAACAATTAATTAATTTATAATAATTAATTAATTTATAATAATTAATTAATTTATAATAATTAATTAATTTAATAAATAAATTAATTTATTTTTTAATTTATTTTTCAAATTAATTAATAAGTATATTAATTATTTTCACTATTTAAAAAGTGAGGGACTGACACTAATAGTGAGGGAATGATATTTTATTTTAATACATGTTTTTATCTAAGTTACATCTACCTAAAGTTTTAAAATGATAACATACTAAGTATATCTAATATTTATTATAATTTAGTCTTATATATTTAATAGTTTTTACAGGTTTGGGAAATAAAATTGGCTGGCACGATTGAACAAAAAACAATTTTATAATATACTCATCTTGAATCATTCCCTCACTTCAGCGTCATTCCCTCACTTTATACACTAGTGAGGGAATGACAAATTCAATAAAATTTAAAAATAACAGTTAGGCCTAATTAATTTCTGAAGTCAATCACATACATTTATATTCATACAAGAAAGCAACATATAATTATCCACTTTCTCGATGAAGTTGTATTTTATTTTACTCTAAAAAATGACATGAGGGAATGACAAATGTAAAAAATTTTACCTGGTTTGATTCATTCAAATTTATTCCACAGCAAAGCTTCTTTAAGTTGAAGATGGAAACATACTGCAATTTTGTTCTATGATGCCAGTTGTTAACTTCTGAAGTTTTTATTAAAATATTTTTTTCTAAGAAGATTGCAGGTGATAAGAACATTGTTGTGAGGGAATGACGCGAAACACTGGGGACAAAGTTTAAAATAGTGCTGTGTTAATATTTTTATCAGAAATTAAATTTAAAATTGATTTTCTGAATTCTATATTTCAGTATTCTGAAATAAAAAACACGAATTTGTAAGAAAAAAATTTTTATTTCAGAAACAATTTTTTACTTTTTTTAAATCAGTAGTGGGGACAAGTGAGGGAATGACATATTGGTATATTTTAATTACCTAAAATAAATAAAAAATAAAAATTGATAATTTTATTTTCATTCTTTTGTTAGCTTGCATTCTGAAGGACGCTATCCCTGAAATTTTTTTTCTCCGTAAGATGTAAAACAAACATAAAATATACTGGGGACATGAAAATGACTGTTTTTGTGAGAATGACCCATATATATATATATATATAATAAACAAAAAACAGATGTAGCTTCCTTGTTTTTACTAAGTAAGTTTTGTATGTTTTATTCCTGAAAAATAAAGGTAAAGTATCGGAACGAAACTATAAAAGTAGTTCTTTTGCCAGTGATTGACTTTATTTGGTAAAAATCAATACCACTACTGATTCTAGGCTCATATGAAATAAGGAAAAAGATTATCCGTAGTCAAAAAATTGCTTTTGCATTCAGGCAATGACGTCGTAGAATGGTTGCCAAACGAACTATATATGTGTCTGATGCTATGTCGATATGTGCATGGTGTAGCAATATCTTTTTACATAAACTTTAAAAGCCTTACAGGGTATTAATGAATTTATAATTTTAGAAAGATATGTTTAATTTCCAAATATTAAATTAAAATGATTTTATTGTAGGTTTATTTTTTCAACAAGCATCTTTTTTTGTAATTTTAAGTGGACAACAGTTCACAAAATTAATTTATAATTGATACGCTACAATTAAATATTACATTCTAGTTGAAATCATTTTTATGTTATTTAAATCTATGGTTGTGTTTAGGCTTAGGAGAAAATTTCCATATAAAGTAGCAGAAAAATGAAACTTAGATTAACCGCCCTGAAACACTGCACTCAAAACGCTTTCGTACTGAAAAGTTCGCAACCGTGGATTATTAAATACAAAATACCGGTTTTTAAGTTGACTTTACCTTTGACCATAATATCTCATTTTTACCACAAAACTTTATGGAACAAATAATGTAGTATACCATAATTTTTACAGCAATATTATTGTAACTTCAACGAATCGTTGTTATTATTACTGTAAAAATTATAGTATAAAACACATTTACCGTAATTTAATCAGAAATATTTAACATTGTATATTTTTGCAATATTTGTTTTAAATGATATATATTAATTGATGTATTTTTTAAGAAAAAATTAAACGAACTGTAGAAAATTTGTACAGTTATATATTATCATTCAGGTTTAAATGTGCTTGATCCAATATCTCATTTAATTAAACATTAACTTTAATATGTATAAAGTATATTGAATATGTGTTGTAATTTAACTTTTATAATATGCCTAAATTTGATTACATAGGAAACCCAGGTTCAGAAGTGTGCGGAACTATTGATTGCAGAGGAAGACCGTGTCAAAAAATTTTCTGCGCTGATAATTTCAAGCTAGTAAAGACTGAGTGTGGTTGCTGTGATAAGTGTGAACCATTAAAAAGTAATTATCCTTATCAGTACGTTATGAAGTTGTGATGGTATTAAGGGGGGACACCACCCTGAAATAGTAAAATATTAACGTTTTTCTTGAATTTTTTTTAAGTTATCGAGACAATGCAGAGACTCCTTGTTTTCTTATGTTATTTAACTAAAATTTAAGTCTATTTCAAAATATTTTTGAACAGTTGGTGGCAGCTCCTTGTGTGTCTGGTCATCAAAAAGTAGTACCTCACTGACCTCATGGATTTAGAAGTCCAAAAACATAGGAAAACGATTTTGTTCAGATTTTCTGAAACATAAAGACATTATCTAAAAAGTAGCATAGCAGTTTTTTGATATTCGCAAACTTACTAAAATGGCGCGTTACTTATTTCGTTGCATAGATCATGAGAAAAACGTAAGGCCAGGTCAAAAAACAGCGTTTTGAGAAAAACGCGTTTAAAGTTTTGACTTAAGTTCAATCTAGTAAATTATGAAATTAGTAATGACTAACCTTTATTCTGCAATTCCAGGTCCATATATCTTCTCCGTCATCAGAATGAATGAGACACACGAGGAATGTCGCCCCTCCTAATCCGGCCGAACGGGCCTTTCTACCTGCTTAGAGACGACTCTCAATTTTTCCGGCATAACTTCCAAACGAAGTTAGATCCGAGAAATCGTTTTAGACAGAAATAGGAAGGATACAAAGATTCGAAAAATGCAATAATTTTTTTTTCAAATTTTTGAAATATTCAGTTTGGGGACCCCCCTTAATACTGCCGGTTACATTCCAAAATACTTTAACATATTTTTTAAACTGTATGAATTGTTTAAAACGAAATAATATTATTCCCTCTAACTCAAATATTTCCATCTTTTCATAAATTGTATTATAAGAGGCAGGATCAATTAGAAATGAGAACGGGGAATGTGTAAACCTTAATCAATGTGCAAAATGAAGAATATTTTTAATTTTATAAATTTATAAATAAATTTAGTGCCACGACTTATTTTTATATTAGTGTAAGAGTAAACTGTTCTTGTTACATATGGCTTTGTTGGAAATATTAATCCATATACAATGTTCAGCTTTAAGTGGACATAAACAAGGAGTAAAAATGAACAAAATTACATTAACAAACAAAGAAAACACATGACAAACGCATATTAACACAAAAAGAACACAAAGATAAAATTAAAGTAAGAAAAAAATATATATACCCAAGACAAAATTTATGATGGTACCATCAAAGGATTTTGATGGTTTATGTTGGTTTCAACAAGATTCTTGATGGTCCAACATGTGTTGATGGCCACCATCATACAACAATTTCCATCATGGTTTGTTGGTTTTTGATGGACCAACAAATTCCAACATAGCAAGATGGAAATGTTGCTGTATTGCTATGATGGTAAACCATCAAGTAATGTTGGATTTTTCATGGACCAACAGTAACCATCATATTATGATGGATTATGTTGTATTCCCTTTATGATGGTCAACCAACATGGTATGTTTACTATTGATGGACCAACAACAGTCATCAAAATATGATGGAAATTGTTGGTTTACATTTATGATGGTCTACCAACAAGTTATGTATATTAATGTTGGCCCAACAATAACCATCATATTATGATGGAATATGTTGTATTCCCTTTATGATGGTCAACCAACATGGTATGTTTACTATTGATGAACCAACAGCACCATCAAAATATGATGGAAATTGTTGGTTTATATTTATGATGGTCAACCAACATGTTATGTATGTTAATGTTGGCCCAACAATAATCATCATATTATAATGGAATGTGTTGTATTCCCTTTATGATGGTCAACCAACATGTAACGTTTATTATTGATGGACCAACAAAAGCCATCAAAATATGATGGAAATTGTTGGTTTATATTTATGATGATCAACCAACAAGCTATGTATATTAATGTTGGCCCTACAATAACCATCATATTATGATGGAATATGTTGTATTCCCTTTATGATGGTCAACCAACATGTTATGTATGTTAATGTTGGCCCCACAACAACCATCATACTATGATGGAATATGTTGTATTCCCTTTATGATGGTCAACCAACATGTTACGTTTATTATTGATGGACCAACAAGAGCCATCAAAATATGATGGAAATTGTTGGTTTATATTTGTGATGGTCAACCAACAAGTTATGTATATTAATGTTGGCCCTACAATAACCATCATATTATGATGGAATATGTTGAATTTCCCTTATGATGGTAAACCAGCATGGTATGTTTACTAATGATGAACCAATAACAGCCATCGAAATATGATGGAAATTGTTGGTAAAAAATAGTTATTGCAAATAATAGCAATAAAACTGTTTATTACGATTTTAAAAAAATTAAGAAAGGTTCATTTATTTAAGTACCCAAATGCTCGATTAAAGAAGATAAAATTCTTATGCATATGTACACTACGCTCGAGCTTTTAATTAATAAACATAAAGTGAAATTACAAAGAAGGGAGAAAAAAAATGTATTGTAAATATTTTCATTAAGGTGAATTTGAGAAATATAGAACAATTAGGCCTTATATCAGGACTAATAAAGTTAAGAAATATTCATTCATAAAATTTTTATGTGCACGTGAACTGCTTGAGCTTTGTGTGTGACATTTTACTGAAAGGTTTAAAGTTGTTATTTAAATGACTAAATATGTGGTGAAAGTATTATTATGAAAGTTAAAAAATAAATGGTTATTGCTATTTAGAAACACAAAACAATGAGGCACACGTCGGGTTTAACTTAATTAAGAAAATTTAAATAAGATAAAATTTTTATTCGCGTGAGTGATAGTCGAATATAGTCTTGTCATATTTTGCAATATGGTAGGAATTTGTGGTTTTAATTGCAAAAAATGTAGTAATATGTTGTTAAAGGTTAAAAATTAATAGTAACTGCAATTGATAACATTAATTTGAATTTTAAATTCAGAAAATAATAAGGCTTCATATCAATATTGATGGGATTAAAAAAGATTCATTCATATGGGTACACGACTGAGAAATTATGAGCACGTGTAGTATTTGAGCATCGTCTCGCGGCATTTCATTGAATGCTTAAAGGTTGTGGTTTAAATTATCAAACATGTGGTGAAATTATAACGAAGGGTTTAAAATAAATGGTTATTGCAATTCATAACATTATGGAGAATATTAGAAACACCAAACAAGAAGGCTACATATCAGGATTAATTAAATTAACAGAGATTCAAGGAAGATAAAATTTTTATTCACACGTGCGGTATAGTCGAACGTATTTTTATGAAACTTCACGATAGGGTTGAAAGTTGTAATTTTAATAGCAAAAATCATAGTAATATATTGTTAAGGGTTTAAAATTTATATTAACTGCAATTAATATCTATAAGGTAAATTTAAATTCAGAAAAACAATAAGGATACATATTAGTAATAATATGATCAAAAAAGATTTATTCAGATGGGTATACGACTGCGAGATTAAATTATGAGCATGGTTTAAAATAAATGGTAATTGCAATTCAAAACATTATGGTGCATTTTAGAAACACAAATCAAGGAGGCTATATATCAGGATTAATTAAGTTAAAAAAGAATTAAGTTTTATTCTCACGTGCGGTATAGTCGAACATATTCTTATGATACTTAACAATGGGGTTGAAAGTTGTACTTTTAAATGCTAAAAATGTAGTAATATGTTGCTAAAGGTGAAAAATTGATAGTAACTGCAATTATATCGTAATAATATATCGTATAATATCGTAAAGGTGAGGTTTAAATGCAGAAAATAATAAAGCTACATGTCAGGATTAAGTTAAGAAAGATTCATTCATATAGGTACACTAGTGATAGATTAAATTTTTATGTGCACGTGCACTACTTCAGCATTGTCTGATTACTGAAAGGTTAAGACTTCTGATTTAAATTATTTAACATGTGGTTATTGCAATTAATAACATTATGGCGTTTTTAAAAAATACAAAACAGTAAAGCAACATATCAGGAATAATTAAATTTAGAGGATTTAAATAAGATAAATTTTTTTAGAAATTCTGCAAATTGTATAAAAGTTCTATTTAAGGTTAAAAATAAATAGTTATTAAATATAATAACATTGAGGTAGATCTTCAATTTACAAAAAATTATGCGTATTCACAGAAATTAGAAGATTCGTGGATTTAAGTAAACGAGTGATAGATTAAATGAAAGGAACAAAAGCATTAATTTGTACTTTTTCTTAAATCGTGCATATTCTAGTAACATTTTACAACGGCGTGGAAATTTACTATAATAAATAAAAATTATTATATATATTGCTTTGGTTGTCGTAGGTCATTAAAGTAAGGGTTGTGTGATTGTACTTGTTTTCCAGTCACACAATCTAGGGCCCAGAATTCAACTTCTGCCACACCCATACATCACACCCATTTATATGGCGGAACCCATTCATAAATCCAATCATTCATTCACGGATCCTAATTTTGACCTGAAAGAGAGCGATCAATCTCCATTCCAGTACCCCCCCCCCCCCCAGAGATTAAATCTGTTATGAGATCATGGAGAACTTTGTGACCCAACAGATTTAAATTTCAACTGTCACCATTTATTACACGGGGAGTCTTCGGCGGTTGGATTCTTATTCCCGTTCTCACGCACGTGAGTCCAGCACCTTGCCAACTAGGCTATCTCGAACTATTATACAATTGGAATAATATATAGTAATTGCAATGATTAATATATTGAGTTTTAAAGTTGCAAAGGAGTAGGTAAAAACTTAAAAAATACTTATTAAATTTATTATTTAAGTATTTTGTTGGTGATGTCAACACACAAAATCATAACTCTGAATAACTTTCGATCTAATGATAGGATTTTCAGATTCTATTTTCAGATTATAAATTTTCTCTATTTCCCTGTACCCATGGTATAGCTAAGAGACCGAATACAAGACTTTCGATTCCTCCGATTTTACGAGATTGTACATGGCATGTACTCTCGGAGGGTCTTGACTGAGTCAAGGATCGAACCCCGAAAGATATTTTAATAGAAAATGAATGTAAAAAAAAACACTTTATATTGCTTTGTTAAAATTCCAGAGTATGCTTTAATTCCTCACAAAAAGTTTCGCACTCTTGCTTCATATATTAAATAGCATTCGCTCAGCGTGCATGTTTCTTTAGCTTTTCTTGTTGCTTCTATACATTCGACCCTGCGTCAATCTCAATCAGGAGTGCAGTGTGAATAGTACTTAAGTGTTCTTTTCAAATTTTACGTTTGGGGCGAGCAGCAAAATATCAGCTCAACTTCTTATTGTTTGTTGTCTGTTCACCCTCGTGCCGGTGCAATCACGTAAGTTTTTATAAAATTATTTATTCTTTTAATTATATTTTCAGTTCTTCTAGATAATTTATAGGGGATATTTCCGTATAGTGATCTGTCGTGCCAACTGCAATTGCCAAGGTACCAAGTAGATTTTAAACTTGTTAATGTTTTTAAAAATAACACGTAGATGTTTGCCCGGGGATGGCTATGAGTTATACCTTTCGAGTTGGTCCCTTTCAGTAATGTTTTTTTTTTGTTTCTCTCGGGACACTGCCCGGAAATTTCAAGACTTGGCGATTATACTTCCACAGATCATGGTACGGAAATCTCCATTTATTTTTATTCTTTACCTTCTTGTGTAAAAGTGCAATGTTTATTAAAAAATTATGTGGAACTCGAGCTATAAATTGGCTGGGGACAAATCATGAATTCTATTATTATTTCATCTACCATCAGTATTCTCCCTAATCGTTTTTTGAAGGCTCTGCCTGAACTTTGATACCGATAAATCAACCCCTTTTTATAAAAAATAAACCGATATCTATTCAGATTCTATCTAACCGCTATCTATTCCCTAATTTTGATAACAATTAATTCTCTGTTTAAAATAAATAATAATTAAACATTGATAAAATTATCTGTCTTCAGAGGTCTGTCCAAGCCAAATTTATTACCGTTTAGCGGTACCTTCAACAATTCAACTTAAAGAAAAACGGTAGTTTCACACAATACTTTTTCTTAAAATTTTATTTTTGTGTCTCATACGAAGTGATAAATCCATATTTTTATGTTGATTTTTTAATATAATTTTTAATTTTCATAAATTATGTCTAAATTTTCGCGAAACAGGTACCTTTCAGAAAAATCTAGACAGTCCCTTGGTCTTTAACATTAACAGGGGGAATTAAAATAAATAAATTTTTTATTGATGTTATCTAAAAGATATTTATAACATAGAAAATGATGGATAAAATAATTGTGATTAATGCTGTTGAAAGTCTTTTGAATTTAGTCTCTGGTGTAAGATCGTCATTCAGAAGCGAATACAATTGTCGTACGCAAACACTCGGTGCATATGGCAAAGTTCCAAAATCCTGAACCTCTGTCGCATGGAAAGACATATGTTTATGCGTCTGACTGAATCTCACGAGATAATCTCTTCTGAGATTGAGATTCGAAAGGGGTTTAGGTAGCCCAAAGTGTTGCAATAAGGCTTTGTGTCCCGAATCTTAGAATTAAATCACTGAGCACGTAACTTTTGAGACTAAATTTTAAGACTGGTATCCTACAACACTAGTGATGCTCTAAACATTAATAAGCAATTTTGTTTTTCTTTCATTTTATTGTTATGATCTTCTGTTTTCCCAATCTTTCTTGATAGTTTGATGTGAGCTTTTTTGTTATCCACAATGCACACATCTATATTATGTAAAGCAGTTAAAGATAAAGTATCTAACAATTAAACTACTATAAAACTACTTTAAATTCACTCCTGCTATTTTATCAATTGTATGAACGACAAATGTTCTGATAGCGATACCCATATTTACATTTTTGTTTATATTCTGTAAAGTGACTGAAAATTTACTACAATTTTAAGATTGTTTATTACCATTTTATTATCCTTATACGAGCGTAATTTGCTGAAAATTGTTGTAAACATAAATATTTCTTTTAAAATGTTCATTCCATTCTAAACAAGGTATTTCCTATTTAGGGCAACAAAATGCAATTTATTTTTTTCTATTAATTGACTTTCTTTTCAGTTCATTACTTTGGATGAGTTAAAAGGAACATTTGAACGTAGAATCTGTTGATCATTAGGATTTAGTTTCCATTCATCTGTTTGAGAGGATGGGTAAGTTTTGTTAGTGCAAAAAATAATCATTTTCATTTTAAAATTTAGAATTAAGAAGTTTTTTTTAATTTTTCTTCAATTAAATGTGTAAATTTCTTTTTATAATGTCTAACTTTTATTTCATAATCTGGAGTGATTTCTGTGTATCTAAAAATATCAAACTCGAAACTTTCTAAAATGATCCTGGAAAGCACTTTGTTTACAAAAATTTTAAGAAACCTTAAATTACAAAATTACAAAATAACTACTAAAATTACAAAATTTGTAATTACTAAAATTACAAAAATTTTAAGAAACCTGAAGTAATTAAGGTTTAAAAATAAGGTTTCCAATTTACTTGTCGCCATCGTACTTGTGAATCAAAATTTCGATATCTGACATAAGTATTAATTTGAGTTTTTGCATAGCATTAAGAGTTGTTATTTGGAAAATTTTCAAAAAATTGCAAATCACAGTCACATAGTGGTATGGGCCAAAGCTGTAGCATTACTAAAGCCTCATTTCATTTCTAATAATTTATAATGTTTTTGTTTCTCAGTATTCGAAATGATTTTTAAAGTAAGATTTTTAAAAAAATGTGCGTTTTTTGTAGCATTAGAAACAAAAAGAAAATTCTGTTAAAGAAATTATAAGCTGAGTCAAACGCTTGACATATAAATATTTTAAATGTGTCCTATTTTTTCTTACTGTTGTCACTACCATTGCTTTTAGTTTTTTTAAACTTATTTTGTCTTTTAAAATTTTCTTGAAAAAGTCGAGTGAAGTGACAATTTTGTCACCAGATAATTAGTTGAATATTTTTTATTTAGTTAACTGATCGTTTGCTTTTTTGTTAAAGTCTTCGTTTAGGACAACCTTATTATTTTATTACTAATAATTTTTGGAGCATTGAAGTCATTTTTCCGGCTTACAGTTCTGGACTTAAGAATTTGTATATCTTATTTCTAAAACTTCATAGTTTGTTTGCAAAAATTAACGAAATTAGTAATAATTGCATCTCACATAATGGACATAATTATACAATGAAAAGCTCTCAGGAGAGACCACTCTTTGTTTCTCGGTAAAATGGACTTGGGAATGGAGGTTGGTTGTTCTTAGAGGTGTTACCTTCATCGACTCAAAGTTACGTGATTTTTCGCAAACAATTTTAATTATGGACTGTCATTCTCTTGGTATTGAAATGTTCCTTGTGTTGATGTCGTGAAAACTGGATGGGTGAATAAAATTTTATGTTAATAGAAATTATCCCTTCTAATATAATGTGTGAAACAAAATGTACCAACTATGTATGGTATAGTTATTTTAAATAAATAAGAAATTATGTTTTTAAGTTAGCATTTAATTTTTTTTCTTCATAAAAATCAGCTGTAAAAGATGAGAAGGGATTTGTTTGTTTGAGATGCTGTGTTTTTTGTAATCAACTTTTTTTATATACTTAAAATAGCTAAAAGTAATCCAACAAAAATTACTGATTAATCAAAAATAAATCATTCAACTCTGATTACTAAATTATAGTATTTAGTGCAATTTGACTGCAACATGAGGTTGCAGATATCTGAGAGATCATCAGAAATAATTCTTTAAATAAAAACCAAGCAAATATTTAGAATACATTTTAAACTACTTATTTGTTTTGATATTTTATTGTGTTTCCTTATTTGACCTTTTCCTCATCTTGTGCAGAGATTTCGCCCAATTGCTGGGAGAGGTTTTTATGGTCTCTGCTAAAGTCCATGGAAAAAATACCTTGCCTCCCTAAAGTGATTGTAAATAGAGATCAACAACAATTTCATATATTCAACAACTTTTAAGAAATGGGTTAAAGATTATATTTCGTCTGTTAAATTTCTATCTTATTTAAAATAGGAAAATTGACTTCAAATTTTTATATTATTAATTTTTTATTCTTTAAAACACATTCCAATAAACTGTAATAAGGTACTACATTTAAATTCTTCATTATTTAGCTTATTTTTATTATAGTTTTCAATTGCTTACAAGTATAAAATATTTAAAAGTTTACACAGTTGTAAAAGCTTAAATATTATATAACAAAGCAAATATTTGGTTGAGCCAAAATTAGATGTCTTTTTTTTCTCTTATTAATCAATGAAATATTTTATTTTTATCCATCAAAAATAATTTTTCCTAATTGCTAATATTTATTGAAGAATAGTTAATGTATAATTTATTTTACAGTAATTTTATTTATTTATTTTTGAATAAGAGAGAAATCATATTTTTACTGCTGTTAAGCTTCTAATTGTTTTGTTTACTGATTACTTCTTTTCTTTAAAACAATTTTCCCTTATAAATTTAACACTAGAAAGACAAAAGAAGCCAAATTAACCCCTTTCATATTTTTTTGTTTCTCTATAATTACAGTCTTTTATTTTTATAATTTAATTCTTCATGCATTCAGAATTCATTGAAACTCCCAAAAAACATTTTATTACTTTACTTGTACCATTTGTAAAGTTTCTTTTAAGCAAAAAACATGTAATTTCCGTAAACATAATTTTACTATACCACACTTGTCCATCTGCCATAATTTACAATAGCTGTGCTATGAAACCCAATACATTCTAGCTTTCATTTGATTTTTTGTGATTAAATCCTACTATTTCACATGGTCAATAACTAACTGTATTATAAATTTTGCCCTTATGTAGCTGAATGAAAACGTGGGTTTGATATAATGTATTTTTATAATGTTAAAATTCAATGGTACCCACCGAAACATTGTTAATAATTAACGTAATTTTCTAGTTCTGAATATTTAAGATTTTTTAGTTCAGTAAAAAGGTGTTAGAATAGTATGATGTAAGTGATATCAAAACTAAAATAGCCTTAGCAGATGGAGGCAGCACATGTGGCCTCATAACGAATCAGGAATTGTTTTTGATTGCATTACTTACAGAGGCCTTTTTTTAGTTTAAATGTTTAATAACTAAATAAGTAAACATTTGGCAAAAGAAAACAATTTTACTTTTGGTTTTAGGAGAGAATTTCCAATAAGTTAGGATTGAAAAAAAATTAAAGAGATGCTGTACTTGTTCATTCAAACACTAACTTACTGAAAGTGCTGAGTATTTCTGATTTTCCATAAATTGTTCCAATTTAAGTGCTTATTTAATCATTCATGCCTTAGCAATATAGAAACATGTTAAAAATACAGTGTTTAGTTTAATCAAATATATTCATTAACTAATTAGAATGAAATACCACAGAATTTCAATGATCAAGCCTATAATATATTTTTATTAAATAATTATATTAAGATTTTGGATGTGTAATCACTAACCCCCTCAGTCTTTTTAAGGTATACAGCAATGTTCAGTTTTTCTAGTGTTAAAAATTATGCAATATTTTCTCCCAGAACTATATTTATTTTATATGTTTTCATTATTATTACAGGACTGCCAACTTTCTACGCTTTTTTTTCAAATATTTATTCTAGTGCTACATAAGTTTATGTTTTAGGATATTATTTTCTATTTATTTTAGCCAATTTTCCATGCCAATACTCATAAATTCGTTCATATGCAATGCGATTTTGTTCTAGGTCTTTTGTTTTAAGGCTGTTGGCAAATTTAACAAAAATTTTTAAAGCTTTGGTTTTTAAATGTCCACCACTTTATAAAATATTTTTTAAAATGCTTATAAGCTGGCAGACCTGTTATTATTTTCAGCATAAAAATAACCAAACAGCTACTATCATTAGTTTATCTTATGTGTTTTAATTTGATTTTTTTATTTTGCAGTTATAATTCGAGAATTTATGGGAACGAAGTTCATTAATATTGTGTATTGAAATTCAACATTTATGTATGTCAAATACTTTTGTAGATTATATGTGTAAAAAAAAATTATTAAAAGTATAAATGTATTAAATGTATTTAAATAAATGTTTTCAATTTACATGTTTGTCTTTATTTATCAAAATTCTAATTTTTGAAATCTATTATATATTTTTTGTAAATTGTACTTATAAACTATAGGAAATTTTTTTTCTCTTCAATCTTAATGTTAAATTAAAAATAAATTATGGAATGCTATCTTGTTTTAAATGTAGGAAAAAAAACTTTCTGTAAGTTAGGATCCGCCATATGATTAGAGTATCAAGCTTTAACTTTGCTTAATTTAATTTCAATATTATAATGAAACTTCTACATAATCATAGCCGATATTGACACAGTATTCCATACAATAAAACTTTATATATTATTTTCAAATGTAAATTGGACTAACGTAAGGATGTTCCAATCATGCTTATTAAAAAATACATGGATTGTGAAAAGTTATAGTTGTAACCAGCCAATTTTTTTTTTACGATGTACTTAGTGGTTCACCATAATGAAAACAGCAATATATATTGGTTTTTTATGTACCAACAAACAAACTGAAATATGGGTAAAGGCTAGTCTTAACGGTATAATCAAGAATTAGTATGATTGTTGTTGAAATTCGTTCATTTGTGTTTTGTTAAACTATGGAGCAAAGTTGGATTAGCTCATATTTGTTCAACATAGGTTGTTCCAAATTCTAATATGAAGTGATGGTCTATCTTGATGGTACCAAAGAATAAAATGGTTTTTTGTGACATTAAGTTGGAAACCATCAACACACGTAGGTTTTCTAACATGGGGTGATGGTCAGTCTTGATGGTGGCAGCAGAAATTAAGCTGGTTTTTGATGGAATGTAAGTTGGTAACCAACAAAATAAGTTGGTTCCTGATTATTTTTTGTGTTGGACCATCAAAAAATACCATCAAACCACATTGGTTTTTGATGGATATTTTTTGTTGGGTTATTGAAAAGTACCATCAAACCATGTTGGCTTTTGATGGATTTTTTTTTGTTGGACCATTGAAAAATACCATCAAAATATGTTGGTTCCTGATAAATTTTTTTGTTGGACCATCAAAAAATACCATCAAACCATGTTGGTTTTTGATGGATTTTTTTTTTTGTTGGACCATTGAAAAAAATACCATCAAAATAAGTTGGTTCCTGATAAATTTTTTTGTTGGACCATCAAAAAATACCGTCAAGCCATGTTGGTTTTTGATGGATTTTTTTTTGTTGGACCATTGAAAAATACCATCAAAATATGTTGGTTCCTGATAAATTTTTTTGTTGGACCATCAAAAAATACCATCAAACTATGTTGGTTCTTAATGGATTTTTTGTTGGACCATTGAAAAACACCATCAAACTATGTTGGTTTTGTCTATGTTGGCCCAACAAAAATTTGTTCCAATTCCTAATATGAGGTGATGGTCAGTCTTGTAGGTACCATCAGGAATTAAGATGGTTTTTGATGGAATATAAGTTGAGACCAACAACATATGTTGGTTCCTGATTAATTTTTTTGTTGGGCTATCGAAAACTACCATCAAACCATGTTGGTTCTTGATGGATTTATTTGTTGGACTATCGGAAAATACCATCATACCATGGTGGTTTTGTTCATGTTGGTCCAACATAAATTTGTTCCAATTCCTAATATGAGGTGATGGTCAGTCTTGTTGGTACCATCATAAAATATGATGGTTTTTGATGGAAATTCATGATGGTTACCATCATATTCATGTTGGCCCATCAAAGAAAAACCATCATAAAATTTGTCTTGGGTATACAGTGAAGAATGAGGAGTAGTCTTTACAGAGAGCTCGTGTGATCTGTGGCATCCCAGTAAAGTTTACAGAGATAACCCCACTCTTGAGATTGTTTGATAAAGGGTATACAAACAAGTAGTCTGAGTTCACGATTCCCGAATTACCGATTTCGCTCTCGCTGGATGGAAGGATACCTATTCTGCTGAGGTGCCCTGCCAAGCAGTCATGGCCTGCTGAGAGTCTGAAGTTTGCCACAGCCTTCTTGCGAGGACTGTGACAAAATTTCTTCCAACTGTTTTGGATGTTAGCCCAGGGTTTTCCGGAGGATTTACCGCTCGGTTGAGCTTTAGGTCGGTCATAAGTTTCTCGAAAAAATTGTTCTGAAGGGAGTCTGGTGGAATCGGTTTATTACATTGTGGTTCGAGTGTCACTTTCTTGGCTAGTTGGTCTGCCTTTTCATTGACATTGATTCCCACATGCGAAGGGATCCACTGGAACATAATAATTTTGTTGGCATTCTCGAGAAAAATCAAATTATCTCTAATTTCTGAAACAGTCTTGGTTCAAGTACCTGAATCACGGTTTATGACAACAGCCTGGGTAGCTGCCTTAGACTGTAAAAGTAAACTATTTCTATCTAAGCACTGAAAAAAGGTTGAATTTGCTGCATGCTTATGGACACAGAAATAATGTAAACACGTGTTAGTGGTAAGTGGCGAAAATGTGCTGGATATTCATAGCAATTGTGATAAACCTCATGGATATATCTTCAAACTTAAAAAAATAAATATATAAAATTAAAAAAAATAATAATAAATCTGTTTTTCGTTTTGCTTCAAGTTTTGCATACTTTGTTGAAAAGAAGAGATAGGATAACGAAAAAATTTTTTTAATAACTCATAAAGTAGTTTTGTTGTCATTGATTAACTTTTTTTACTAAAAATAAATACCTGTACCGCGTCTTGGTTCATATGAAATAATTATGAAATTACATCACATAAGATTAATCGTAGTAAAAAAAAAACTGTTTTCGAATCCAGGCAAGTGGGAAAACGTAGAATCGACGCCACATTTGACTTGCGTGTGTCGGAGACAATGTTGATATGTGCATTATTGTGGGACTGTGGGAGTATACAAACCTTAAGAACTTAGAGCATATTTATAAATTTCTACTTTAAAAAAAAATATGTTTAGTGTCCCAACATTAAATTAAGCAAATTGATTGTACTTTTACTCTTTTAACAAACATCTTATTTTGTAACTTTCAATGGAATTTAATTATAGAAAATTAATTCCTTTTTGATGTGCCATGCTTAAAATTTATATCTGAAAATTATTTTCCAGTTATTTAAATCCGTGATTCTATTTATAATTTGGAAAATATTTCTGCATAAAAAAGCAGAAAATTGCATTTAGCTTCATTTTGTCCTTTTTGATATCCTCTAAAATAATATATTATTTATTTAATGTCACATTGATTCTCTAAACTTGTTTTCTCAGCACCATCTTGTGGTAAACACGAAGTTTACGATTATTGCGGCTCCGCATGTCCCAAAACTTGTGCTAACTTAGGAAAAGGTCAAGTTTGCTCTTTCCGATGTGTCAAGGGTTGTTTTTGTGAAGAAGGATTAGTTAGAAATGACAAGGGTGAATGTGTACATCCAGAAAAATGTCCAAAACGTAAGACAGTTTTAAAGGTTTAAAATTTAATACATAATTTATTGTAGAATCTAATTTTTATTGCAGTTTTCGAATTAATTAATATGGTGTACTCGAATATTATGAGTGCGTGGGGATGAGGAGCATTCGACCATGTCAACCGTCATCTATGAAAAGGTACCCCGACATAGAGTCGAGTTAACATGTCTTATATACTAGTGAATTGTAGTTGTAATTTTGTAGTGATAGATACGCTACAGTACTCTCCCACTAGAATTATAGCTATGATAGAATTCGATGAATGGATGCCACTAGTTGATTCATTGCTGTTTTGTGCGAAGCCGGGAGAGCTGTATTAAGATCACCGTATTTTTTTGAGTGCTGAATGTGAGAGGTGTATTAACTTCACGGTTGTAGTCGCTCCTGTGTTGCCGTTAGCAGTCGAGTGTATGCAAGCCAACGTTGTGTGTGATCGAGATGAGACTGAGTAGCAACTGCGTGAGGAGGTGGATAATGATGCAGTCACAAGTAGCAAGTCAACTGTTCAATGTGGACCATCCAACGAAGTAGACGTTACTGCCGATGTAGGCGTATCCAGATCAAAGTGGGCGTTTTTGCCAAGGTAGGCGTGTTCACATCACGTCCGAAGGTCACCAATGTGGGGATGAGGAGTATTCGACCATGTCAACCGTCATCTATGAAAAGGTACCCCGACATAGAGTCGAGTTAACATGTCTTATATACTAGTGAATTGTAGTTGTAATTTTGTAGTGATGGATACGCTACAAGTGAAACTTATTTTTATTATAGTTAGTTTCATTATAATCTCGGAAAAAGGTGTAATTCATTTCTTTGCAGGCGGCAAAAAAGAAAAATAATATGTTTGTCAGTTTCAAGGCAAATATCTGTAAGATATTATTAACAAGTGTGATAAGCTTTCTGGAACTAAACTGAAACTTCAGAAAATAAACACATGGAAATATAACATAATAAAAAACGTAACATAATAAAAAACATAACTTAATAAAAAAACTTAACATAATAAGAATCGTAACTTAAAAAAACACATAATCAAATATGAATATATTTGTTTTTTTATTTGAAAATTCTATATATTTTTCACGAAAAACTAAGCTTTCGGAAAATAACTATAAATGTTGAACTAAATATTTAAAAATTTCAAATTGTTTAAAACATCTGCTTAATTTCTAACCATTGAATAGAATGTCGGAAATGTTTTCAACAAACAGCTTAGTTTGTAACTTTTAATGGCTACTAATTTGGAAAATTAATTTATATTTGATTCGCTATGTTTAAATGCTGAATTTCGAAATCCTTTGAATTTTATTTAAATCTGTAAGTGTGTTTAGGCTTAGGAGAATATTTCTGCAAAAAATATATTATTTCTTTTTTTTTGTTATATTATTTCTCTAAACTTGTTTTTTCAGCACCATCTAAGACTTGTGGTAAACACGAAGTTTATACTGAATGCGGTTCTGCATGTCCCAAAACTTGTGCCAACTTAGGAAAAGATCAAGTCTGCACTGCACAGTGTGTCGAAGGTTGTTTCTGTCGAAAAGGATTAGTTAGAAATGAGAAGGGTAAATGTGTACACCCAAAAAAATGTCCAAAACGTAAGACAGTTTTAAACTTTTCAAACTTAATTTTTTTTTTTTTGTAGAATCTTATTTTTATTGTAGTGTGTGAGGTAATTGTCTTTGTGTACTCGAATCTTATGTGTGAATCTTAGTTTTATTGAAGTTAATTTCTATATAATCTCGGAAAAAAGTTAAATTCGCTTTTTTTTTGCTAGTGGCAACGAAGATAAAATAATGTATGTGTCAGTTGTAAGAGGCAAGCATATGTAAAATGTTATTTACAATTATGATAAGCTTTCTGGGTCGAATCTGAAACATTAAAAAATAACACAGAACATATATAACATAATAAAAATCATGATATAATAAAAATTTAATATAATAAAAAACATAACATAATAGAAAAATAATATACTAAAAATCATAACAGAAAAACACATAATCAAATATGACTACGTTGTTTTTATTTTGAAAGTTCTGAATATTTTTAAGGAAAAATAAGCTATCGAAAAGCAATGATAAATGTTGAATTAAATATTTAAAATTTCAAACTGTTTAAAAGATATGTTTCATTTTCGAAAATTGAATGGAATTTCGGATCTTTACTTCTACAATGCTCTTATTTTGCAACGATTTGTGTACACGAAGTGCGAAAAAAAATTTATATTTAATATGCCATGTTTAAATGTAAGATTATAGTTGAAAACATTTTCTATGTTATTTAAATCTGTGATTGTGCTTAGATTTAAAGAAATATTTCTGTATTAATGTTCAGAAAATTGAAACTTAGATTATATTTAGCTTTATTATGTAATTTTTATTAGTTTCTAAGAAATGTAATTTTTCTATTTCTTGATATATTAATTTTCTCATTTTTTTAGCTAAATCAAATACTTGCGGTAAACACGAAGTTTATAATGAATGCGGTTCTGCATGTCCCGAAACTTGTGACAACTTAGGAAAAGATCAAGTCTGCACTAAGCAGTGCGTCAAAGGTTGTTTCTGTCGAAAGGGATTAGTTAGAAATGATAGGGGTGAATGTATATGCCCAAAAAAATGTCCAAAACGTAAGACAATATTGATTTATTTATATAGTTTTGAAATTTTTAAATTGATTTATTGTTTACAATACCATTTTATTTTTAAAATGGAAGAGTTACTAGAAAAAGACTGACTTAAGCAAGAGAAAAAATTCCATTTCTGGTAGTCATTTTATACTTCAATGATAGATTCAATAATGTCACTTTCGGGTTACTGCAACTTTTGTTTACCTTTTGTTGTTGGTTCTTGATTTGCGTATATATATATATATATATATATATATATATATATATATATATATATATATATATATATATATAGGTTCAAAATGAAGAACAAAACAAAGAAAAATTAAAGATATATGGAAAAAGGGGGAAATAATAAGTAATAAGTAAAAAATAACAAACAACAGTTAAAAAAAAGGGGATAAAATTTTATTTAAAAAACCGGAAAAAAATTTGGAAAAAAAGATATAATCTTTTCATCAGCCCACACGATTATATCCGTAAAACAGAGTGCTTTCTGATATTGTATCAATAAAGCCAAAGCAAAATATATTAGTACAATAGTGTGAGGAGAACTCAAAAAATTTTTTTATAAACATTACAACAAATAAAATAGAACGCAAAAAGTAAAAATAACATGTAAAAACAGAAAATAAAATAAAATAAAAGGAGAAAACAGTAAACATTTACTATAAAGCGAGTAGCGAAATCAGATCAACTTACATGGACGGAAATTTTTCAAGAATGATTTAAAAATGTTTTTGCAGAAAGATTGCCAGATTACAAAATAATGATTTAAAATTGTTTTACTCTATAGTAGCGCGTTTTAAAAGCACAAACATAAACAAAGCAATGACCGGGTTTCAGATAGCTTTGTGATCTTTGAGCTAGTAAAAAATAATTGATGTGCAGTAAAAATTGAAACAGAACAGTCTACAATTTTTTTTGTAACAATGGCTAATGCTGAAGTCGTGCGAGAAAATCATTTTCCGAACATTTCTGCCTAACGGAATAATTAAAATTTGTAAACGAATTTTAGTATCAGCGGCTAAATTAATACCTACGAGTTTTCAAGAGTTAAAACAGTAATTATAATGGTTTTCAATAGCACAAATAGTTCTGAAGTTCTTAGAGACTGGACTGGGTGCTGTTTGACAAGGTCGAGCATAAACATAATTTCAATAAAAAATGTACTAGGTAAAAATGTATTCAGTAAAAAATGTTTTAAGACAAAAATGTATTATTAGTGAGTTCAAAAAGAGAATGGTAAAACGTAATAACAAAATCCAACATTGTTACAAAATAAAAAAAAATTATAATATTTTAGATTTTTTTTAATGCATACTACATTTCCATTAAATAAAGCATTGTTTTTATAATTTAATACTTTAACGTTAAAAAATGTAAAACTTGTGCCAAAATTTTTTGTAATAATAGCAATATGAAATTAGTTATTTAAATTATTTTAAAAAGGCATCCAATGCGCACACATTGTTAACAAAATTTTTACTTAACTTATTTAAATGAATGAAAAATGTTTCAAATAGTTATAAAATGTTATTTTATAAATAGAAAATTATTAGATATTAAAATATTACTTACTTTTTTTTCAAAAAAGATGAAATCTTCTTAAAGCAAAGATTCATAAATAAGGAATCTCAATTTATGCGCATTAGACCAGGTCTCCGCGATTAAAAAGAGAAGCAACGTTTTTTTTCTTTACTTCCTTACGGTTAATTTTTGGAGGAGTAGCAAATGCCAAAATAAGTCAAAGTATCTTTGCGTCAATAAGACATCAAAGATACAGTTAATTTGTCATTTAAACAAAACTATTTTCTAAGAGGAAAAAAAGCATGTCCCCTTCAAAAAAAAATTCCATCCCTTGCGGTGATAACAGTATTCATATGGGCATTTATTCATTCCAACGCCCAAAACTTAACGGTACTATTGAAGATTATTTCTTAGAGATTCTTCTTTCATTTTAGAAAGCTTACCGAATTTTTGAAAAAAGTAACGATTTCATTCGATATTTCCGTTAATAATACTTGTACTTTTTCCCTAAAAAGTTACGAAAGTACAAGTAAAAGTACTAAATTTAAAAAAGTAACGGAGTACAAGTAAAAGTATGTACTTTTTACTTGTACCGGCACTACAAGTAACGAAAGTAAAAGTACTGCCATATATGTTGGTGATACAATTTGGTAGAATTGGTAAAATTTCACAATTTTATTAAATTTTATTTTGATACCTTAAAGCATAGCACGAAAACCATTTATTCGGTTAGATTTACTTTTTCATTTTGCATTTTATACTATATGTAATTTAATAAAAACCATAATTTTAAGAACTATAATTTTCTTTAAACCATTTTCATACGAACGGAACAATTGAGAAATGAATAGTTTAAATACCATATATTTTAGTTCCAGTAATCAAAGTTATGTTTTTTTACACAATAAGATGATTTTAATAGAATTTTCTTTTCCAAATAGAGTGAAATAAAATATTTTTCTCTCTATAATTCCTATTTATTAAAATTGAGGATATAGCATTCAAAAAGTTTCTTCTGTGTAAAGCAACCCTTTAAAATAATAAGCTTGAGAATAAGAGTAATAACAATAATAATCATAAGCTTTATCTAATAAAAATAACTAAAATGCATATATATTTACGTAAATTCTGTATCATTTTTTTTTTAATTTTCAGGCTCATGTAAAAATGCTGATGAAGATTCTAGTTCTGATTCCAAATGGTTTGACTGATATTAATAAGTGAATTATTATCATTGCAGAAGCTGTTTATAGGAGAAGCATGCAAATAAAAAAATTAATATGTATCATGAAATAAAATAAAACTAAATTTAAAGTCTCTGTGATTCATTTTTTTCCGAAAATATCATTAGTATAATTTATTTTAATACTTTAATAGTTTAATTTGCGTAGATTAATTTAAAAGTTTTGAAATTCATATCCAAGAGAAGTTTAAAAAATTTAAATTAAATTAATTATTTGAATTCCAAATTTAATAATTGTGTGCACGGTCTGTCTAATTTCACCAGTCTGTCTAATAATTTTATATTAAAACGTGATAATTCGACTCAATTTCTAGTAATTTGTTTAATAACAAATACAGTAAATTTTTAAGTTTGAAATAATTTCAAAATTTAGTTCGTTTCAATTTCTATAAAATATCAGATAAAAAATTTTATAATTAGATTAAATTTTCGATATGTTTTTCTCTTTTTCACACTAAAGACAATAAAAAAATATTAAGGTTAAAATAGTTTTAAAATGTAACTGGCTCTATCTCCCAAGTAAAAATCACGTAATCCTTTTCATTGTTTTGATATTGAACATATTTACAAGGTATTACATATACAAGATTTGTGTCTGAAGCAAAATTTTATGCAGTACAATGTTAGCGCAAATATTACAGCAGAAATTAGTGATTAAAAAATAAATTTTGAAATTGCATAATTACCGAGAAAAGTATGGCTCTCAATTTTAAAAATAAATTATGGAAAAAATGTGAGTTGATTTTTTTTGTGTTTAGTTCAGTTTAAATATTTCGATTTTTCTTTTTTTCAACTTACGATCTAAGAATTACAAAATTCAATAAAAATATAAAATAAATAAATCTAACGATTGACAGATTTCCAGTTTAGGCTGTTTTATGCATGAAGTAAGTAATCTGAATGAAAATGAAGGCGGAATGTAATAAATATTATTTTTTAATAATATTTATTACATTATTAAATAATTTTTTTAACAATAAAGTTAAAAATAATACTATTTTAACTATAAATACTTAACGCTTGGTAATGATTTTGTAGTAGTTATCAATAAAATATTGTTTTATAATATGCAATAAAATTAGATAATTGAAGGTAACTTTATTAAGCTACCTTAGAGCAGACCATAAAATATTTTTTTTAATTATGTATACTTTTCTCTTTTGTACTTGTTTCTAAATGTGTTGAATAAGAAATATAATTTTTTTCAATAGTAACCGTCAAATCACCAAGCCGAAAAATTAATAAATGAAAAGTTTAAATTCTGTCAGAGTTTGGTTTTAGTATCCAGAGTTAGGCTGTTTTTTTTAAATATCATCACCTTACAGTGCAATAGTTTTATCAGTATTTATTTTTCTTGAACGTAATAATAATAAGTAATAATTAACTGGAGGTCTATATGATTGTCCTGTAACCATGATTTATGACGTGACATTTATGAAATAGCCTGCAAAATATATAATCTTTCTTACATTCTAAAATGTAAAAGTGATAAGCAATTTGTTTTTAGTCAGAATCTTTGTCAATATTTTTAAAAGTGATGGTCCTTTATATATATAATATATATATATATATATATATATATATATATATATATATATATATATATATATATAATATATTGATATATATATAATATATATATATATCAATATTTTGAAAAGTGATGGTCCTATATATATATATATATATATATATATATATATATATATATATATATATATATATATATATATATATATATATATATATATATATATATATATATATATATATATATATATATTATATACACCATCGCTTTTAGCCTAAAAAATAATCTCTTGAAGCTTTTTTCGCTAAATTCAACTAATAATGCCTTAATAATTTGAAGAAATGAAAATGTATAAAATATCTACATATACTGCAGATGCTCTAAAAATTCATTTCAATTGCTTAATGATACTTACAATTCTATTCATTTTTGAAATATTGGATGTCATTCAATTGTAATATTAATGCTTTTCGTGATCCTGCAATTGTTGTATATTTTAAAACTCCTCTTTCTTGCATAACATTTTAATTTCGTTACGAGCTTTTATTTTCAAAATTTAACAGTAACATGCCTGATTAAACAACAAATAATGGCAGAATAAAAGAAAGTGCATTAACCACGCAGATCGCGTTACCCGATTAAAGACTTTAGAGATTACTCAAAGATTTGTAATAATTATCGTGAGTACAAAATGATGTATTTTTAATTGAATTAGTAATAATAATTATAACACTGTTGTACTAGCACACGTTATTTTATTTTATACCTATTCTGTGAGACTAATAAAAAAATTAACAGTTCATGTTAGCACAACTCTATCGTATAAACGACCTTGAAATAACTAATGTTTAACCTTTATTATGTAGATTGCAAAAATATTTTGAATTTAACGAAATAGACCTAGCAAACATTTTAATACTTGAATAATTGAATTAAAATTGAAAGTATAATAAAATATTTATATGAAATTATAATAAATCGAAAAATAAAAAATCACATAAAAGAAGTGATGTAAACATGTGCACTGTGATATTTTTCATTAAATTATGGTATAAAGTTCCATATCTTTTGATGCATCATACATAAATTCTTGCTTTGCAGTAAAATATTATACCATCATTTCTACAGTAACATTTATTTAATTACTTTGATTCGGTGATTTTACAGTAATTATTACTGTAAAAATTTCGTTATTCCAGACTTTTTGTTTCGTAATATGTTGCCGTAAAAAGTACTTGCTTCCTAAATGTTGGTGCTTTTTTTATCGTACTTTAGTCCGGAATTTTGTGTAGTATGAGAAAAAAGAAACTTTTCCCCCTTTTACCCTTTATCTAGTGGGATCGTCTAAAATGGAATGAGTATACAATTAATTTTGCCAAAAGAAAAACTAAATTTTAGTAATAACGTATTTAAATTACATGCTTATAATAGAAAAAATTAATTCAAATAGTTTACTCTATAAATACAGCAAAATAATTTTAAAATCATACTTAAAATTATATAATTATTAAGTAACTCGCAAAAGCTCTAACTAATGGAAAAAATGTAAATTTTCATTCTACTTTTAATCAGGATTAAACTGTCTCTCAGTGGACTGATCGTTAAGACACGGTTCCTGACAGATCACCGAAATCAAGCGGTCAGTGTGCTGGTGGGTGACCACTTGGATTAGTCTGTGTAGGGACCGAGAGTGTGTGGCTTTGGTCCTTCTTAAACTGTTCTGTCTTAAAGTGCTCGACTTCGTGTGCAGGTGCCATCCCCTCTGCAGAAGATCAAAATTGTGATGGCATGTCTTCGGATCATCCTCAGGCATGTTTCCCTGACAGACGCCAATAGCCAACTGTGCAGTGCTAGTGCGACATAAATAAACTACAACAACAGGATCGAATTATTTAAAGGAAAACCTTAAAATAATTCGAGATAAATATTACACACAAATAATAAAAAAACATGTAAGAAAATTGCAGAATTTGTTTGTTATTGCAATTCAGATATGCTTAAGATATTTTCATAATAATTTATTTCGTCTAGAATAGTAAACGTACAGTGATACACATTTTTGTAATAAATATGCATATTTTTCGTTACATAAAATGCATATTACTGCTGAAAAGAAGAAAAAAACTATGAAATTATTCAATGATCCAGTTATAGTAAAAGTGTAAAAAAAATTAAAATTCCTTATTTAATTTGTTCTTGAATCGATTAAAGGACAACTTCGAATTTTCAATTAACGCAGGTGAAAAAGAAATGTTGCAAATGCATTAAGATAATGTTTTAAGTTTGCTTAGGTGCAATTTTGTGTAATATACGGTACTACACAATTTTTGTGTTCCACAATTTGTCAAATACACCATTTTTACTCATTTTTGTGTTATTATAAGCAACTGTGATCATATTATTCTTTAAAACATAATAAACATATATTCTACACTTTTATTTTATCTTAACAATAACATGCACGATTTTTAAACAAAACGTATATAATCATAAAAAAAAAAATATTCCCTCACTTCAAAACTATAGTTTCCTTTTCTCCCAATACTTTTAAGGAAAAGCAGCTTTATACATTCAGATTAAACCAGTTGAGAATCTTAGTTGCAAAATCTGTTTGTAAAAACTAATTTGTAAACGTAAGAAACTCAACATTTAGATTATTTATTGCTTATGTATGTTCCAGAGACTTCAGTATATAAAAAAAATATTTACGAAGACTTAATTATTCCGTTGCTTTTTGCGTTATTGAAACTGCTAATATGAAAAGTAAATGAGTAAGAAATCGGACCACCTTGAATAACTTTTGATCTAATTTTTGAATTTTCACGTTCTAGGACTCAATTTTAATGGCTCGAGAGTCTGACCTCAAATATGGTAAGTGCAGATGATATTTTAAGTTACGAAAACAGATACAAAAACGCACTTTCTCTGAATAAACATATTTTTTCCCCAAAATATAGGGGGTTGCCGCAATCAGGGAAATTTGGTGCCCATAGTTTGATCAGGAGAGCGATCCAATGTTCGGACCCCTCAATCTTAATTTTACTTTTTGCGCATTTTGCCATATCACGTGGTTATTTTAAGCGAACTGAAAAATTGTTACGCACAGCTATATTATTCTTTTTTCCAAAGATAATTCAGAAACTATTCAACCAATATCGCCCAAATTAAGTATTTTGCCTTGTAAAATTACACGCTTTAATATGGCGTATAAAATTGTATACCTTACAAATCAAAACTTTTTCAACTGTTATTTAATAAAATAAAATAATAATAAAAAAATAATATAAATTTACTAAAATTTACTTTTTGCATGGAATTATCTACGGAAAAAAAGAATTTTATGCTTGTGAGCAAAAATTATTTAATTCGCTTCAAACGTTCTCCAGATTTGGTGAAAAACGCAAAATACTCTTTCAATTTGCCTCAAACTATAAACAAATCTGCAATTAATTTCAGCCACTTTGTTTACTTTTAGAGGAATCAAATCATTTAACAAAATCACACAGTTGACAGTTTATAGAGAAGTGCGAACTAAATCCATATCTTCTATCTTCAATCAAACTAATGACAGTCGAAAAACATGTAGGACAACAGAGCTCTGAAAATACAGTCTTGATTATATCAATTTAAATAATTCTATTACCAGTAAACAATTTAGAATTATTAATATTGTCCTTTTGAAGGCTCAATTCTCTCACACTCATAGTTGAAGGAGTAACTATATCCGAGGAAACAGCATTTTCTTTCCTAAATCTGGTTCCATAAAACTTTTGTTTACGTGTCTATGAGGAAGTTCTGGCCATTTGAGCTTCAAAAATAGTAAATGAAACAATTAAAAAATTCAACTTAAGAGAAAAATATAAAAGAAGCGATAAACGAAACAAATTAACAAAAAAATAATATAATTACCGAAAATTAACAAAAATAATGATAATAATAAAGCATAAGAATAAGAGCGCAATCAAAATTAAACAACCAGAATGAAACGTTTACAGCTAGTCAAGCTGGATTTGCTCGTATAAAATATTGTACAAAAGAAGAAATATGGTTGTCAGATTCTTTTCTAAAATTTTAAAACTTATCTTATGTCTTAGGCAGAAATTCGAAAACGAAACTAGAGAAAAAGTTTACTTCCGTATTTGCTTTCATATTCCCGGTTGCTCAAAATCAAAATAGTTGTGTTTTTTTTTTAAATCATCATAACTTCTGCTCTATTTGACGTAGAAACTAAATTAAAACAGTTTTGGAAAGAGAAAGACTCATAGTTTTATTTTATATGAAAAATAGAGAAATGATATTTCAGTTAAAATTGGGTGAAAGTAGTCGTGTACCTTAATGAGTCAAGACTTTAGAGCACTCTCCTGACCAATATTTTAGGGATCATAAATCCGAATCCGTCGAAAAAAAGACATATTTAATCAGATAAAGTATGTTTTTGTGTGTGGTTTTGTAACTTAATATATCATCTGTACTAATTAATTAGCTTATTCGAGATCATGCTTTCGAACCAATATATTACTAAAATAGTAGATCTTTCTTCCAACTATGATATTACAACCTATACAACCTACTTTAAAAGCTCTGGAAAATGGGAATTATCAGTAAACAAACGATCAAGGCATAATAAATAATCAGAAGTAACTGTAAGAGTAAAAAAGTAAATACAAAAAGTGACTACATGCACCGTAAAGAATTCTACTTTACCACAACTACAAAAATGATGTCACCTAGGCATCTATGTTTTTTTCACTGTATTAGAAAAATATAAGACATAATAGTAGAGCCTCAATTCCGTCGCTTTATGAAAACTTTACACGGATGATAATGATTAGTCATCCTATTAAGGCTTAATTCATAAAGTCAGCTTTTATTTCAAAGTCATGAATATTGAATAACATGAATAGTTTGAAATAAAATGACTTTTATTTCAAAGTCAAGTTTGGACACGTCCTTTACAACTTATTTTAGAACAAACACGTATCCAAATAATTTCTAATTATCAACAAACATTATAACACAAATGAGACAAAATAGATATTTCGAACGCCGGTAAATTACAAACAACAATCTAAATAAAGCCTTTATTTTCAATTAAATGTACCACAGTATTTAAAATTTAAAATAAAAACAATTAAAAGAGGAGTTTTCGAGAAATATGTTTTACACATAAAACTTATTTATTTAAAAATGTATCTGAAAGAAAAACAGAAAGATATGACAATAATATGAATTAATTACGGTAATTAATTTATTATTACAAGTCAAAAAGAAATCTGGTAAAATTACCGTCGCGAATGCTAATGACATTCTGGGAATAAAAAAAACCAAAATTATGGTACTTAGATCCTTCATTTGGTAGTTTATCCGTAACGGTATACCAGATATTCTTGTTTTCAATGTTATAGTTCTTATTTCCGTACTTTTATTAAAAAATAAAAAAACTGAAAAGTAATTCCAAAAGAATAAATGATTTTTATGTCAAGCTTTAAGGTATTATGATAAAATTATTAAATTTTATCGCATTTACTAAATTTTAAAGAATATTATAAGATCTTATTTCTTGCTAATCTTCTAAAATAATTACCAAAGCGTTTCGGTAAAAAATTCCAAAAATGGCAAATTGTGCTGTATTCTGGTTGTTTTGACCATACATTTCGTACTATATTTATATGTATATTTCAGTGTAAAAGTATCAATTTTTCCACTTTTTTGATGAATTTTGAGATTAAAGATGAAAATTATTAAAAATTTAAAAATCCATTTGTTTTCTTTGAATTTCTAAAAAAAAAAGAAAAGAAAAAGTAAAAGAAAAACTGATTTTTAGTTTAAAAACTTTATTTTGGTTATTTAAAAATGTCACCCAAATTAAGCAATATTTTTATAGAATCAATCGTATAGATATAATAATTATCGTTTCAATATAATCGTTGTTTTATACAAACTAGTTAGTAAAATAGTTAGTAAACTAGTTAGTAAACTGAAGAATAAAAAATCTATATTTCAAAACTTTGATTCATGTGTCACTTATTTCGTCACTGAGATTTTTATCTTTCACTTAAAATTCCGGTTTTTGTGCGTTCAATAATGATGTACTAATGATACGCAACTTTTGATCAGCTGTGTTTATACTCGATTTCTTAATGAGTGTTCAGCGTAAGTCTGATTACTTAAAAGATCGCGCTATTAATATTCTCATATCAATCAGAATACGTTTAAAACTTCACCTGTAAGGTAAGAAACTTTTTTTTTCTATGAATCTCTAAAACTTTCAATAAAACATTATTCCATTTTAAATATGATTACATTAACTTCATATCAGTTTCAAATAGTGAATTTAAAATCAAGCAATAGATTATTTTGTGGTCAATATTAATACCTTTTTTCGCTTCAACTCTAAACCTTTCCATAAAATTTTATTCTAAATATTAGCACACTAGTTTTATAAGGATGTTAATTGATCAGGTATTTAAAATCTAGTTGTTAGACTATTTTGTGGTCAGTTTTTTGCAAAATTTTTTCTTTCTCTCTGGAAAAAATAATTAATCATCTATACTTTTCGAAGTATAGAAACTTGAAAGACTTCTTTACTATCAAAATTTTATCAAAAGAAGTTCAATAGATTAAGAACAAACAGCTTTTGTATTATTTTGTCTTTAAAGATCGGTATAAAATATTTTTAACCACTATTTTGAGTTAGACAACATACAATATATTTATTATTACTCATTTTGATCCTTGCGAATTAAATCTATTATACTGTAAGAAATCTCTCTGAATAAATGGTTAAATAACAAATTATTTAATCATTATTTTTCCATATTGGAATAAAATAGTGAAAACACGATAAATAAGATGGCATTCAAACCGTTATCTCTGAGAAAAAATTTTCAGATTTCTGATCCCAAAATTATAGGGGGTAGCTGCAATCTGGGAAATATGTTCCCAATAGTTTAATCTGGAGAGCACTTCAAACTCTGGACCCCTTAATGTTAATTTTACTTTTTGCGTTTTCCGCTGTATCTCGAGAATTTTTTAAAAGAATTGAAAATTTTTTGCACACAATCAGAAAATTCTTTTATCCTAAGATAATCCCATACAAAAAATAACTTTTAGAAAATATTTATAATCTTTTTATTATTTTATTTAAGAATAGTTGAAAAAAATTGTAAAATTTTTTGCATCATTTTGAAAAATATCAGAAATTATGCTGAAAAATGGAAAATTTGAGTAAAATCGTTCGAGTAGTTCCTGAGAAATCAAATTTTAAGTATCTGGCATTTTAAAATACTCCTCGAGACATTAGGATTGAGTACTAGAAAGTGAAAATGCGATCATTAGATCAAAAGTTATTCAGGGTAATCCAACAGAAGGAGGTTTGAGTTCCCGCGTTGACACTACAATATTTCCTCCATTCTCTTCAGCTTATGAAGAGCTGCTAGTGTCCTTCACTCTCCCATGACCATTATCTAACGAAAGACCTAGCTCCAATGTACAGATGAATTCCTTTCTACGGTTTTGAAACCATGCTAGTGATAAATGGCCAAAAAGTCTTATAGTCTTGTATTCATGGTTTCATTACCATACTACCTGTAAGCGGTTTAAAAACAGCAAAGGTAAAAGTTTTCTTTCCTGTAAACTTACCGGTAATTAGAGGGATAGAGAGCTGCCGATTAATTTGACGTACTTTTAGGATAAAAAATTTTTCAGTGTATCTTAAATTGACAAGGGTCCTCTTCCTGTATTGAAAGGGATGGAGGAAATAATGTGGCGTCAATGATGAGACTTGAACTGGGTTTTGTTAGTCATGAGATTGGTGGATTACCCCTCTCGGCTATAATATATACCCACTTGCAAGGAACAAAATGGTTTCATTAGGGTTGCCCAGTTAATTTGATAAATTTCTAGTCGTTTAACCATAATAGGTGAAGGCAGTTAATAAACTGGTTTCCTCACAGTTAACAATTTGAATACCATCTTATTCATGGTTGTTTGACAGTTTTGTTTGCATAGAATAAAAAAAACAATTGAATGAATTGTTATTTAACCATTTTCTCCGAGAAATTTCCAACAGTGTAACCAATTTCTTAGATCCAGGACATACATATATCACAAGATTATAAATAGAAAAATATTTCAAACAATTCCTTCACTTAAAACACTAAATGTCTTCAATGATTTAACTTTTCTTTAAAAAGCTGCTAGTTTAAAAATATTTTAACTCATTTATTATTAGATTATTATAAGCAATGTTTAAATCATTACCTTAATTAATCACAAAGAAATCTGTTCTAACTGTATAATGTAAATCGCAGAATACATGATCCTCGATTTAGTTACATTAAATATCATGTGAAGATATTATGAATTTATTCTTAAAACTATTGAATGCAACTAAATTGGTTGGACTAAATTACTACCTGTTAAATAAAATATTTTTATGTTAATATTTCCTAGAATAGAATAATGATTTGAAAAACAGTTTATGGTTTCTTTGCATTGATTTTAAAATCAGTGATCTGGATTTTGCTATGCGTGGAAACGCAATTAAAATCTAAATACACTATGTAAAAATGCAACTGACGATTTTAATTGTAATAGTACTGAAATAAACTCGTTTGAAGCCTCCTGCAATCCCACTTGATAATGTTCAAATTACTCCGTTAAATTTTCGATAGCACTGAGTTTAAGACTTCTTAAAAAATTTAAAACACAATGTGAGGGAAGGCTTTGCTTCCCCGTCATTAGCCGTATAGTTGATAGTGGTATATATGAATGTTCATTCGGGCCAATATTGAATGAATAAAACAATAACGTTTCCAGGAAATAATGTACAAATCGTTGAATGTAAATTTAGATTTTATTAAGCATAATTTAAGATTTCGAGTGGCCACATTTTCATCCTAAATAAGAAATCCCTTAAAGGGATGAAATAATAATACTCTCTATTGAGAGATCATAAAGCCAGAACAACATTTCTGACCGTTAGAAAATTGAGACTGGGAGGCCCCCAAGAGGGGTCCCAGCCTCACCAATTTAGAAATTAAAAGTCAATATATTTATTCTCAACGGACAGAGAAAGAGTATGGGTAGAAGATCCAAAATTTGGCGATTTATCATAATATATCATAGCCAAAAACAAAGCCAACTAGCATATCCACATGGGTTTAAAAGAACACCTTGGCGATCACGAGTCGCCAACAAATTTATGTGAATTATTATAACCATGCAACCGAAACATTTAGCCGTTGGAAAATTAGAATAAAAAGTTATAAATAGATTTTTGTTTTCGATTAGAGGCGACAGTGAAGTAATATGTCTGCATAATAATGAAATAAAAAGAAAGTATCCGTTACATTGATCTGGAAGAGAAGAAATAAATATTTTATGTTCGTTTAAAAAGATTAAGTTTTTTTATTTATTTTAAAAATAATTCTATTAATAAAAATAAGCTTAAGTAATGAAGGATATTTTAAAAAGATAGGAAATAAATATGTAATGCCAAATTCTGGCATCACATATATCCCCGCTGGACACAGAAAAAAAATATATACATATATTTTTTTTTTTTTTTTTTTTAAATTGGATCTCCCCCATATTACAAAAGAAAAATTTTTATGCATTGAAACATAATATATTCAAGGAACAAAATATGAAATATACACTTATGTATAATTAAATATCAAAGTAAAATTATTATTCAAAAAATTTTAGAACATACAGTTGTAGTTCTAAGATATACTTTTAACACTCAAGTTACTAAATCTCATATGTAAATGTTCTGAGCTATACATGAAAAATTTGCTGAGTATTTAAAATGCTACACTTGCTGAGCATTGTCATGACCTGGCCAGGATATTTTTAATTTCTCTCAACTCAGAGAGAAGAGCAAACTTACAATATTATTATTTCTTCCTTTTTGTACAAGTCCTTTTCTTGAGAAAAATAATTTACTTCAGTTTTGTTTGCCTCCATTATTTCAAACTTATATATTTCAGCATGAAAAAAAAATCTGAACATTTTATTATGTTCATCTAAAAATTTATACTCAGCAAAAAGAATTCTTATCTTTATTTTGAACAATTATTAAATAGTATAGAATAGCTCAGTTTAAAAAAATTCACAAAAAGTTGCATTAGTATTTCACAGTAAAAAGTATTTAAATCAAAAAGTAGTATTTTGGTGTGTATTACTTGTGTTAAATAACCCTTTTCTTATGCACAGGAAAGTATAAATAAATTATCTTATTTCAATTCACATTTAAAAAAATTAGGACTGAGTAACATGTCCAATATTGTTAATAAAAATTATTGTTGTAACATTATTACCATTGAATTAATTATTCATATGTTTATTTACATTGTAATAAAAATTTTTATCTCTATGTCACTTAATGAATTTAATTACCTGGGCCCTAATAAAGAAAATCACCATAAATCATTCCGCACAGATGCCTCCATGCAAAACAACAGCAACAATGAGATAGTTTAATCAATATAGATATCAAACTTATTTATAATGTACTATAGTACTTGTTAAATGTGAGCAAGTGGTTGAAATTCAATTATATATATAAATACAAGTATTATTTATGAATTACATATATTATAAAATACTTCAAAAAAAATTTCATTATTTACCAACTAATCCAAGAATGCTTTGTGTCAGCATCCATTGTGCATAAGGGTTAAAGATTGAAATATAAAAATTTGATGAGTTCTTAGAGTAAACAATTTCTTTCATGTAAATATTTATATTGCTTGAACATTTAATCAATTATGCAGTTCTTCATATTTTAACTGCACAAAATATCTTTACACCAAAACTTTACTGTGATTGCAGCTTGTTTAAGTCTGTTCTCATTATCACATATGAAAACCAAATAAAAATGTATACTTGAAATGCAAAAATAGTAAATATATAAATTGAAAATACACTTGAAATAAAAAGATATTTATATGAATGGAAAAAAAATGTTTTACTTTATATTTGTAAACAAAATGTTATTGCCTTTACAACAGGAAAGACTCGAAAAATCATATATCTTACATTCACAAAATCAAAAAATTTCTAAACGATTCTATTCCTTAAATTGTAATGAGATTTATAATTATCATTATTCCTAGAGACATTATCGTTATCATTTAAATGTTCCTTTCTTTTATTCATTAAAAATAATCTATCAATATGTATTTTAAAAATCCTACCATGATGATTATCTAACATTTGAATTGAATATGTTACATCAGTATGCTTTTTAATAACCTTGTAAGGACCAGAAAACTTTTTGTTATATTTATCCCTTGATTTAATATACACAATATCATTAGGTTTTAAGCATCTGAGTTTCGATTTTTCATTATTACTTTTGTTTTGTTTACATTGGGCGTCTGCAATATTTTCATAAGTTTTATCATATATTTTATTTAAATCCGAAAGAATTTTATCCAAATAATGACCTTTATCTATTTGTTGTACTTGAATATCGGGATTATAAGTATCAAAAATTAATGACAAATTTCGACCGAAATGTATTACATTAGGTGAAAATCCAGTTGTGCTATGCTTAGCACCATTATGCAAGTTTTTATGAATTCTTGCTGCATTTTTAAAATTTATGCCATCTTTCATTAAAGAATTTATTGTTGATTTTATGCTGGTATTAATCCGTTCACTAACAGAATTAGCGGCAGGATGTGCACAAGTAGTGTGATTCATTTTAATTCCTAATGATTTTGAAAAATATTCAAATATTTCTGATGTAAATTGAGTACCTAAATCTGTTAAGATCATATCAGGTCTGCCATAAGTGCAAATATATGCAAAAAGACAATCAGTGACAGCTTCGGTAGTAATTTTTGTTAATGTAAAAAGTTCTAAATGTTTGCTGAAATGATCAATAAGAGTTAAAATATATTGTTGATTAGAAAAAGGTCCTACTATGTCTAAAGAAACAAATTCAGATGGTCTTTTGGGAATAAAATTATTTTGTAAAGGAGCGTGAGGTATTCTATGATGTTTATTTTCCATACATTTGGGGCAAGATTTAAAGAAATTTTCTGTATCTGAATACATACCATACCAAAAATATCTACATTTTAAAAATTGGTAAGTTTTCTTAATTCCAAAATGTGGAAGATGAATTATTGCAAGAACTTTAGATATTAAGGATTTAGGAACAACAATGACTGGAAATTCTCAATCATTTTCCATGTGCACATACATTAATAATTTGGTGTCAGAATCAATAAAGTAATGTTGATTGGATTTAGTGAATTGTTTATTTTCAATATTAATGTAAATTTTCTTGATATTTTTATCCAATTTTTGTTCAATTAAGAATGTATGATTAGAAATTTCCAAAAGGGGGTCTTTGTTTACATTGGTATTATTTACATAATTTTGTTCATCATTTGCATTCTCAATAAAAGGAAATATTTCATCATTTATTTGAAGTAATTGAGGATTACTACATATATCTTGTTGGGGAGGTTCTTGTTCTAATCTACTAAAATAATCTGCCAAAACATTTTTAACTCCAGAAATGTGCTTAAAAGTAAAAGAATATTCGCTTAACTGAATTAACCATCTAGTTCAGGGGTCGGCAACCTGTTTGTTCTTAAGGGCGCAATACTAAATTTGAAAATCACCGAGGGCGCATATTTTACAGATAATCATGCACAATCCTAAACTCAACTGACTACTTGCTGTATATCGCCGTTTGACAAGAGTTAAGTAAATCGCTCTGGCTATCATACATTTACATTAGTCCAGCGAGGGCGCATTAAAAATCGCGGGCGCCGCGTTGCCTACCCCTGATCTAGTTGTTAAGTCCATGGGAGAAGAAGTTTTCTTATAATGTTTAAGGGGTTTACTATCAGATAAAATAATAAAATGTCTATTATACAGATAATGTTTAAAAGCCAAAACTGATTTTACTATAGACATTAATTCGATTTTGATGGCAGGGTACTTTCTTTCTGCATTTTTAAGTGTTTTGGAAAAATATGACACAGGAGACAGTTTACCATCAAATTCCTGTAAAAGTACACCAGAAATAGCAAAATTTGAACCATCTGTATTCAAAATAAAATCTTTATCCCATTGTGGGAGTCTTATAAATGGTTTATTGAAAAATACCTCTTGTAGAGAATTAAAAACATTCTGATGTTCTTGAGTCCATTTGAATTTAACCTTAGGAGAGGTCAAATCAATTAGCGGTTGAATTTGCTTAGCATAACATGGTATTAAATTTCTATAATATCCACAAACACCAATGAATTTCTTAAGTTGTCTTTTAGTTTTTGGAATAGGAAAAGATGTAATTTTAATGATGTTTGATTCAATTGGTAAAACTTTTTGTTCTGATATTTTAAATCCTAAATAATCAATTTCTTGAAGGTGAAATGTACATTTACTTGGTGATAGAGTTATATTATATTTAGTTAAAACAGAAATGAGAACCTTTAGTTTTTCTACAGTTTCCTCAAAAGAATTACTTGCAATGACTATATCATCTTGATACGCGAAAATTCCCTCTAGTCGAGTTTCCTCAATTATTGAATCCATAAGGGCCTGAAAAGTTGCAGAAGCTGTTTTTAAGCCAAAAACTAATCTTTTATTTTTAAAAGTTCCCCAAGGGGTTGTAAATGCTAGCTTATCTTGGTATTCTTCAGGGAGATTCAATTGCCAAAAAGCACTAGGAAGATCATATGATGAAAAGAATTTATAATTAGATAAATTTAGAATAATATTTTGAATCTTAGGAAGTGGGTAAGCCGAATGTTTAACAATGCTGTTAATTAATCGTAGGTCTAAAGCTAATCTAAATTTTTGTTTTTGTTTGGGGTCATTAGTATTCTTTTTCTTAACCAAAAGCATTGGGCAAGACCACTGTGTTGCACTCCTTTCGATCAATCCTGCTTCGACCATTTCATGCAATTGCTTAAGTGTCTCTTGTTGAAGAGCTTGAGGCACAGGAAATGGCAAAGTTCGAATAGGATAATCATGAATAAAAGAAATTTCAGGTATTACTTTATCTGTGTGCCCGAGTGTCTTTAAAGATTTTGAAATCATCTTCTTTCAATTCCCTTTTTCTTAAGTCCACAATATCTTTTGCTGGTACAATTAAATTTAAAAATTCCTGTCTTTTAGTTTGGTCTAGTTCTTGATTATTGGCAATAGAATCATTTAAATTTAATTTTGAATAGTCATAATCTTGGATAGTATCTATAGGATACATTTTGCCGATAGCTTGTCCTTTATTTAAATGTAAAGTCTCTTCAGATTTATTTTTAAGAAAAATATTACAAGCATAGTATTTATTATTTTTGTTATAGAATCCATGAAAATTTTTAACTTGTTCTAAATTATGTATTGAAGAATATATTTCAATATTTTTATAGTCTATTCTTGGTTCAAAAATTACGTTAGTATTCAAAGGATTCTTAACTATTACTTTAGCATAAATATATTCTTCAGGATTCAACAAAATTTTATGATTTAGTACAGCTTGTCCATTTTGTTTAGTGTCCAAATTTTGTTTGTTTACATTTTGTTTATTTACATTATGAATCTCTCCACAAATATCCGACACAATATCCCCATCAAAATCAATGTCTACATTTTCCGTACATTGTTTTTGTCCTATTAATGGTACTTTTTCGCCATTAATTGTTATAAAATTGTCCTTAGGTGACAATTGAATGTTATGCATTAGCATAAAATCATATCCCAATATCCCTTCAAAAACTGAATTATCTAAATGTGTAACAAAAAGTGTATGTTTGTATAGCTTGTTGTTAATTTTAAATGAGATTTGAATACAACTTAAAAATGAAACCTTAGAGTTTATAGTACTAATTGAAACTGAACGTGAAATATATTTATATTTAATGTTATGTTTAAGTTTATTAAATGTTTCATTAGAAATTATTGAAAGAGAAGAGCCTGAATCAATCAGAAGTGGGGCAGAATAATCTTTAAGTTGTACATTAATGAGGGGTAGTTTAGGTATTTCATTGTGAACATTTACAATAATTTCATTAAATTCATTAGTTTGAGTAAAACATTCATTTTGCATTTTTATTTTATTAACTGTTTGGGTAAAATTATCTTTCTTTTCATTAATGCTTGACTTATTATTAGCTGATGACAAAATATTAGGTGATAGCTCAAATGCATCAGCCTTATTTGAGCTAAAATTTAGTTTAAATTGGGGTTAAAAGTGGTGGCATTCGGATTTGGATAAGTTTGTTGTCTATTATCACTATTATAGTTAGGATTATTATACGAGTGATCTCTATTATTTAGGTAACTTCTATTGGGGTAAAATCTATTGCTTCTAAAGTTCCTTCGAGTTTGAAAATTTCTATTATGCTGATTAATCTGCACATCCGATTGAGAAATATTCAAAAATTCTCTACAAAATTTCATAATGTGACCATGCTTGCCACAGAAAACACAAAAATTCTGCCGAAAGGTATGTTGGTTATTATGATAAGGGGCTTTACGATAATTACTACTATTCGAATAAGTTTTCGATTTAAAAATTCTATTTTTGTTCTCCAATTGTCTTCTATTTCCATCACATTTATTTTTAGTATCATTATTATTTGAAACAATATTGTTTATCTGCTCTTTTAAATTTGAAATTTCCGAATTTAGATTTAAGATCTCATCATCACCTTTAAATTGGTTGTTAATAGCTGAGTCGATATTCTGAAGTTGCTGTGCTCTTTCGACAGCATTCTCATAACTTTTAATATTTTCTTTCAAAATTGTGATCTTAATATCATGAGGAAGAGCTCCCATTAGATGCGTGTACTTTAAAGTATCAATTGCATCTGAATCATTTAAATTCGGATATACCTTATTGAAAGTTATGTTTATCCTATGAGCAAGGGATCTTATTGTTACCTGAGGTTTCAACAAAATATTATTCAAAGCAAAAATAGATGAATTATCATCTTGTCTAAAAAAATCCAAAAATTTATGTTTTATTTCAGTCAGTGTTTTCATTTTAACCAATGAAGGTTCTTCAATATAAAATTTTAAAGCATTGCCTGAGATTAAAGATCTAAAAGTTGCAATAGCTTGTTCTTCACTTAAAGAATTAATCTTAACATAATCTTCCAATTGAAGAAAGAAAAACTTTAATGTGGTTGGATCACCAGCAAGGGGTTGAATATGAAAGTTTATATTATTCTTACGTTTAGACATATTTAATAATCAGATAACTTAAAATTATATATTGATATATATAAATGAAAAATAGTTATACCAATTAAAATATCAAGTTAAGAAAAATAATCAATTTTAAAAATGAAAAAATAACAGCAATAATAAATTGTAATCATTAAAATAAATAGAATATAAGATATTCATATTAAATGAAAATTAATTCCAAAAATATTTAATGAGAATAAGAAATAATTGCTTTAAAAAAATGTTATGCATTGAAAATATTTAAGTACTGAATCTGTAAAATAATCAGTTAGAAATTGAAATGTACTTAATGCAATTATTAAAATATTGTGTTAATTTTTAAAAACATTTACTGCAAAAAAAAGCACTGCAGTTTGTGTAAAAAAATTTCTCTCCGATTTTGATAAAAGAGAGAGAAAAAAATTCACTGTTGAGAGTGACACACACCCAGTTGACATTCATTTCCGTTAGCTTTTCTTGAGAAACACATTATTATTATTATTTTTTTTTTGAAACATACACCACTGGAATACTTCTTTTGGAACAAACCCGAACACTTTTGAAGAGGTAAGTAACACCGTAGAATTGATTTCAATCTTTTGGAATAATATTATGAGAAGCACAGAAGACTCGTTTTTCTTCTAAAAGCATGCACTGGTAGGCTGCGCTGGACATTAGGATCTTTGGACACAAGCTGGATCAGGATCTTGGAGAATAGGACGCAAGCTGGAGTTTCAAACATGATGTAAATAGGAATAGGGATGATACATGATGCAGGCAATTTTCTTCAAAGATACGTTTCCCCGTCTTAGGCACCAGTTTATGTGAGGGAAGGCTTTGCTTCCCCGTCATTAGCCGTATAGTTGATAGTGGTATATATGAATGTTCATTTGGGCCAATATTGAATGAATAAAACAATAACGTTTCCAGGAAATAATGTACAAATCGTTGAATGTAAATTTAGATTTTATTAAGCATAATTTAAGATTTCGAGTGGCCACATTTTCATCCTAAATAAGAAATCCCTTAAAGGGATGAAATAATAATACTCTCTATTGAGAGATCATAAAGCCAGAACAACATTTCTGACCGTTAGAAAATTGAGACTGGGAGGCCCCGAAGAGGGGTCCAAGCCTCACCAATTTAGAAATTAAAAGTCAATATATTTATTCTCAACGGACAGAGAAAGAGTATGGGTAGGAGATCCAAAATTTGGCGATTTATCATAATATATCATAGCCGAAAACAAAGCCAACTAGCATATCCACATGGGTTTAAAAGAACACCTTGGCGATCACGAGTCGCCAACAAATTTATGTGAATTATTATAACCATGCAACCGAAACATTTAGCCGTTGGAAAATTAGAATAAAAAGTTATAAATAGATTTTTGTTTTCGATTAGAGGCGACAGTGAATTAATATGTCTGCATAATAATGAAATAAAAAGAAAGTATCCGTTACATTGATCTGGAAGAGAAGAAATAAATATTTTATGTTCGTTTAAAAAGATTAAGTTTTTTTATTTATTTTAAAAATAATTCTATTAATAAAAATAAGCTTAAGTAATGAAGGATATTTTAAAAAGATAGGAAATAAATATGTAATGCCAAATTCTGGCATCACACACAAATATTTTTCTCCTCCTTGAAATAAACTGCATTTTTTTTCAAAAACGCAAATTTAAATTCAAAATAAGATTTGATATAGAAAGTAATCTTAATTGCCACCAGGAAAATTTTTCATAAAAAAATTATTGTGTTTCTTAATTTACTTTTATTATTTTTTCAGATTATTAAGCACAACTATCGCTATGTATAAAGTTTCAATAATAAGCCTATTCTTCATCTGTGCTGTAACTGTGAGTTCAGCCTGCAAAGTTGACTGTAGAACTGTTCGTTGTGCGGCTCCTATATGTGATCCAGGTTATGAATCATTTAAACCTCCTTGTGAATGCTGTAATAAGTGCAGAAAAATTAAAGGTAATTAGCAATAAAATTTTTTTATTCAAAATTAGATTTTTGATTAATTTACTTTCTAATATTCTTGCTTCATTAATTTTTAAGTCCTTGCTTTTTATATTCTTGTTCTAATATTGACCTTAATTTTTATTATTATGCAGGCCCACCGTGCAAAGCTGATTGTAGTACAGTTGATTGCGCATATGTTGAATGTGATCCAGGTTATGAATCGTATACCCCTCCTTGTGAATGCTGTAATAAGTGCAGGAAAATTAGAAGTAAAAAAAAATAATTCTAATATTTTACGTATACATAGTTTTTCGTATTATTGAACTTTGCTTTTATATCCTTTTTTTTAAATTTTCATGTCTTGATTTTATATTCTTAATTTAGTTTTTTCCTAATTGTTTTATTATTTTCTAGGCCCGTCCTGTAATGTTGATTGTAGTGCTGTAAGTTGCGCATATGTAGAATGTGATCCAGGTTATGAATCGTATACACCTCCTTGTGAATGCTGTAATAAGTGCAGGAAAATAAAAAGTAAAAAATAATTCGAATATTTAATGTATAAATAGTTTTTCGTATTATTGAACTTTGTCCATCTGTTCCTTATAGATTTTAATTTCTTGATTTTTATATTTTTGTGTATTCCTTATTGTTTTATTACTTTCCAGATCCGCCCTGTAATGTTGACTGCAGAACCGTTCTTTGCGCTGCGGTTGAATGTGCTCCAGGTTATGAATCGTATACACCTCCTTGTGAATGCTGTAATAAGTGCAGGAAAATTAAAAGTAGAAAACTATTCTCATTCTTTATGTAAAAATAGATTTTTGTATTATTGACCTTTGTTTTTATATTCTTTTCTTATTAATTCTTACTTCTTGATTTTTTAATATTCTTGTTGTTTTAGTATTTTATCTGGTTTTATTATTTTTCTTGTTCTTCTTATTCTTCAGACCCACCCTGTGAAGTTGATTGTACAGAACCCTGTCCATTAATAAAATGTGCTCCTGGTTACATATCTGTAAAACCTCCTTGTAAATGCTGTAATGAGTGCAAAAAAAGCGAAAGTATTTAACTTTTCTACTATTTTTCTCAATAAGTGTATAATTTTTGTTTTATAGTGCTTTTTATATTCTTGTTTTAGTATTTTATCTAGTTTTATTATTTTTCTTGTTTTTCTTATTTTTCAGACCCTCCCTGTGAAGTTGATTGTACAGAACCCTGCCCATTAATAAAATGTGCTCCAGGTTACACATCTGTAAAACCTCCTTGCAAATGCTGCAATGAGTGCAAAAAAATAGAAAGTAATTAACTATTCTACTTTTTTTCTCAATAAGGTTTCAGTCTAGTGTTTTATATTCTTGTTTTTCTTTTGCCATAGGGTTTTTTACTGGGGCTTCTATTAATTTAGGCAGTTGTAATTTTTTTTAAAATTCGCTCTCTACTTTAAATACTTATTATTCTTCTTTAAATTCATTAGTAATAAAAAGACACTAATTGTTTTTAACATATATTCTGTTTAATATTGTTTGTAAAAATATTTCTCAAGCTTCTGTTGTAATCACTTAACTAATAATATTTAATTGCATAGCAAAAAAAAATACCAGCACTCAGAGTTCTTGTATTTTTTAACGTTTTACTGCGAACACAGTGAAATTTTATCCGTTTTACCGTAGGAGTTTAAGAAACTATCCGCAGATCAGTCATATCGTAGATTTTACAGTAATATTTACTCTAAAATCATCAAACGACTGTTATTATTACAGTAAAAATTGCGACATAAATTTTACTTTCAAAATTGACTTTAAGGCTGCTGCACAGAAAACTTCTATAACATGCCTTTCTTTTCAAATAGCACCCCCAGGTTCAGAAGAGTGCGAAACCATCGATTGTAACGGGGATGAATGTCCAATAGTTGACTGCATTGAAGGTTACGTGCCTGTAAGGTCTGAGTGTGGTTGCTGCGACAAGTGTGTTCCAGTAAAAAGTAATTTTTCTCATTACGCGGTACTAAGCTATTAAAGAGTTAATACCTTGCATTGCATTCAAAAGAATATTTACTTTTTGTTCCACTGTTTGATAATGTTTAGTAAGAATTCTTAGTTTTTTTTTTTTAATTTTTGGTTTAATAAGAATTGGTTTTTTTTCTCATTAATACAAACATTTCCTTTCTTTTGAACTAATATATTCTTATCTTTCTTTTCACTAACTTTACAAAATCTGGCATCTACAGAACCAGATGATTGTCAAACTGACTGTTCAGGAAAATACCATTGCCCACGACTAAGTTGTAAGAAAGGTTACGAGTCGGTAAAACCAAAATGTGGCTGCTGTCCAGTGTGCCAGAAAAAAGGTACTATATTAGTTAAACTGAAAGATTTGCTAAACTGAAAGATTTTGAAGAAAACTATTGAATTAATGCTGTATTTTCTTATTTATTTGTACCGGTTGGAAATATGCTAGGTGGACCAAATTTCTCTTCGATTCTTTTGTTGGTCCTATAAACAAATTTTTGTTTACAAAATTTACTAAATTTCAAAAATGCACAAAATTTTAGTAAATTTACTAAATTTAAGAAATTTGTAAAATTTGCTAAATTTGTATTAAATTTTGTAACGTAAAAAATTTAGTAAACATTTTTGTACATTATCATGTGCAAAAATTTCGTTGGACTAAAATGTGTCGCACATTTGTTTTAAATGTTTAAATAAAAAGTAAGTGTAGTACAACAGAAGTAAATTGAACATAAAAAAAATATCTATTAATCTAGAGGTCTTGATTTAAAATTAAGCATATAAAAGTATTATGACATCGTAATGTGCTGGATTATCACAAAGATATTAAAAAACAGCCTAGTCATGCTGTTTTGTCAATTGATTCAAGAAGCAAAGAAGTACATAATCAAATTTCAAAACATTATTTTATTTAAATCCGATATTTTTCTAAAACATTTTGGTACTTTTCTTTTAAAGTTGTAATTTTTTTTATTTTGAAATTGAACTATAAATATTTAAAAAAATATGTAACAAAATTTATTATTAAGCAGTACTCCGGAAAAACGGACCCACATCGAATAACTTTTGATCCAAAGATCAGATCTTGACCCTCCAGGAATCAATCCTACTGGTCAGTCTAACGGGTGACCACAACTTATGCTAGACGATATTTCAAGTTACGAAATCAATCATAAGAAAGTAATTTTTCTGAATAAATGTACATTTTTTCTACGGATTCGGCTTTTTGACTCACAAACTATAGATAGTAGCTACAATCTGGGAAATATGGTATCCCTTAGTTCGTTCATTAGATTCTTTTAAAGCTTGGACCCCTTAATGTTAATTTTTGTGTATTTCATTATATCTCGAGAACATTTTAAGCGAATCAAAAGTTTTTGAACACAATACTAAAATTCGTTTATCCATGCATAATTCCTTGCAAAAAATAAATTTTTGTGAGTATCAATTACTTATATTATTTTTTAAATAGTAGTAAAAACAATTTTGAATAGTAAGGTAAAAAAAATTTCCCATCACATTAAAGTGTGTAATTTTACAAGGCAAAATGCAAAGTTTGAGCGAAATCGGTTGAATAGTTTCTGAGAAATCGAATTTTAACTGCACTAATCTTTTCAAATTTGATTTCGAACTATTCGGAAGATTTAGTTCAAGTTTTGTTTTGTCGTGTAAAATTACATATTATGAAATAATGTAAAAAATTTTATAATTTATAATTAAAAATGTTTTTGACTATTACTAAAAAAATAACATAAAATAATAAGTATTTACAAAAATTTATTTCTTGCATTGAATTATCTTTAAAAAAAACACATTTCCCTGATTGTGATTATCCCCTGTGCTTTGGGGATCGGAAATCCAAATCCGTCGAAAAAAATGTATGTTTATTCATGGAAAGTATATTTCTGTGTCAGATTTAGTAACTTAAAACATCGTCTGCACTAATTAATTAGCATATTTGAGGTTGGAAAATTATGATTGTGGTACGGACTGCATAGATCCGATCATTAGATCAGAAGTTATTCAGGGTGATCCATTTGTTTTTGTTTCTTTTTCTTTTTGCATTTTACATAAAGGAATAAAAATAATTTATTTTACTTTTCTGCAGAAACAATTTCTGATAAAATGTGTTTTTTTTTTTAATTGCGAGAAAAAAGTAATAATTACACATTGTCTGAGAATAGTTTACAGGATGAATACGAAGCTACGTATTTTAAGAATGGTAGAATAAATGACATGGGTGTAAATGGCATAATATAGAATATTTATTTACTAAATACACAATCAATTAAGTTAGATGTTGGCAAAATTAAAAGGTGATGGAATGATAGAACCATTTAGAGAAGGACAAATAGACAGATAGTAATTAAAAAATTTCTTCTAACAATCGTTGACTCAACACCAATGTATTGAGGAAGTGTTCTCACGATTTAGATGAGTTAAGAATATCAGGTTTATTATTATTTTATAACTTTATTCAATATTAACGAATACACAAATGATTTTTAATTTAGTTATAGTCTATATCCTGTTGCAAGTTAAGAAAAAAACCATTATGCCTATGGAGAAGGCCTGTTTGCATTTATGTGCACGCCAAAAGGCCGCCAAGTTCCAAGCCCGAACGAATAGCAACATCGCCAACCCTTGAAACAAATTAGCACGACCTTCTTTTTGCTTATGAAAATAGTATTTCTGCATAACGAGTTTAACTTTTAAAAGCTTTTATATTGTTTTGAAAGCATAATTATATAATTTGATAGTTAAATGAAACGGAACTATATGAAGTGGCGGATGATTACTTGAATCCTTTACCGCAATCGTCTTTTCTTAACTTGCAACGGAGTATAATGTCGTTTGCAGAAAAGATTTTTAAATTTTTATTGTAATAGGTTATAATTAACATTTATTACCTAATAGTGATTACATGATATTGTGTCAAACGATACTCATTAAACGGTGCCTTGTTTCAAAAAGAAAAAAAAGGTATAAGAGAAATAAGTATATTTATTGTCCGCAGACTGCAAAAAGAAGCTAAACATAATCTCACGGAAAAAAATATTTCAAAATATGCACAATAAATCAACTACTTCTCGATATTAGAACTACCGAATGATTCTAATTTCGTAGTTTAAGAGTTTGTTGTTCAGAATTATTGAAGTTTGCACTAAAAAATTCTGGATTAAATTACAGTAAAAAGTACCAGCATTTAGTGTGTAGTGTTTCTTACATAACATTTATTTATTTAATACATTTCTACCGTAATATTATGCACACAGTATGTCATAGACTTTTGTAATAAAACCATCTTTGAGTAAATATAGTTTATCTTTATTTATTTTAGCACTATTAATTAGTTTTTCTAATTGCAGTAGAATATTCCTTTCGGTTTTGTGCAAAATTCTTTAGTGTTTTTCAGTGCTGATTTATTGATTATTATTTTTTTTGTCCTTTCCTTAAAAAGAACGGGAATCCAGCTTGTAAAAATACAAAAAAGATCTAAAGTCTCTTTTTTTTAAATTTATAGAAAGCTTAATTTGATTTAATTTTTCAAGAAATTTTTTGACAAAAATCTACACAAATCATAAAAAAATTTAGCAATTTATAATTTAGAAAGAAAAAATTTTATAGTAATGAAGTAAAATTTTTATTCTTAAATGCAAAGAAAAAATGCATGAAGTTTAAATTTAAATTATATAACTACCGATGTTTATAGAAATTTATCTCATATCCTTATCGCAACAGAAAATTATAAACTACTTTACGAATATCTAAATTTCAGTCGAATATCAAAACTCATTTTGTTAGTGTGTGTGTAGATTTACACGAAATAGTATTGACATTATACTTTTTTATCCTACCTATGTGTCGTATTAATAAGAATGTTACAATAGTTGAATTTCGTTGAAGATAAAAAAATGGAAATCCTATATTTATGTGCATTCGTCTCTAATTAAATTCAGTATTCCTTTTAATTTTTTGTTGTTAGTAAGGGGTGTGTTTCTTGCTATACATAAAATTCGAATGGTGATGTCGCAGTTTTCCATTGTTGTCCTTTCATTTCTTTTAGCCAGAAAATCATGTGGAAGGATCCAGCTTTTCCTCATTCAATTCCATATTATTTTGGTCATAAAATTAATAAAAGTTATAAGGCTATTGTTTTTTTATAAATATTTTTCTACCCCTGGTTTGAAGTTATTTCCCTGCACCGCTATTACCACGCTTTTAATCCAAGAGTTTAAAGCTAAGAGAATTGTTGTTTTTTGTAAATGTGTCTAATTGTTTCTTAGAGAATTGTTTTTCTGCCAAGAGAATTACGAAAAAATCATCAGGGTTAATGAGCGGCAGTGAGCAGGAGGATTAGCCTCCTGATGAGTGAAACAAATTACAAATCCAATGAAATCACATATGACTGAATCGTTGCCAACTAAGGTAACGAAATGCCAGCAATTTTGGTACCACGTAAAATGACGTAATACATGTAATTTTGTTTCATAGAATTAACATTGATTGATTTCATTCATGCCACTTATGTTATTCTTACAACTGATGTAATGTTTTCTTTCATGCATTTAATTTTCATCAAATGTTCCTACCATTCGTACAGAAGAATGCAATGTGAATTGCTCAAAAAAAAACTGTCCACAAATAAGATGCAGGACAGGTTACAAGCTTGTAACACCGAAATGCGGCTGCTGTGAAGAGTGCCAAAAAATTAAAGGTAATTATTCAATTCATTTAATTTTTTTAAAGAATGAAAAGAGATAACTTTTGCATGTTAAAAATATCATCAAAAATATTATCAAAAAATAATGAATACTCTGAAAGTAATAATGAAGCCCCACAAAAACTTATATCGACTTGAAATTTAAAAATACCAAAAAATTATCGCTATAAATAATCTTTGTCACTGTAAAATTTCTTTGAATACATAAATCTCTATGTAACGTCGGATAAAGGGGAAATTTGTATTTTTCTGTGCTGCAACAGTTATCAGTTGTAAGCGAAAAATATATATAGGGTATCAGTAAAAATTGTGTAATGTTTTCTGAAGATAAATTCAGACAAAAAAAATATATTAATATGACTATTAACTTTTTAACATATTAATATTCCTTTAACTTATTAAGTTTTATAAATTTTTTATAAAAAGAAATAAGCTATCGGGAAAGAATTATAAAGCTCATTATTTTTCAGGGGAGTGACACTTTAACTACGAAAAATAAGTATCAGTACTGTTTCTAGGTGCATATGAAATTAACAGAAGATGACAGTAGTCAAAAATGTATAATCGTTTCATTCGAATATTTAAAAAGATTTATTTAAATAGTCAACCATAAAACTGAATTAAATTCAGTGTCGAGGATTTTTTTTCTCAACTAGCTTCTTAATTTGCAACAAAATATGTACACAATATAGTACAAACATAATTAATATTTTATTTGCACGTTAAAATGCAAAATCATAAGGGAAAACATTTCCACTATCATTTAATTGTATTAGTATTTATGTTTAGGGTAATTCTTTTGTATGAAAGGCCAAAAAATAGCATTATAGCTTCATTTGGCCATTATTCATAATATCTAGAATCATGTAATATTTTTTCTTCTGTTTTATTAATTCTTGAAACTTATTTTCTCAATACTACAAGACACTTGTGGAAAAGATGAAGTTTATAATGATTGCGGATCTGCATGTCCCGAAACTTGTGCCAACTTGGGAAAAAATCAAGTCTGTACTTTACAATGCGTCGAAGGTTGTTTCTGTAAAGAAGGACTAGTTAGAAATGACAGCGGTAAATGTATTAACCCAAATGAATGTCCAAAAAGTAAGAATTTTTAATTTGAAATTTATAAATTGCTTTAGTGTATCATTTCATTTTTATTGTAGTGTTAGAGTTAACTATCTTTATAAATATAAGTTCCATGTAAACTCAGAAAAAGACTAATTTTGTTTTTGCTAGTGGTGTGGCGTAACCACCACTACGAAAATTAAACATCAATTCACTGGTATATAAGACATGCTAACATGATTCAATCACGAGGTACCTTTTGATAGATAACGGTCGGCCTGGTCGTGAACTCCGCCCCCAATTGGAGACCACCGAACGTGATTTGTACACGCAGTAACGCCTACTTCGCAAAAATCTTGACAGTAACGCAGTTTCGTCAATTAATTCAAGAAGCAAGAAATAAATTGAGAGTCAAGTCTGCTATCCAGCTTTGTGTTAAAATACAAATATTTGAACTAATCAAAGACGCAGTTTTCTCGGGAAGTACAGATTCAAATTTCGAAATATTATTTTGTTTAAATCCGATATTTTTCTAGAGCATTTCGGTTCCTTGTTTTAAAAATAGTTTTTATTTTGAAATTGAATTATAAATATTTAAAAAAAAAATTTTTGCAAAATTTATTTATACGCAGTGTGCCAGAAAAACGAACCCACATCGAATAACTTTAACTGAAGATCGGATCTTGACGTTCTAGGACTCAATCTTACTGGTTTAACGGGTGACCACAACTATGCTAGACGATATTTTAAGTTACGAAATAAATCACAAAACGCAATTTTTCTGAATAAGTATAACTTTTTTCTACAAATTCGGCTTTCTGACCCTCAAACTATGGAGGGTAGCTGGAATCTGGGAAATATGGTTTCATTTATTTCGTTATTTACATACTTTTAAGGCTTGGACCCCTTAATGTTAATTTTAATTTTTGCGTATTTCATTATATCTCGAGAACATTTTAAGCGAATCAAAAGTTTTTGAACACAATTCTAAAATTCGTTTATCCATGCATAATTCCATGCAAAAAATAAATTTTTGTGAGTATTTATTGCTTACATTATTTTTTTAAATAATAAGAAAAACAATTTTGTATAGTAAGGTATAAAGATTTTCCAATCATATTAAAGTATACAATTTTACTAGGCAAAATGCAAAGTTTGAATGAAATCGGTTGAATAGTTTCTGAGATATCGAATTTTAACTGCACTAATCTTTTAAAATTTGATTTCGAACTATTCGGCCAATTTCGCTCTTATAATTTAAAACGTTTTCGACTATTACTAAAAAATAGTATAAAATAATACAGGTAAATATTCACAATTTTCTTCTTTTTTTTTTTGCACGGAATTATCTTTGAAGAAAAAACACATTTCCCTGATTGCGACTATCCCCTGTGTTTTGGGGATCGGAAATCCAAATCCGTCGAAAAAAATTTATGTTCATTCAGGGAAAGTGCATTTCTGTGTGAGATTTAGTAACTTGAAACATCGTCTGCACTAATTAATTAGCATATTTGAGATTTGAAAATTGTGATTGTGGTGCAGAAAGTAAAGATCCGATCATTAGATCAGAAGTTATTCAGGGTGACCCATTTTTTTGTTTTTTTCTTTCCATTTTACATAAAGGAATAAAAATAATTTATTTTTCTCTTCTGCAGAAAAAATGTCTGATGGAATGTGTTTTTTTTATTGCGAAAAAAAATTTATAATTACACATTGTCTAAGAATAGTTTACAGGATGGATACGAAGCTACATATTTTAAGAATGGTAGAATAAGTGACATGGGTGCAAATAGATATAATATTGAATATTTATTTGCTAAAATGCACAACCAATTAAGTTAGATGTGCGCAAAATTAAAAGGTGATAGAACGAGAGAACCATTTAGAGAAGGACAAATAGACTGAGAGTCAATAAAAAATTTCTTCTAACAATCGCTGACTCAACTGGAAAGTATTGAGGGAGTTTTCTTACGATTTAGATGAGCTAAGAATATCGGGTTTATTATTATTTTATAACTTTGTTCAATATTAACGAATACACAAATGATTTTTAATTTAGTTATAGTCTATATCCTGTTGCAAGTTAAGAAAAAAACCATTATGCCTATGGTGAAGGCCTGTTTGCATCTAAGTGCACGCTAAAAGGACACCAAGTTCCAAGCCCGAATGAATTTCAATATCGCGAACTCTTGCCAACAACAAAGCACGATCTTCTTTTTGCTTATAAAAATAGTATTTCTGCATAACGAGTTGAACTTTTAAAAGCTTTTATATTGTTTTAAAAGCATAATTATATAATTAGATAGCCAAATATAGCGGAACTATATGCAGTCGCGGATGATTACTTAAATCCTTTACCGCAATCGTCTTTTCTTAACTTGCAACGGAGTATAATGTCGTTTGCAGAAAAGATTTTATAATTTTTATTGTAATAGGTTATAGTTAACATTTATTACCTAATAGTGATTGCATGATATTGTGTCAAACGATGCTCATTAAACGGTGCCTTGTTCCAAAAAGAAAAAAAAGGTATAAGAGAAATAAGTATATTTATTGTCCACAGACTGCAAAAAGAAGCTAAACATAATCACACGGAAAAAATATTATTCAAAATATGCACAATAAATCAACTACTTCTCGATATTAGAACTACCGAATGATTCTAATTTCGTAGTTTAAGAGTTTGTTGTTCAGAATTATTGAAGTTTGCACTAAAAAATTCTGGATTAAATTACAGTAAGAAGTACCAGCATTTAGTGTGTGGTGTTTCTTACATAACATTTATTTATTTAATACATTTCTACCGTAATATTATGCACACAGTATGTCATAGACTTTTGTAATAAAACCTTCTTTGAGTAAATATAGTTTATCTTTATTTATTTTAGCACTATAAATTAGCCTTTCTAATTGCAGTAGAATATTCCTTTCGGTTTTGTGCAAAATTCTTTAGTGTTTTTCAGTGCTGATAAATTGATTATTATTTTTTTTTGTCCTTTCCTTAAAAAGAACGGGAATTCAGCTTGTAAAAATACAAAAAAGAACTAAAGTGTCTTTCTTTAAAATTTATAGAAAGCTTAATTTGTTTTAATTTTTTAAGAAATTTTTTGACAAAAATCTACACAAATCATAAAAATTTTTAGTAATTTATAATTTATAAAAAAATTTTATAGTAATGAAGAAAAAATGTAATGCTTAAATGCAAAGAAAAAATGCATGAAATTTAAATTTAAATTATATAACTACCGATGTTTATAGAAATTTATCTCATATCCTTATCGCAACAGAAAATTATAAATTACTTTACGAATATTTTTAAATTTCAGTCGAATATCAAAACTCATTTTGTTAGTGTGTGTGTAGATTTACACGAAATAGTATTGACATTATACTTTTTTTATCCTACCTATGTGTCGTATTAATAAGAATGTTACAATAGTTGAATTTCGTTGAAGATTAAAAAATGGAAATCCTATATTTTGGTGCATTCGTCTCTAATTAAATTCAGTATTCCTTTCAATCTTTCATTTCTTTTAGCCAGAAAATAATGTGGAAGGATCCAGTTTTTCCTCATTCAATTCCATATTATTTTGGTCATAAAACTAATAAAAGTTATAAGGCTATTGTTTTTTTATAAATATTTTTCTACCCCTAGTTTGAAGTTATTTCCCTGCACCGCTATTACCACGCTTTTAATCCAAGAGTTTAAAACTAAGAGAATTGTTGTTTTTTCTAAATGTGTCTAATTGTTTATCAGAGAATTGTTTTTCTGCCAAGAGAATTACGAAAAAATCATCAGGGTTAATGAGCGACAGTGAGCAGGGGGATTAGCCCCCTGATGAGTGAAACAAATTACAAATCCAATGAAATCACATATGACTGAATCGTTGCCAACTAAGGTAACGAAATACCAGCAATTTTGGTACCACGTAAAATGACGTAATACATGTAATTTTAGTTCATAGAATTAGCATTGATTGATTTCATTCATGTCACTTATATTATTCTTATAACTGATGTATTGTTTTCTTTCATGCATTTAATTTTCATCAAATGTTCCAACCACTCGCACAGAAGAATGCAATGTGAATTGCTCAAAAAAACACTGTCCACAAATAAGATGCAGGACAGGTTACAAGCTTGTAAAACCGAAATGCGCCTGCTGTGAAGAGTGTCAAAAAATTAAAGGTAATTATTCAATTCATTTAATTTTTTTAAAGAATGAAAAGAGATAACTTTTGCATGTTAAAAATATGATCAAAAATATCATAAATGAATAATGAAAACTCTAAAATTAATAGTGCGGCCCCCACAAAAACTTATATCGACTTGAAATTTAAAAATACCAAAAAATTATCACTATAAATATTCTTTATCACAATAAAATTTCTTTGAATACATAAACCTTTATGTAACGTCGGAAAAAGGCGAAATTTGTATTTTGCTGTGTTGCAACAGTAATCAGTCGTAAGCGAAAAATATATATAGGATGTCAGTAAAAATTGTGTTAAGTTTTCTGAAGATAAATTCAGACAAAAATAATATATTAATATGACTAGTAACTTTTTAACATATCAATATTCTTTTAACTTATTAAGTTTTATACATTTCTTATAAAAAGAAATAAGCTATCGGGAAAGAATTACAAAGCTCATTATGTTTCAGGGGAGTGACACTTTAACTACTAAAAATAAGTATCAGTACTGTTTCTATAAAGGTGCATATGAAATTAACAGAACATGATAGTGGTCAAAAATGTAGAATCGTCTCCTTCGAATATTTAAAAAAGATTTGCCTAAATTTTCAAAAATGCAACTGAATTAAATTCAATATCGAGGATTTATTTTCTCAACTAGCTTCTTAATTTGCAACAAAATATGTACACAAAATTGTACAAACATAATTAATATTTTATTTGCACGTTAAAATGCAAAATCATAAGTGAAAACATTTCCACTGTCATTTAATTGAATTAGTATTTATGTTCAGAGTAATTTTTTTGTATGAAAGGCCAAAAAATAGCATTATAGCTTCATTTTGCCGTTATTCATAATATCTTGAATCATGTAATATTTTTTCTTTTGTTTTATTAATTCTTGAAATGTATTTTCCCAATACTACAAGATACTTGTGGTAAAGATGAAGTTTATAATGATTGCGGATCTGCATGTCCCAAAACTTGTGCCAACTTGGGAAAAGATCAAGTCTGCACTAAGCAGTGCGTCGAAGGTTGTTTTTGTCAAGAAGGATTAGTTAGAAATGACAGCGGTAAATGTGTTCACCCAAATCAATGTCCAAAAAGTAAGAATTTTTTTTTTGTTTGAAATTTATAAATTGCTTTAGTGTATCATTTTATTTTTATTGTAGTGTAAGAGTTAACTATCTTTATAAATATAAGTTCCATGCAAACTCAGAAAAAGACTAATTTTGTTTTTGCTAGTGGCAACGTTATTGAAATTAACAATGAGTTTGTTGCAAGTAGCAAATATCTAAAGTATATTATTAACAATTGTGAAAAGCAATCTGGATATAAGTTTAAACTTAAAAAAATGACAATAAATAAAATAAACGAAAAATGGAAGTGACTTTCTTGTTTTTAATCGAGTATTTTTGTACATATTTTCTGAAAAAAAATATTCCATGGAAAGAGCTACCAAAATAATTACTGTTGGTGATGTAAGTGAATTTAACTTTTGAAAATGAATGCCAGACTGCACTGACGGGCATATGAAATAAAAAAGAATGATTGCCTGTTGTAAGAAAGCTGTTAAGAGTCCCGTCAATGCCGAGGACGCAGATGTATCTCACACTGAGCGTGTGTATTTTGAGACCATGTTGACATGGAGTATACAAAAATTGGAGCATATTTATGAATTTCGAAATTTAAAAAAGATCTGTTCAATTTTAAAACAATATATTAAATTTAATTGAATGTCGGGGGTTTACTCTTTCAGTAAGTATCTGATTTTTAAAATATTGCTGTAAAAAAAGTCAGAAAACTAATTTATATTTATTGCGTCTTGTTAAAATGCAAGATTATAATTGATAACATTTTCAATATTATTTAAATATGTGATTGTGGGTAGAGTAATATTTCTGTATAACAGAGCAGAAAATAGAAATTTATCTTATATTTAGCTTTATTTTTCCATTTTTTATATCATCTAAAATAATATGTTCTTTTGTTGTTGTTGTTATATTGATTTTCTTAACTTGTGTTCTCAGAACCATCAGACACTTGCGGGAAAAATGAAGTTTACAGTGAATGTGGCTCTACATGTCCTAAAACTTGCGCTAATTTAGGAAAAAATCAAGTCTGCTCTTTTCTATGCGTCAAGGGTTGTTTTTGTCGAGAAGGAATGGTTAGAAATGACAAGGGTGAATGTATACAACCAAGTCAATGTCCAAAAAGTAAGAGATATTTTTACAACTGCTTAAATTAATTTATTGTAACTGTAATATTTTTATAGAGATTTAAGAGAGCAAAAACAAAGGCTAACGGAAGCAAGAACAAAATATACTACAGTGTGATAGATTAAAAAAACCTTGATGGCACTCAGACGTAGTTTTCAGACGTAGTTTTTTGAGAAGAACTGCTTGAATCCGTCACTCAAAAAGTTCGGATAACCATTTTACGTTAACTGAATCTTCAATTTCACACTTGATACAGAAGTCTTAGCGGGTCGTTGAAAACTCTGCATTTGCGTAGCTTAAATCTAAACTAAACTACAACCTTGTTGAATTTTATTTGTTTAATTTAAAATAAATTTAAACTAAAATAAATTAATTAATTTTATTTTATTAATTTAAAATTAATTTAAAATGAATTAATTAATAATTTTTAATTCTTTATAGCACTAGATACGGAAAGGCTTGTCCTCTTTGCTTAGGATATGTATTAACATAATTATTCTTTAAATTAACATTTTGAAATCTTTGCCATTATTTTCGCGTTACTCGTATTAGTACATGAATGTACATTTTAAGTTTGGCTCTAGTAGAGAATGGAGTCCCCGTGCTTTGGAAATAATTTTCACTCAGTTTTGTTGAAATCCAATTTCTTGTCACCATGATATATATATATATATATATATATATATATATATATATATATATATATATATATATATATATATATATATATATATATATATATATATATATATATATATATATATATATATATATATATATATATATATATATATATATATATATATATATATATATATATATATATATATATATATATATATATATATATATATTTTGTCGTCGGCCTTCTGAGCCCAAGTCTGCGGGTTCGATCCCCGGCCCAGACACCGGATTTTCGGGATGCAGAAAATCCTCAGCGGCCATGTCGTATGATTATACGGCATGTAAAAGATTCCTGGAGTGCCTTATTGGCTCTTGGCATTTCCGGCAAAATTAAATTCCTAGTGCACTTTAGCATCCAAATAGAGTCTCGGTGCTGCCATCTAGTGTGGCAGAAACTAGATGTCCAAATTAACATGACCAACGGCATCTCACCCATTGTGGTGGTCCTGAAAGAGTGGATACCACCTCTGGAGAACGCACTAGGTCTGCTCATCGGCAAGACCGATAATGCAGCTCATTGGAAATAAAAAAAACTTTTCATTCTTAGCTTTAAATGAATTACTGCAACTTTTGTTTACCATTATTTATTAGTTCTTGGTTTATTTACGTATACATATATTCATTTACTTTCAAATCGCCGAAAATAAGAGGGGCTTCCTGTTGTAAACTATTACAGTAAATTTCAAATAAAGTTGAATATGGTTCATATATTATTAATTATGGAATAACGATTGAAATTTGAAAAACATGGACAATATGCTTGTGCTTTTCACTACAGATAAAATATAATTCCCCATATATTTTATTAACTTTAAGCTAATGCAGAATATGAATGAAAATTAACCTTCCTGTAATCTTGAATCTTGTGGTAAAAGATTTCGTTAAAGATTCCTTTGAGAAAAATTATTTTCTGAGAGGAAAAAGTTTTAATTAAGAATATCTTTATAGTTGCACAACTTAATAACACAAGTTAATTTTCTGATTATATGTAATGCTCACTGGATTATACTGGTTTACACATATAGAAAATGTATGGCAAAAGATACCAGAGTATGAAAGATTTCGCTATATTTCTGGCTCTACAGGGAACATCGAAACAGGAGCGCTTTGGGAATTACTTTGGTAAAATTAACAATTAAATATAGATTTGTTATGAGTGATAATGTGATAATTAGTAATTTATTATTAAAACATGGTAAAAAACATTTTTTCGACTAATTTCATTTTTCAATTTTGCATTTTTTACTAGATGAGTGGTAATAAGAATTATTTTGAAAACCCAAATTTCCTTTAAACCGTTATTACACAAACGGAAAAATTACCAAATGAATGGTTCTTATACTTTATATTTTGGTTAATTAGAAATACCATTTTTTTAATAAACAGTAAAGTTATTTTCCCGACATTTTTTCCTTGTATATTTAATTAAATTATTTTCGCTTGAATTCATATTTATTAAAATTAATTAGCGACATTTCTTTTAAAACGTTTTTACTTATATAAAACGACCTATAAAAGTAAAATATAAGAAACAGATAACAATTTCATCACAGACAGATAATGATAGATTAGAACAATAATAAGCTTCATCCACTAAAAAGAACTAAAACGCAAAAAAATAAATAAATATACATTTATGTATAATGAATATTAATTTTTTTCTTTTCAGGCTCATGTAAAAATACTCAAGAAGATTCTACTTCTGATTCGGAGTCAGATGAAGGAGACTAACATGTGAATTATTATTGATACACAAGCTATTTGTTTTTTTTCTACGGAAGAAGTATACTGAATAAAATTTTTAAATGAAACGTAACTTTGAATTTCTGTAGACTTTTTTGCAAAAATTAATTATTAGTATAGTTTATTTGAATGATTTAATAGTTAGAATTGCTTCGACTAAAGTAAAGTTTCGAAATTTATATTTAGGAGAGATTTATTAAGTTTGAATAATATTTTAAATAATATTTTAATATTTTATATTTTAAATGTCTTATATGTTTTATATTTTAAATGTCTTAGATAAGACATTAAAAATAATATTTTAAATGTCTTATCTAAAATTTTTGTTCATGGTCTGTTTTCTTTCAGATTCAAAATTTTGTAATTTTACTAAATTTTATATGTTTTCTTTTTAATATTAAAGACAATACATTTACATATCAAGAATAAAATAGTCTCAAAATGCAATGGTGTAATTTCTTTTTATTATATTGATATTAAGCAAGTTATTTATCAAGTATTAAGTATACCAAGTATATTTTCCAGCTTCATTTCACTTTCCTTGAGATTATTCATTTCAAGTATAAAGCATAATATCTTTCCTGTATACACTTGAAAGAAAAATATAGCAAATATCGAATTCATTTCTTTTAGGGTTTTTTAATAAATCTACATATTTTTGTGATTTTTAGTGCTAAGTTGAAACAAAAAACGAAAAATATATTACTAAATTGAGCACAAAAAAAGTTAACTCACATTTTTTTTCCTAATTTTATTTTTTAACTCGCAATATAAAGTTTCGCTGGACATTATGAAATTTCAATATTTAGGTCTTAATCACTAATTTTGCTTGCGCTATAACTGTACTGTACAAAGATTAGTTCCCAAAACGAATCTTGGATACGTAATAAATTGTTTGAGCGTATATAAAAAAATGCGTATTTCTTAACAAAAGTTTAAATTACTTCAGCTTCAAGAGTAATTTATACCCAAAAAATAATGTCATCAAATCGCTGTGATCCTGATTAACCCATCGAACTACTGTGAACTATGAGAAATTTAGCCCGACCTGCCCTAATTTAGGGCATACGGGTAAATGTTTATTGAAATGCAAAAAACAGTACAAAACAAAAAATACATAAAAATCCATAAAGTACATGCAACAACTTATGTACATGGTGAGCGAGTAAGATAGTATGACAGAGCAAATAAAACATAAAACAGTATGACATATTCAATAGCTGTGCGTACTGCCAGCTAAAAATTTTGTAACAGGACTTTCTTCATCAGGGTTAAGGATCTTTATAAAAAATGAATCATAAAAACTACACAGAATAACCTATGAATAAAAAAAAAATTAACGGATTTAAAACTAGAGGTCAAATGACCCTTATAGAGTTAAAAGATATCAATATTTATAATAGTTGGAACAGTAAAACACAGTACGATTGACAAAAAGCTTCACAATGGATAAAAGTGCTCAAAGGAGAAGATGTTAGTTGTGCAAGTTCAATGCGTCTTCCAGGGTCCTTTTAAGAATGTATTTGATTGTTGTTCTGCAGGCCAGGTTTGAGAATAATTGATGGTCAATACTGAGAGCTATAAGCTATCTAAGGTACATAGGTTTGCTGAAATCAATTTTAAAACTCGAGCAAAGTAGAATTGGAAATATAAGGAGTCAAGAAAACGTACAATCCAAGAAATTTTGCATTTTTTGGGAAAAAGCAGAGATAACTAAAAATTAAATAAAAAATTGCATCCATCTTTAAAATCTTTACAAAAAGCAAAGACACATTCAAAACCTATCGACACTGTAGAAAATTCAGACCAAATTACAGTATAAAGATTGTACATTCAATTAGAGTGATTCAGTGATTTTACGGTAATCGTTACTGTAAAATTTACTATTGATCAGATTTTTCGTTCCGTAACATGTTTCGTTAAAAATGAATTTTACCATTTACGTTAAAAAAAAAATTAAATAGCACCAGGAGTACCGGTACTATTTAATGTAATTTGATGCGAAAATTCTTATAGATCCATGAGAGGTAATTAGAAGACTTTCAACCAAACCTTGATGTTTGCTTTACAAAATTCACTCTTTTAAAGTAGAAAATTTGGGGCAGAGGAGAAAATTGATGAAATGTGAACATGGTTTGATGCACTAGCTCGATACTACTTTGTCAGTGCTTCATCATAAAATTTTAAGTAAAGCATCTTAAGGTAAGGCATCATAAGATTTTAGGTAACGTCACCAGAAATCAGCAAAAATCACTAAAATTAATATGTTTCGTTGATAAGCGGGCTAAATACAAAATTAATGACATCGATGATGTATCTATGCAAATTTTTCTAGGTGATTTCAAAATACATACCTTATCTTCCTGGAGAAAACTATAAAGGAGTCTTGTAATTGTGCTTCAAATTTATGAAATTTGTCACGCGAAACAAAATATCTTTCTGAGGTTAAAACAAAGAATTTTTCTGGTGTTTTATTTTATCTGTAGCACTGAGGAACGCATGTTTTCGTTTCTATTGCCTAATATTTTTTAACAGATTATAGATATTTTTGTATCCCAGATTTTAAATCAGCAATCTGATTATTTCTCAAATTATCATTTTCCTTTTAATTCTAAATGACCTTTGTAAGTCTATCTTTTGCTGCAATCTACTAGTTTAAATACGTTATATACAACAGGGATCGCATAAATATTGTGTTACTCTCTGAAGAGTTAGAGCACATCAAAACTGAATAGGAACCCATGCTTGGAAATGTCTTCATACGTCGCTAGGGTCGCTTCATTATTATGATCTGTTTCGCTGTACGCTTGTGAACGGGACATAGCAGGAAAGCACCCCTAGACGCGTACCGTGAAATTTCAATTCATGGTGTCTTATGAAATTTCAATCAAAATATCTCCCCTATAAGTTTGTCAAAACATTCACATCATCACCTGCTATTTATAACATTTTTTAACTTGTACATTGCGACAAAAAAAAGACTAAAATTGTCATTTAACAAAAAACTGTAGCTTAAGGAACAAAATTAATTTCAGGTTTGAAATCCCCATGGCTGATTTAGGCAAAATCTAGTATTTGTAAAAATGCAAAAAAAATGTTTACCCCAGGCTAATGTTTCCATTATAGTCACTTACAAAGTAAAAGTAAAGATAATAAGTCTAAAGATATAAACTAAAAATGGTAAAAGTATGGTCAAAAAGTAAAATTATATGTAGCAAAATGTATGGTAAGACTAAACTTTTCGCTCAAATTAAAACCATATTTTCCATTTTACTCTGAGAAAAAGCATAGTCAAAACTACCAAGATTTTGGTAAAATTCACCACGTTTCTGACTCTACGGGAGCATCAAAACGTTCAGTAATTTTTACCAAAGAGCAATGGTAATAATTTCTGGAGAAATTAGCAGTAAAATATTTTTTTATGATACGTGATATAATTTGGTAAATCTAAAATTGTTGTTGCTGTATTGTTGCACGCCCCTATTGGCCAGCAGTGCTAGACCAGGTTCATGACGTTATACACCCTTAAAAAATCCAACACCGTCAATGGATCATCTGCTAAATCCTGTTTGGAGAGCCCCAGGCATGCGAGGATGTGGTGAGGCGAAGCCTGGTTTGAAGAACAGTTGGTACAAATTTCAAAGTTCTTTGATCCTTTCAAAAACTTCATTGACTTAATGTGACCACTTCGAAAGCGGGCAAGAATAGTTTGTTCCTGTCTAATAAAATCTTGGTCCAGGGAACCTCCAGGTCGAGAAAACTGATACCATGGTTGCTTTGGGGAGACATTCCAAGTGGTCTTGTTTTTGTGTTTTATTTATGAGACGATTTCCAAAAAGGTGAGGGGTGCTGACGGCACACAGGCCTTGCAAGCATCAGCTTTAGCAAAGTGTCCGCAATCTCGTTTCCTTCAAGATCGATGTGGGAAGGAATTCACTACAGATGAATGTGATGTAAAATGGAAAGCCGTTTTAACTTTTGGAGTATTGACACTCCAGCGCTATCTCTCATGCTTTGCCAATTAGTCAACTGCAGTGTTGCACTTCTTCCGTCAGACATAACCCATATCTCGTTTTCGCGGGGAAGAAACACAAGAGAGTCAAGAACTTCATCAATGGCTATTAGCTCACTGTGAAATACTGAGCAGTAGTCGGGATTTCTCTTCTGAATTTTTAAGCCATGGTCTTGCAATTTGATGTAAATTCCACTGCCAGATCGGTTATATTCGTCTCTACCGCCATCCGATAGGCAGGAAGATCAGTCTGTTTGTTCACAAGTACTGGCAAGTCAGGATGGAAAAAGGCACAGTCAAGACCATCCGATGGGTCAAGTCATTGTGCCAGGTGATGAGGTTCTACAGCACCATCGACTAGATTAAAAGATACCATTTGGCTGAAGGGACTGTTTCTCCTGAGTCTCTGGTTATTACACCAATCATCTAAAATTGTTAATTTATCATACCTTAGAGCAGGGATGGGCAAACTTTTTTGGTCGAGAGGCCAAAAATCAAGAAAAAAAATGCTTGGTGGGCCAAGTAAAAACTTCAAAATTTAAGAAAAAAAGGTGATATACAAGTTTTAATTTAAATATTTAGTGAGATGAAGGAAATTGCGATTTCATTTTTAAAAGTTCCTTACGTTAAGGTTGGAAGTGAGATGTGCTTATTTAAAGGAACGAGGCTAAATGCTTGTCTGTTAGTCTACTTCTGAAATTATTTTTTCTAAGGTTCATAGTTGAAAACTCTTGCTCACATATATAAGATTAAGCAAACATGCACTGATTTTCTGAGCATGAAATATTAAATTTCGGAAACTAGCTTTTGATAATGATTTGTAAAACTTTGGAATATTTAGAAACGACTGCTTCAGATGATTGTTAGATTGTCCGCTCTTTGGAGCGTAAAATGCGCAGTCTGCCAAATGGGAAGTGCAATTTACCTATATTAGATTCCATAAGTCAGCTCCTAGAGAGAGACAAGCGCTAGTTAGAGCCAATCTACAGCTATTCTATAAAGAACTTCTGCTTTCAACATTTTACTAATTGAAGCTGTTTGAGCTAACTATTTCCATCAATTTATGTTTTGTAGAACAAAAATAGAGAAAGCAAAAACTTCATCAGTACTTTGTTGAAAAAGGAAAAATAGAAATAATTTTAAACATAGTCGACAAGAAAATGAATGTATATATTGTTTATATTTGCCACTGATCGGCAAATAAAAATTCTATCCGTGGGCCGGATAAAATCTTCCAGAGGGCCACAGTTGGACCGCGGGCCGTAGTTTGCCCATCCCTGCCTTAGAGCAAGCGATAAAAATATTCATTCAGTAAAATTTACATTTTAGTTTTTATCCCTTTTTTTTTTACAAAACGTGTGGTAGTAAGAACTATTATTTAAATATGGCTTTGAAAGCATAATCTTTAAATCCAAAATTTCCAGTAAACCATTACTATATGAACGGAAAAATTACAAAATTAATAGTTTAAATACCGAATATTCTGGTTTCTTAAACCAAGAAAATGCTTTTTAACCAGAATTTCCCCTACCACACATTACTTCAAATTTACCAGAAATTTTTCCCAAAAAACGTTCACTTCTAAGAAATATATGACTGGAAGATCTATGTGCTTGTCTTAAAACAATGATTTAAAGAGATACATTTATTAATTATGCAGAAAATTATTGATTCTATATTTTTTCAAATGTAAATGTATTTTATTTTTTTAGCTCTCGGTTTATGTGTTTTATGAGACTCGTATTTTTTCCTGTTTCGCAGATAAATTTGGGATTTTTTATTTTAAATCATTTTTGGTTCTTTACATTTACTTCTTTACATTCTTACATTTTTTTCCTGAAATTTGAAAATGAACGCATATTTTTGAAGCTCTGAAATATGACGACTCTTATTTCCTATAGGTATATTTTCAAAGGGAATGAATTTACCATCTTTCCATAACCATATTATTGACATAAAAAAATTATATTGAAGTTTAGACATTAAATCTGTTTAGAGCTGTTTGCATGCCATAATTTTTTAATGCTCAAATTTGTCTTTATTTAAAAAATAAAGGCAAACCTGCATATATATATATATATATATCTTTTATATATACCTGTATATATAAAAGATTGCAAAAAAAAATATATTCATCAGTTCCTATCGTTTACTTAAAATTTATAATTTTAGTAACCCTGCTTTCGAAATTTTAATTAAGGTTGTTCTAAAAAAATGCGCCCAACCCAGTCGTATACTTTAATAACATTTACCATTTCTTTTAGCACGAATTTTTTCTGAACAATTCACGCAAATTTTGATATTTCCTGAAATTTCTTAAGCTATACTTGTTAACGTGAACAAAGAGAGAATAGCGTGTGAAACTTATTTTAGAAAATTGTCCAATATATTATAAAAATAAATTGACACCTTCCTACCCATTTGTCATGATAGTTTATACAATAAAACATATATATATATATATATATATATATATATATATATATATATATATATATATATATATATATATATATATATATATATATATATATATATATATATCGTCTGTTCGTGTGTATGTCACTGAACTCCTCCTAAACGGCTGGATTGATTTAAATGAAATTTTCTGTGTACCTTCAGAAGGATTCGAGAATGGTTTAGATTCACAATAGAACATTCTGCCACAAACCGTTCCAGTGGTATCAGCGAAAATAGAAATGGAATTTTCTGATTGGTTAAAAGTTAGCCATTGTTTTAAATTTTGCTGTACACGAATCAGTTTTCAAATATCTTGAAGATAACAACAGTGATATTTTCTATCTTATAGCTCTATTCTTTTAGAAAAGTAAATTACATATACTTTAATATTTAATCATAATTCGGTTCTTTATTTCAGGTGAGCACAAGCACGTAAAATCAACGAGAATAAGTTTCGTAATTATTGGTCGTATCACGGATTTAGTATTGTGAAAACTGTTTAATAAAAATCAAGGCAAAAGCAAATTTTATTCATCTTGCACGCTTTTAATAATTATTTATATTTAGTATGCAATTTTAGTTCAATTTAGTATGCAATTTTTCATTGCTGACAGTTGTCATTTGAAAACTATTAGATTGTTTATTATTACAAAGTTTGCGAATTCACATTCATTTTAATTATTTCATTTAAAAAATAGGAGTAGACTATATTTGAGGGTGCCCCTTGATTCTCACCAAGTTGTGATAGCGGTTGATCTCCAAGCTGGCCGATGTTGAATCCCAATCGTGATTCTGATTCGTTTAAATTTCAGCGTTATTTTTAAATGTTCAACGGTATATGTAATTTCAGAAGTCCGTTAGTTCTATGTTGGATACCGGCTGGTTAGGTTACTTTTGCTTATGATCAATAGGATCGAAGGTATGTGGGCAGTCATAAAAAAAGGACTTTAGAAAAAAATGTCACCGCCATTCCGATATCACAGACGCCATTTTTAATTCGTATTTCGCCGAATTTATGTGGTGATGGAGGAACACAGATTCTATTCATGATAAATTTAGACAGTATCTAACTGCTATTAGAGAATTCTGTGCACCTAAAACTGAGGAAATTCAAGCTTAATGAATAAGTGAGATGTTTTTTTTTTCCTTTTCTTTCTGTGCTTACTCCATTAATTTTTATTTCGATTCAAAATGCATTTTATTGGGTTTGTTAATTTTGCTTACATTGGGTTCATTGCAATTTTATAAAGTTTTGGCCGATGTCTTGCTGAAATTTTCCAATGTATTATTAAAATATCATTATGCTTTGGCAGCCATTCCTGTTACCGCGGTGTTCCGCGCAAACAGGAATGGTAAACATAAGTTACCAATTTCGTCAAGGGGCACCCACAAGTATATTTTTACCAAAAATAGATTTTTGTTTTAAATTTTATCATTATTATATTTCTTATTTAATTTATTTCATTTTTATTGCTTTTTTATTATTTAAAATAAATACGTGAATTTTCGAATTAGCAAATTTGCGACCACTGTCAACTTCTACATTTCTTTTTGTTTGAAAGAGAATATTTGCAAAAATATGCCGCCTAAACAAATCGCTCTTAGTCGATCAACATCTCAAGCACGCAAGACGAGAACTAACCGTGTTTCAGAAAAATCGGAGCAACGGGAAGAAAGACTTGAAACTAATCGAGAACACAATGCTTTAGCCCGTTCCTTAGAAACGTCTGAGAAACAGGAAAGAAGACTGTTAACAAATCAACTACGCACTTATCAAGCCCGTTCGTCGGAAACATCAGAGCAACGGGATGCAAGAATAAAAATCAATCAAGAAACGCACTTCGCTATTCAGACGCTGCCAATACTCTGATTTGAATCTCAGTGCATTTCACTATGATCCGACAACCAACTATAGTCTTTCACCCAAGCGTCATCATCGGAAAAATGGATCAATTATGTATGTTTTGTAGTGCTCTCAAATTTAAGAATGAAACAGCTGGAATTTGCTGTTCTGGAGGCAAAGTGTAACTACCAGATTTAACGTCGCCAGCCGAGCCATTATCAACGTTGTTATCGGGTCAAGCAAATCAATAGAAACTTTTCTTGGAGAATATAGGTCAGTACATCCGTGTTTCCAAATGACTTCATTCGGTGCTGCTACAAGTATCGGTGCGCATATGGACAGCTAGAGTTATTTATTACATTCACATGCAATCCTGCTTGAGCTAAAATTAAAGACCTTTAGTAACTTAGGCAAACATCATCGGATCTTCATGATGCATTATCACACGTGAGTTAAAACAAATATTAAGCTCTAAACTTGGTTTTATTGCGAAAAGTCATGTTTTTAGAGAGACACGGTGTTTGATGCATTCTATTGAACGGCAGAAAAAGAGAATTGCCACATGATTTGGCTTATTGAAAAACTCACACCAGGACAAATTGGTCAGCTCATATCAGCAGAAATATTCATGACGCCAGAATTGATCCAGAATTATTTCAGATCATCATCCAAAATATGTTTCATGGTCGGTGTGCATCACCATACATGTCTGTTTGAAAATGCACTAACGACATCCTAGAGAATTAACTGTTGACACTATCACTGGTTTTTTCACCATTAAATAAAATTCTCTATTCAAATCATAATCACAAATCTCATTTACACACTTAAATACATATATATATATATATATATATATATATATATATGTATATATATATATATATATATATATATTTATATATATATATATATATATATATATATATACATATATATATATATATATATATATATATATATATATATATATATATATATATATACATATATATATATATATATATATATATATATATATATATATATATATATATATATATATATATATATATATATATATATATATATATATATATTTATATATATATATCAGACTATAGTAAAATTTACCGTGCTTTTAGCTCTACGGACACAATAAAAAAACTCTATAATTTTACCGTAGTACTTAATAATAATTTTGGGTAAATTAGCAGCAAAATTTGGATTTATAATATGCCATCAATTTTTCAGATGAGGTTAAATTTGGTAATTAATCATGCTAGCTTTGAGCATGCCTTGAACATTCTTTTTCAATTATATTTACTGTTCAATCTGCTGTAAGTGCTGTAATTTTTAAAACTAAACTTTTCGGTTGACCTTCCTAATAAAAAATGGAGAATTTACCAAATAAAGTTTAAACTCCGTATATTTTAATTTTATCAGCCAGAATAAGGAGATTTTTTCTAGAAATGTCATTACCATACAGTGATGTAATTTTACCACAATTTTTTTCTCTATTTGTATGATAACTTTTTAGAATAAACAGAAAGATGTATGTGATTGTCTTACAACAATGATTTATGGCATAACATTTATTAATAAGCCTAAAAAATGCCAGTCATCTCCTCTACACTAAGATACGAAAATATTGAGAATCGTGATTATTTGCCCAACGAAATTCTTATCAATATATTGAAATAAACATTTTACTGATTTTATAAATTCTAAATATTCAAAAAATTTTAATGGTACAATTACATTTTGCTTTAAAGAATAATCATTTGGTAAACTGTCGTCGGCAATACAAACTCATAACGTCAAATTAATTTGAACAAATAAAACAAATATAAGATAAGTGTTTAAAAAATAGAACACTATTTTCAAAATTACACCTGTCTTTAAACTTAATAATTCAGAATTTATCATTCGATGATGATTTTTATGTCATTAAATAACTGAAAGGTTCGTGTGATTATTACAATAGTTCGTGAGATAGCATCTATATCTTGATTTGATGGAAATTTGTAAGTTGAATCTTAGATTTTAAAATAAAATGAAAAAGCATTGCTATATGCAAATACAATTTTGATATTTTAACACTCGAGAAAAAATCTTTATTGTTTTAATAAATTTCAGAAAGTTTCCAAAACAGTCGTAGAAGCATCATTTTTGGTTTATATAAGGAATAATAACTCACTAGCGTTTTCCTTGTAACCTCAAAATAGTTTAACAAAATAAAAAGAGCAAAACAGAATGCAATTTCTCATATTACAACGACAAGAGAATCGGAATTTATTCACAGCATCAGCTACTTAAAATCGCACTTAGTTCACTTAATGACGTTTACAAAGCTGTCAGATTTCGAAATAGTTGATGTTATTTCAGTGTAATTTTAATATTTTTCCTGATTCCGCAATAATTGGATATTTGAAAATCATCTTGCTTCTATGACATTTCAATTTTGATATGATTTATTGCTTTCACTAATCTGACCTGATTAAACAGCAAAGAAAGACGAAGTAATAGGAAAAGTATTAGAACGCTGAAACTCTTTTTGAAAAAATCCATATCTTTGTAACCAGTAACGTAAGTACAAAAATAATAAGATTAGATTATCAATTAGAATTTATCAATTCGACTACTATGTAATAAGAATCATGAAAATTAGATTATTATTATTCTAATAAGTTGAGGTATAATAGTTAAAGTGTGACGAACTCAGTAATTACATACATCACCAAAATCATTTTCAAGATTGATGATTTATTATTTGTTTAAGTTAAAGAAAGTCAGAATTCAATTACTCAATTATAAATATTTACGTCGCAATCATATGATTACTTAAGTCTTAACAAAAATTTAGAAAATATTAATAGCAATATAGTCTAAACAGTTTTTATTCCGAAAAGCATTTCGTCCAAACTGATGTGTATTTTTATAAAAAACTCTACGATATCTATTCGAAAAATTGTCTGCTTAACTTATATTTCATTTAAATTTAAATAATGTATTATAATTGTAAAAAGGATCCTTTTCTTGTATAAAAATAAATTTCACAAACATGCATGTTATAAATCAGCATGAAGTTGTTTGAAATTTGATATAGATTTAGTAACTTGGTCTTTGGCAGCTATTACTTAATTACGCAACTATTAATTTAATATTAAATTAATCTCGGAGCTCTTAATTTAATGTTACAATGCGAAGGCTTTATCATATTTTGAAATCATTTACATTTTACTTTAATTTAATATCATATGAATTTAGAATCATTATACTTAATGCGGTTAAAGCGAAATATCAAATAATGAAAGATCAAAATTACTTTATATTTATGTTAAATAATTAATAAAAGAAATGTATAAATAAAAATAAGTGATAAGATAAATAATAAATAACATAAAATGTCCCATTGGTATATATTTCCAAACAGATGATTTATTTTTTAATGCAAAAAAAGGTGCGAATTATTAAAAATATTACAAAACTATTTAAAAAAATTAATAAATTTGAAATATTAAAATTTTAATTTTTGAATTATTAATTGTGAATTATTAAAGATATTCTTGAAAAAATTTATTACAAACTAAACATTTAATTAAACAAAATTTATTTTTATTGGTTAATTTATGTTCCAGGAGTCTGAACATAAGAAAAAAAACATGCACAAAGTTTTTGTTATTCTGTTACTTTTTGTGCTTGTTGGAACTGCTTATATGCAATGCACAACTGACTGCAGTGCGGCTCAATGCGAACGAGAAAAATGCAGTGAAAGTGAACGAGATGTAAGAGGAAAATGTGATTGTTGTCCTGTCTGCGCACCGTTCTTTGGACCATGATGTAACTATCAAAATCATATCATATTTTTTTTAAAAATAAAGCAAGCTTTAAATATTAGTAGAATTGTATAATTAAAAAAAAGTATTACAGATCTTGAGAAAATGTTATGATCAACTAATGGAAATGGAATAGTGAAAAGAATATTTGAATTAAAAAGAATATGAATAATAGATTACCTATTTTAATTTCAAAGTATTTTCGAAAGTAATGTTGCATAACTTTTTTAAATAATTTAAATTTAAATATTAAATTTAAATATTAAAAATATCTCAGCATGCCACGTTAATTATTTAATTTTCTGTAGAAAGTTCTTTAAAAGCACATTAAATATTTTTTATCGGCGTTAAATATGAAATGAATTCACAATTTTTTTTCACTTTATTTAAAGTCGTAAATTTTGAAGAATAATAAATTAGCTCTATAAATGGTCCTTTGATTTATTTGCTCAATATGAATGAATGTTTTTATTTTTCGTCTTTTTTTAATTTTACTAGCTATCTTTAAATAAAAAACTGATTTTCAAACTTATAAATACGTGGTAATTTCTGGTTAATTGACCATACAGGAGAGATGGTTGTCTAATCTTGCTGTAATATATTGTTTCGATATATATTTCTGCAATACATCTGCTGCAATACGTCTGCTCCAATATATTTAAAAATACCTCAAATATTTATAAATGCATTGCAGCTGATGCAGTATCGCAGGCAGAAATTTATTTTTAATTTATTTATATCAATGAATCTTTTAATTTCTATCAAACAATACATTAATTTGGACAAATCGTTTCGTTTCGCGACAACATAAGTATGTGAAATTTTTATTCTTCATTTCATTTCAGGATCAAATAAGATTCTAGAATTAAGTATTCTGTTGTTTTTACGAAGAATAAGTTATATTTTTTATACTAGATGGACCTTTAAAGTGCGTACATAGTCCGATCTTTGTTCTTGACTAAAACGCAGATGAATATTATAAGGAAGAGTTGTTATAAATTCAGCGGGAATCTCATTATTGACTTCAAGGAAAAAAACCACACAAAATCGAGGAGTGAGGTTGATTTTTCATTAATCATTGTCATATGAAGGATTGTTCATAGTTAGAGTCCTTAAAATGCATCATCCGCAAAGTAAATTGTTTTTGTGCATATTTTTGTACCATAATTTTGATAGTATGTTTAATTAATTACAGTGATTTTACACTAATTGTTACTGTAAAATAAAGACTCATTAAATATCTTTATTTCAAAAATTTTACCGTAATTTTAATTGAAATTCTAAACAGTGTAGGTGATTTAACGTTGTTCATTAATTACATTGCTGTTCTATACATCTATAACCAGGATAACATTCTTGCTCTATAATAAAATATAAAATCATTGGCTGGAAAACCCGCTATATGTGTGTGGAAAGGCATTGATAAAAAATACACATAATGCTGAGGCTCATTGTAAAAATGAAGCACATTATGAATTTTTTAAAAATAAAAATTGAAATGATAGTCTTATGTGAATTTATTTTATTACATGTATGTTGACATGTATTATTTTCTCTTTTTCAGAAGAAAAGTTATGAAGGTAATAGTTACTAAAGAGTGAAATGTTAGCGAGGAGAAGTATAACATATAATGTAATGTAAATTCCTTCACTGAATTAAACGTTTTGATTCGAAAAAATGCTTACGTTTTTTTTCCATTTCATTTTTGTTTAAATAAATACTGCATAAATCGTAGGGATTGTTTTAGTGATTATACATCAAAGAGTAAGCTACAATTGCACAAAACAAAAAATTCAGAATTGTCCAAATGCGAAAATATAAATAAATTACAAAATATACGAAATAATTGGCATATAAAAAAGCTATACAATACCAAAGAATTACAAAAATATTGGTGTATAAAAAAGCTATGAGAAAACAAGATTCCAGATCATGTGTCTAAATAAAAAATAAAGTAAAATAAAAAAAAATCCTAAATTCATATAATGCTCCTGGCTATAACTCAACTAGTTTAAAATTTTGATTTACCATTTTTCAGTAACAAAGTGTTACAATACTTTATTTTCATACATTTTAGAAATGTATAAAAATGAAGTGGGAAGAAATTTTAGCTTTTAAAATATTTTATTTTATTTTCTTATTGTAGATAAGTAAATGTCGTCATGCTACATTTCTACTACAAAATGTCGATATGCTACATGGGGTTTTTGTAACAATTTTAAGAAAAGAAAAGTTCTTAATAATCCAAATGTTTCGCCAAATGTTTAGTTTATTCTTTACAATCCATCTTTTTGATTTAAAATATATTGTTCACTGATCCATGCATTCTCTTAGCTTAAAAAAATTATAACAGTTAAAATTGGCAAAAAAAAATTTACGATTGAAATTCACTGGCTCGCATAATTAATAATAGCAAATTTAGTGCTTGAAAAAAATGCTAATTGGATTTAATATCCATAAAATGCACCATAGAAATAATTAGCACAGCTGTTTAGTTTCTTTAATGTAATCATAGGTTGTACTAAACATTTTTATAATGAAACTTGTCACTTTACCTCTGACACCAAGCGGACATGTAAGAGACAAAAATTAAATCCACTGTCACTTGAGAAATATGATACTATTTTATTTTATAACCGTCGTTGAACAGCTGATAGAGTCTAGGGTTTACGGCTTTTAATTTTCAACTCCATAATCTTGTAATTTTGAACTCAATCTAAAAGAGAGGGGAGCTCTTGGATCAAGTATTGGGAGAAATCGAATTCCGCACCCAGCTCGCACTGGACTACAGTGCTGACGTAAAAAAAACCTCCGTGGTAGAAGAATCATAGGTTAGAGTCCCCTTGTCATCAGGCTAACTGTGGAAGGCTATTGTATTTTTCTTCTCCATGTAACGCAAATGCGGGATAGTTGCATCAAAAAAATCTTCCACAAGGCAAATTCGTCCCAATACTCAATCCAGAAGTTTTCTTGTCTTCTAGATTAAGTTAAAAATGACCAGGCTACGAAGTTGGGCGTTAGTTGTCGTAAACCCTAAATTGGGTTGGCTGTTCAATGACGGTTATAAAAGTCTCGAATTGCTTGATTTCTAATTTTTTTTAAAAAGGTGGGATAGCTCACCATCCGGAGTCTGCTAATGTTTAATAAAACAAATATATTATGCGTAATTATATTATTAATTTTTAAAGAACCGATTTTATTTACATTTTTAATTTATTTAGTATCATTAATTTCAACGGACACGGATTTCCTTAATTAAACATAAAGCAAAAGAGTGAAAGTAAACGCAAAAGAAAAAATATATTGGTGGGATATGGATACGTATGTGCTAATCTTTCAAGTTGCTTCCATAAACGATATCCTTGTATCGTAACTGACATAAAAGCTGGCATATCTGTGAGTTGAAAAGCTCTTATGCTTCTGGAATGCATTTTATTAGATTTTGGCATTGTCAGACAACAGTCGAATCTATTTTGTCAGTATCACATCAAGTAATGAAAAATCTGCATTTAGAAAGCTTTATATAGGGACCACCGCAATTACGCATACAATCCATTCGCTTGAAAGTTTTTAAGATATAGCGAAATAAACACAAAGTGAAATTAAAATTACCGATCTCCTGTCTAAGCTATTGTGGCCAAACATACCAAACTGCAACTTTTTGTACCATTGAAATTGGAAATTAAATTTTAAATCAGCTACCTAACTGTTCCTGGACTGGAGCGTACAAATAGAGCATCCTACCACTAATTGGGAGATCCTTAGTTTAAATCCTGAAGGCAGCTAGCGAATCTATCACATATATCTCCTTCCTCATCACTTTTGAGACTTACACATACAGATTTTGAAACATGATATAATTTAATATCATTTTACTTATTTCCCTAAGCACCAGTTTTCATTGGAAAAATGATATATATTTCAATTATTATTTATTGTTTTAAGTTGGATTTCTTACATAGTTCATGTAAAAAAAAATTATTCACATTTGATGATTTAGATTTCAAACGCATGTTTAATGATATAATTTTAATCACACTTAGAATAAGACAAGACTTATTCTAAATTTTAGCAACAAAGGTCTAATCATTTAAACTGGAGGAAAACATAGTATGGAAGAATTTTATATGGTTAAATTGTCTCTATTTATTAAAAGTTCATTACCAAAGTTGTTGTACATTCTCAGAAATAAATTTCTAATTTTTGACGATCCAACAATTTTTGAGGGGTATATTGTTAATTTTGAGAATCATTTCCTTGCTAAATTACGTGACTCGGGACGAAACGCGAATTTTCAAATATATGGCGAAAATATTTCATCAACTCATTTTCATCGTAGTTCGTGAGGGATTATTAACTCTGATGAATTAACTAGAACGATAACTAGACGATCGGAAATAAAGTGACGAAACCAGCCGATAGGGTTGTATGGTGATCAAAGAGTTGAACTCGTACTGGGAAGATCCCAGCTTCGAACCTGGCTTAGGGTATGAGTGTAATTTATATCTTTTTCATAGCGTACTTGAAACAATATTTGCATGACTTTTTTGTGAAATTGAGGATGCGAAAATTTTGATAGATTCCTTTCGTAAAATTAATCGCAATTTTATATTATGACTTAGTAATCTGATCAAAGTCGAATCTGATTTGGATAAATAATCGAAACTGATTCTATTTGCAAGTCATCTATTCGTAAGTGCATTTTATTAATAGACTTAAATGGCCATAAGAAATAAAAAGTTGATAATATAAATAAACTTGTTAATTTTTTGTAATAATATCATTTACAATAACTTCATTAAATTACTTTTTTTATTTAATTACGATTTAAATATAATTATAATTATTAATATTAAATAAATTTTTTTAATAATTTTTATCATAAAAAATACTGCTGTTAAACTGAGTCTAAGGAAGTGGCTCTAAGGGAGTTACCTAAATTGCAGGGTTTAAAAAGTGGCAGGGTACATGATAAAATAATGTTTATAAAATTGGATACTTAATGCTTAGCGGTGCAAGTAAATCTGATCAATCTTCAAAAGTATTTTTATTTATTTATCTTGAAAATGTTAAGCCTTCCTAAAGTTAACTTCTTTGCTAAGAGTTCCATTTTTGTGAATTAATGTCAGTTTTTTTTTTAAAAAGTTCCATTTTCCAGAAAGTCTTTTAATTTTAAGTGCTGTTTCCAAGCATGTTTTATGACTTTTTGTTTCTTTAAATTATTGTTGTAAGAAAATTAATTTATCTTTCCCCGGAATTTTGTTTTATAGTCTGGAACTTGAGTTGATATTGAAAGTAACAAAAAAAGACAAATCATGCCAGATATAAGTTTTAACACTTATGATGGAATTTTTAAAAATATAAAAAAAAACAATTCAGGAAAGATAAAATATTTCCGATCTGAATTAAATTAAAAAATACTGCTTACATATGCGAAAAATAAGTACATCTCTTAATGAAATTTAAATTTTCTTCAGCTACAAGAGTTATTTATACCCAAAAAGATAATCTCATCTAATTGCTGTGATCCCGACTAATCCATCGAACTACTGTGAGCTATGAGGTATCTAAGGTACTCAAGTTTGGTGAAGTCAATTTTAAAACTCGAGCAAAATAGAATTGGAAATATAAGGAGGCAAGAAAGCTTACAATAAAAGAAACTTAGCATTTTTTTGAGAAAAAAAAACAAAGATATCTACAAAGTAAATACATACAAAAATTGCATCCATCTTTAAAATCTTTACTAGGAGCGGAGAGACATTCAAAATCTACCGAGGATTCTTGCACTGTAAGAAATTCTGAATCAAATTACAGTATGGAGATGGTACATTTTATTAGAGTGATTCAGTGATTTTACGGTAATTGTTACCGTAAAATTTAAGGTAGCTCAGAGTTTTCGTTCCTCAACTTGTTACAGAAAAAATAGATTTTACCATTTAAGTAAAAAAAAAAGTAAAAAGCACAAGCAACAGGCGTATCGGTACTTTTTACTGTAATTTGAAACGATTTTTCTTAAAAGATCATGAGAGGTATTAGGAAGATTTTCAACAAACCCTTGATGTTTGATTGACATAGTACAAAATTGACGCTTCTGATATACAAAATTTGGAGCAGAAGGGAAAATTGATGCTATGTGAACATGATTTATGATGCACGAATTGGAAACTACTTTTCCGTACTGACACTTGGGCTTTTATCTTAAAATTTCAAGTAAGGCTTCTTAATATAAGGCTTCATAAGATTTAAGGTAACATCACCTGAAATTACCAAAAATCATTAAAAAATACTACGTTTCAATGATAAGCTGGCTAAATAAAAAATTAATGACATCGAATATGTTTCTCTGCAATTGTTTCTAGGCTATTTCAAAATACGAATTATATCTTCCTGGAGAAGATTATAGAGAAGTCTCGTAATTGAGCCTGAAATTTATGAAATTTGCCACGCAAGACAAAATATCTTTCTGAGGTCAAAACAAAAAATTTTCAGGTCTTTTAGTTTTTCTGTAGCACTCAGGAACAGATATTTTCTTTTATATTGCCTGATATTTTTTAATAGATCATAGATAGTTTTGTATCACAGATTTTAAATCAACCATTTGATTCTTTCTCAAATCATCATTTTCTTTTACTTCTAAATTATTTTTTTACTCTATCTTTTGCTGAAATGTGCAAGTTTAAATACGTTATATACAACAGGTAATCGCATAAATATTGCGCCACTCTCTGAAGAGTTAAAGCACATCATAACGATAAAAATTGAATGGGAACCCATGCTTGGAAAAGTCTTCAATCGTCGCTAGGGTCGCTTCTTTATTATTACGCGTTTCTTCGTACATTTGCGAACAGGACGTAGCAGGAAAGCACCCCTAGACGCATGCAGTGACATTTTCAGGCATGGTGTCTTGTGAAATTTCAATCAAAATATCTTCCCTGTAATTTAGTCACAACATTTATAACGTTTTTAAACTTGTACATTTTGATAAAAATAGACTAAAAATGTCATTTAGCAAATAACTGTAACTTATGGAGCAAAACTAAGTTCTGATTTGAAATCCCCATAACTGATTTAGGCAAAATCAAGTATTTGTAAAAATGCAACAAAAAACGTTTTCCCCCGGGCTAATCTTTTCATTAAAGTCACTTACAAAGTAAAGTAAAGAAAAAGTAAAACTAAAAATGGTAAAATTATGGTTATGAGTAAAAATGCACGTAGCGAAATGTATGGAAAGACTAAACTTTACTTTTTAGTTGAAATTAAAACCCTACTTTTAATTTTTTCCATTTTACTCTGAGAAAAATGTACTATAGTCAAAACTACCAGGATTTTTTCAAAATTTACCGCTTCTCTGACTCTACGGGAGAACCAAAACGTTCTGTAATTCCTACCGAAGTGATTTGTTAATAATTTTGGGCAAATTAACAATAAAATACGGCTTTATGATGCGGAAAAAATTTGGTAAATCTAAAATTGTAAATTCATCATGATACCTTAGAGTATGTGATGAAACTATTTATTCAGTTAAGTTTACTTTTTAGTTTTTTCTTCTTCGTTTTTTTTTTATAAAATGTGTGGTAATAAGAACTATTATTTAAATATGGTTTTAAAGGTCTAATCTGTAAGACCAAACTTCCCACTAAGCCGATAACATACGAACGGAAAAACTATCAAATTAATAGATTAAATACCGAATATTTTGGTATTATAGGCCAGGAAAATGTTTTTAACCGGAATTTTCATTACATGCATTGCTTTAAATTTACCACAATTTTTTCCCCTAAAATGTTAACTTCTGAAAAATAAATAAGATCCATGCGTTTGTTCTAAAAATGATTCAAAAGAAACCTTTAATCAATTATCCTAAAAATATTGATTATATCTTGGTACTAAATATAAATGTTGCAATATGCGACTAGCTTTCCGACATATTCATTTTCAATATTTTGAAATAAAAGTTTGGCTATACAAATTGAAAAATAGTAATTTGTACGTAAAGTTTACCTTAAAAATTAATAAATGGAAATTTTTTTCTACGATAAGATCAAGTAGATAATGCTTTTGTTTTAATAATATGAATAAAGAAAAAAAATTTCTACACATAGTATACGATACTCTTAAAAAATACTTCTAATTATTTGCTTAATCAGATTCACAAATTTATGCAATTTCAAAACGACAGATTTCATTCTATTGCGTTCTTAATACTTTTCATGATCCTGAAATAGTAAGACATTTCGCAACTCTTCATGCATTCAAAACATTATCATTTCCGTTTGATTTATTGCTTTCAGAGTTTGACAAAAACCACCCTGATTAAACAAAAATAGCGGAATAAAAGTAAGTTGACAACGCGCAACGCATAACATCCTTAAAAACTTTTTGAGAAAACTCATAGCCTTGTTATAATTAACGTGAGTACCAATTGATGTATTTCCAATTATATTAGTAATAGTAATTATACGGTTTTTGGATTAACTAACACTATTTTTTTATATATATCTTGAAAGACTGAGAACAGTTCAGATTTACACAATCGCGCCAAATAAAAAATGGTCTTAAAGTAACCATGCAACCATTAGTGTGTAAATTGTACAGACCTTGCAATCATTATTTAAAGAACTATTATATTTATAGGTGCTTCTTTTGCAAATATTTTAATACTTGAAAAATTGAATTTAAACTGAAAGTATAACAAAATGCATTAAAACGAAATACAAAGAAATTAGTGTCTATGAACATACGCACTGAAAAAATTCCAGATCTATTTACGTATAAAGTATCGGCACTTTAGGTGCATAAACCCAGAAATCTATTTTACTGTAAAATTCAGCTTTACAGTGCAGTACTATATCATAATTTCTACAGTAATACTTATTTAATTAGAGGGATTCAGTGATTTTACGAAAAACATTACCGTAAATATTACGATATTTCATATTTTTTGTGTCTTAACATGTTTCAATAAAAATGAAATTTTCGATGAAAAGTACCAGCAGACTGAGTGCCAATACTTTTTACCATAATTTAGTCCGGAACTTTCTACAGTTTGAGAAAAAGAAAAGATGTCCTCCTTTATCTTTCTTTTCTCAGATATCATCTTCTTAAATGAAATAACTATGTAATAATTTTTCCCCAATAATTTATTTTTTGCGTAGTAACAAAAATAGACTCTCAGCAAAATTTATCGTAATAAAAATGAATTTAAATAATTTATAGCAGTAATGTTTGATACCTACCGGGTAAAGAGTTTCAATTGTAGTATATACAATTAACTATAGTTAGTAAAAGTAATACTCCAACATCTTCTAACCTTAAAAAGTTTAATTTTCTTATTATGGTTATTTAAGCTTGATTTCAATTATATAAATATTAAGTATTGCGCTTTAACCATACCTTTACTTAAGTCTTAAAGAAATAGAAATAATATATGAAACATGCATCGATACACATTAACGATGAAATCTAATTAATTTACATACACAACTTTAATTTAGAACAGAATTTTTCTTTCAATCTGAAGTGTTCTTTTATTAAAAATTTTGCGCTAGCTTAAAAATAATTATTTTTTATTTATTCATTGTTTATTTGAATTTTTTTAAGGTATTTTAATTGTAGTAAAGAAGAGAATTAGTGTAGTTAAGTGTCTCTTAAATAAAGACATAATTTAAAATCAACTTGCAAATCAGTTTTAATCACACATTTAAAAGCATCTAATTAAAGTAAATGTTAAATCGCGAAAGTTCTATTAAACTGAAAATGTGAATTTCTATTCTTCTTTTTTCTAGAATCGAACGTTTTGCATTATATTTAATATCGTTGAAAGAAAAGCATAAAATAATTTTAAAGCTTAAAATTGTGTATTAATGTTAAATAATAAGTAAAATAATATTATTTGGCCCGGAAAGTAATGCTGTTTCGGTGCATTTAATATTTGTTATCAAGATTTTTTTTTAATGAATAATGTATTCACCTTCGTTGGCAACAACCTTTCAATGCCGGATTGAAAATGATTCGAAAAAAAATTAATTGGTATTTAAAACTAACGAATATTTAATGCGCTGAAACGACATTACTTTTTGGTTCCTCTAATATATAAAAGTAAAGAAAAAAATCAAAATACTTTAAAAATAATTCATTATGCCTGGAAAAGGACGCAATACACCGTAAAAAACTCTGAACCAAATTATCAAATTATCTGTATTGTATGTACGATATGAAGTCATCCTTAAAATCATGTTTGCCGTAAAATGCTAAACCTTAACTTAGACAGTAATATTTATTTAACTAGAGTAATTTATTAATTTACGGTAAATTACGGAATATCATAGTTTTGATCCGTAACATATTGAGGTAAAAATGGAAATATCGGTAAAAAGAACCAGCACAATGAGAGCCAGAACTTTTTACAGTATTTAAATATCTTTATACAATTGGAAATAATTATATATTTGTGATACTAACTCGTTATTTTAATTACATAAAATTCGCATAACTACTGAAAAGCACGTTATATCATTTGACTCGTTCTTGGATCGATTAAAAGACGACTCCGTATTTTTAATTGACGGAAGAGAAAATATCCTGCTATTTGTTTCGGATAGTATAAAGTGTTCGCTTTTGTTTAGAAAGATTTTAAGTAATCTATATTGAATATACAATCTCTAGTTTCGCGATGTATTAAATACTTAATTTTTCACTCCTTTTTTCTTCTTTGCTTTCTTATAGGTAAATATGTGAAAATCGCTAGTTAAAACATCACAAAGATCTATCCTACAACTTTGTTTTATCTTTAAAGAAATGTACAGTGTGCAATAAGAGTAACTGACCACACTGAATAACTTTTGATCTAATGATTGAATCTCCACAATCTAGGACTCAATCTTAATGGTCCAACCGGGTGAAATCGAGTATGGTATTTAATTATTGCTGCCGATATTTTAAGGGGAGTCGATAGGGCATATACCAATAATGTTAAAACTAATATCTTTTTCGAAGTATTTTTTTCTCAAATCTGAAAAATGCATTGTTTTAGTTTTTTTCCCTGAATAGTATATGCATTTACATATTTTAGCAGTGATAACTGTTAATACCTATCTTTGTTAGGATTTTTTTTCAAAAAATTATGAGCAGAGAACTTTTAATTTTTTTAAAAGTTTCATTTTTATAAATCTATCATTACTCAAAAAGTATTCCTGTTAACACAAAACAAATTATCACAGCTTACAAATGATATAATCTCAAATATCTCCAAGAAATTTCAAAACGATGTCATAAGTATTTTCTTAAAAAAGGTACATCGAAAAATTTCAGTTTTAGCATTATTGGTATATACTCAACCGACTTTCCTTAAGTTACGAAATCAGACAACACAACGTTTTTTAACTTCAATAAACATACTGTTTTTCAACGAATATGGATTTCTGATAACTAAAACATAGCGAATACCTGCAATAGGGTCTCAAGGCAACTCTTAATAGTTAGGTCATGAAGGCGGGCAAAAGTTTGGACCCCTTAAAGTTATCTTCACTTTTTGCATATTTTGCCATAGCTCAAAAACTTTTTAAGCGAATCAGAACAATTTTACATGCAATTATTAAAGTTGCATAGCTAAAGATAATTCCCTGTATAAAAAATTTTGAGAAAATATTTATTATTTTTATTATTTAATTTACTAGGAGTTAGAAAGTTTTAAATTGCAAGATAAACAATTGCTTACGTCATATTAAAAAAACCGATCGTATACCGCAAAATACAAAATTTGAGTTAATACCCGTTCCTGACGAATCGAAATTTAATAAAGTCGTATTTTTAGTTGTATGTCTTTTCGTTGAATCCTGGAACGTGGAGATCCAATTATTAAATCAAACGTTATGTTTTTTCTTTCGTTTTTTGCGCCATGTACATTCTTAAAAAAACGTACATTTATATGGAACAATAATTTCTTAATTTCTCCTCATATGAATTTATTTTTTCTGCCCACCACTGTATTTCTCAAGGTAAGGCAATTCAGAATAATCCAGCCTTGAATCATAGTGTAAAAATATACTTGTAAAATCTAATTGTAAATGAAATATGTAGTACTACTCAACATTTCGATTATTTATTAATTGCTTTCTTTGTTCTAGTGAGCGCTTATTTCAAGAAAAAATCATGCACAAGATTTTAGCTATTCTGTTACTTTTTGCGATTATTGGTACTGCTTATACGCAATGCACAACTGACTGCATTTGTTGATTGTATACAAGGATGCGGTGTAAATGAAGTAGATATAAGAGAAGAATGTTCTTGCTGTGCACTATGTGTACCTTTGAATGAAAACTGATGCAAGTATGAAAAATTCTTAGATTTTATTTCTTTTATAATATATTTGTGATTGTATCATTAAAACACGGCAAATTTTTTTTTAATTTTTGAAAACAATACTGTCATGCTTTTTTATTACATTCAAAATCAAATTTCTAAATTATAAAATTTGCATTTTCCTTTAACCTAAAGCAAGACAGCCTGCAGTTTTCAAAAATAATATTGTATTATTTTAATTTAATTTTTAAAGCAAAAAAATTCAGCATTTAGACTTAACTTTATTTCGTTGATGCGAATTTGAAATATGAAACGACTAGAGTAAAACAACAAAGCCCATGGTTTTTTTCTTAATGTGCAAAGCTCACAATTTTAGAAAAACTTATAATTATACATTACATGCGTAACTTAACTAAAAGCAATACGGTAGAAACCTGCAAGAAATATGTGCTTTTTAATAAATTTTGAGAACGGTTGTGATAAATTGAATACATTTTGCAGCTCATAATGGCATTCGCATAAATTTTGAGAACTGTTGTGATAAATTGAATACATTTTGCAGCTCATAATGGCATTCGCATAAATTTTGAGAACGGTTGTGATAAATTGAATACATTTTGCAGCTCATAATGGCATTCGCATTTTATCATAAAGTGGGAAAATATAGACTAGAAAACTTCCGGTAGATTTATAAAAAGTCATTAGCAGTAAACAAATACATAATTTATTTGCAATAAAACAATTTATTAATTTGAAAATGAAATGTTGAAATTAAAGAAATAGCTGAACTAATAAATGCAATGATATCTTCTCTTTTACAGGTGAAATTTTATAAAAATAATGCTTACATCGATTGCAATGTTAGCAAGAAGCAGAAGAATGAAAGATAATGTCTTCCAAATAAATAAAATGATTTGATTCTAAGCCGATGTCTAAGTTTTTCCTTTTTTGTGTTTAAAAAACATCGCACCAATTATAGATAAGTGTTGATTTTCTGCAGCAATTTTAAACGTTAAGGAAAATCTTAATTACGAATATTGGAGGCATTACACAGCACCGTGTAAACATGGCCATATTTTGATAGTTCTAATTTTTCTTAAGCATTTATAAATATTACTCTTAGTTCATTAGAAATTTATAATTAACTATATTTATAATAAGAAATTCATTTGTTAATGAATAGTACTTTCATCCTGCAATGACGCTGTTTTTACCACCCTCTGTGCTCAGAGTTCCCCGCTGCACTAAAATTGAAACAAAAGTCGAATTCTTTAAAAACTTGTTTATTTTACTATACAAAATAATAATCAATTGTAATTAATATCCATATACATTAATACAACAATAGTGCAAATGTTTCTGCAATGCGAGTTATCTCGTCCGTCACGTTGAAGGAGTTAATAAAATGCTTCTTACTACTTTGTTTTTTTTTTTAAATGTAAATCTTAGCACAAGTGTCACAGGTTATACTACGGTAAGTCCAAATGTAGTAACATATCAATATAATAAAGTAAAACGATGATATAAACTGAGTCTGGAGGGAAAAAAAGAGAGGCAATTTAATTTTTATTTGATTCTCAAGCTCATTTTAAATAAAATCGTGATATTAATATGTAATTTTAATACATACTTTTCTATATCTTCCTTTACATAAAATCTATAATTCGTATAAATGAAATAAATTCTGCATTCACTAATTCTTTTAATTGAAAGGATTTTTTAATTAAGATCAACTGTCTTGATTAATATTTTAAGGCATTTCCAACTATTTAATACCTTAAATCTCCGAAAGCAATTGAATTGTTTTCGTTTTTTTTAACGGAAGTTGTTGTTTTTTTTAAGCAAAACCAGAAATTTTTAGGATTCAGAAGGAAGAATGACGCTATTCCTTAAATAATGATTTATGACAATTTTTTTCATTAAAACAGAATAAATAAAATTTGGATAAAACTTATCTTTAACTTATACATTTAATTTTTTAATAGTTTTGAAACTGAAACACATGCGAAATAAAAATTAGTTTTTGAAATTAATTTAAAAAAAAACAATCATTTCCACAAAATATTAGCAAATAGAAAATATATTTTAATCGGAAAATTTCATTACATTTCTGCCTCTATCTGAAATCGTTATTTAGAATGAGACTTATTAAATCTAATGGTTGAAAAAATCTTTAGAAAATAGTATTTAAAAATCAGTAGAAAAGAATTTAATGTCATAGGATTCACTTAATTATTTACCTATGAAAGTACCGTAGCAGTGCAGTAAGAGCAAGTAGTGTTAAAATTTAACTGTTCCATTAAACCCCCTTTTTAAAAATACACGTTTGAACGATATTTATTAAATTGCATGAAACTTTATCTATGAGATTGATAACGTAGGCAGCTATTAAATTATTAATCCCAAAAACCTGAAGCTGTAAGATATTATCGTAATTGTAAACTTCACCCGCATCCAAAATATACAAATGTAAAATAACAGTCAACATGTTTCAAGCACTTAAAAAATAGGCACCCATTTTTAAAACTTGCCAGATGCGAATGTAAAGAAACAAAAATGATTTGAAATGAAAAAAGTTAAGTTGCCGATGAAAACTGGAAAAATAAAAGTGAGAAACTGAAAACCAGAAAAAACACAAGAGATCCACAAACAACAAAACCACAGAAGCCAAGAGAAAAAAAATTATTAACAGAACAAAAAAATTCACAGTAGTCGAGAGGCAAATCAGGGTAAAATGTATTTCCACTCTTTATGAGGGGTGGAAGTAATGTTGTTAACAAGAAATTTAGCATTCAACATAATATAATCAAGATGAACTGATGTGATTGGGGTGAAACAGAATTTTTAGCATTTCCGAAAATGAATTTATGTCCAACATTCTAACAATTTGAACCAATTGAAGATTTCTTATATTATCTATAATTTAGACTTGGACACGATAAATAAGCCCGTTATTTTCTGTTTTTCATATTTTATCTCTCGTCTTATGCGTTTTATGCGTCTCTTATTTTTTCCTTTTTAACAGGTAAACTTTAACAGACTTTTTTATTTTAAATCATTCTTGTTTCTTTACATTTACTTCTGGCAAAGTCTTCGAAATGGAGGCCTATTTTAGAAGAGCTTAAAATATATCTACTGTTATTTCATAAAGGTATATTTTAAAGTGAATAATTTTTTTAATTTTTATTCTCAAATTTCAGCTTACTTTGAGAAAAAGTATTTTCGTAAATTTTTGAGGTTTACTTTAGATTTATAATTTTAATACCCCTTCTCTCCATAATAAATGTGAAATTTTTATTCAGGTTGTTTTTTTAAAAAATTGCGTCTATCCCAGACGGATACCTTAATAACATCGGTTAACGTGTTTATTAAGTTTTTTTTTTTTACCATGGATTTTTTCTTAACAATTCACACTCTTGATATTTTCAAAACTTTTTTAAAAATAATTTCATTAACTTTCATAACGAGATAAAAGTGGATAAAGCATATTTTAAAAAAATGGTCTGATATATTGTGAAGATAAAAAAACGTTTTCTTAGCTATTTGTGAAGATAGTTTATTCCATAAATTATAGAGAAAAATGTATGTAGCGAAATATATGACAAGACTACATTTTCATATTTATTACAGGTTAAAACCACGTTTTGTAAATTTTTGTCATTTTTCACTTAGAAATGAGCATGGTCAAAGCTACCTGAATATAGTAAAATTTACCGTGTTTCTGTCTCTACGGAAACAACAAAAAGCTCGGTAATTTTAGTGAAGTGATCCACTGAAGTGATTGGTAATAATTTTAGTGAAATGAACAAAAAATCTGGTTTAATAATATGCGATAAGATTTGGTAGATGATGTAATTTTATCAAGGCATTTAGAGCATAAAAAATAAAATTAATGTCATAAAATGTCATAAAAATTCTTTCACAATTATAAATACTTTTCAATTTATTAGTTTTTACTATATATGCGGTAATAAGAGGTATAAATTTTAAAACTAGAATTTTCGCTTAGCTGTCATATTACCAAACAGAGAATTTACCAAATGAATGGTTTAAATTCCGTAAATTTTTAAATTTATTAGCAAGAATAAGGGGTTTGTTATACCAGAATTGTCATTATCATACAGTACAGAAATGTTACCAGCAGTTTTTTTCCTAGTACGTTAACTTTTAAGAAATAACTGGAAGATCTATGCGATTGTTTTAGAACATAGAGTAATGATATTACACATTTATTAATCAGCCTAAGAAATATCAGCCCACTCTTCTTTTTAAGATAATAAAGAATTGAGAAATGTTATTCTTCCAACAAAATCCTTATCAATATTTTGAAATAAACATTTTACTAATTTTTCAAAGTCTAAATATTAATACACATTTAATGGTACCATTGAGTCTGTTCGAAAAGTAATCACTTGGTAAATTTTCTTTGTTTTTGTTTGACTTTGTTTTTTACATATTTTAGTTGTTATTCAAACTCATAAAGTCAAAATAATCTTAATAAATGAACAAATGTATAAAATATTTCCTTAAAAGTATAAAACTATTTTCAAAATTTTATATTAAAAAGTTAGAATTTATCATTCTATGATAATTTATGACTGTGTTAATGTTATGATTCTGTGATATGCAATTAAATGATTTAAAGTTCAATGTGCTTGTTAAAATAATTTGTGCAATAACATCTGTATCATACGTAGCCTTAAATACGTAGGTTGCGCTATGAGATATGCAAACACACCTACATGCACATTGCAATGTGCGAATGCAATTTACATATTTTAACATTCTGGGTAAAATCTTGATTGTTATAATAAATTTCAGAAACTTTCCAAAACTTTCATGGAATCGTTACTTTTGGTTTATTTAAGGAATACTTTTTTTCGTCTTTTATTTCCAATGGCAAGGCAAAAAGGTACAATTGGAAAGATGAAATAGATAACGAATGCAAATGTACAAAGGATAACAAAGAAAGAAGACCGAAGTCATTGCCTTAAAAGTTCTCTTGCTTCCCAATATCTTGAGGACTCAGTGTGTCCATGAAGGGCCCCACAACCCTGCCCAATTTGTCACCAGATTTACAAAGTGGACAAAAAGGCGTGGTGAAAAGGCCTATGCGGTATAAGTGAGCAGAAAAAGAATCGTAGCCTGTATATAAGAGGAAGGCCGTTATTGCATCACGTCTTGGTTTGTCGGGAACAGTGGCGTAGCGAGCTTAACTCGCTCCCGGGGCACAATAACCCTTTTAGAGCCCCCACCCCATTCAAAAACCATATAATATTATATGTAAAATGTACTCTCAAATTAATAAATAAATAAAGTAAAATAAATAAAGTCATAGACTTAAGCTAGGCTTTAAATTTGAGACAAAAAATGTAGTTGAGAGAACAAATCTAGATTTTGAAATGTATATGATCATCTAGAATTAGTTCAAAAGATACCTATCATTTATTTTACATATTTATAAAGAAATATTTTAAAAACACGCAATTTTAAAACAATAAAAAAGTAAATATTTATTATTTCTAAGGAGATACATATGTATAATAATCATATGATTATAATACGTTAATAAAACTAATTACTATGTCTAAATTTTCCGTGCTTTTGATGAAGCAAATGTATCAATAATATCATCAAAATTGATCACTTAAAATTTTTCTCTTTCCACACTTAAAAATGCTAGGTCACTTAGGCGATCTGTCAAAATTAATTTTAATTTGCTGAACGACCGTTCGCAGCTAGCAATTGATACTGAGATAGTCAGGAGTATTTTAAATGCCGCTCTCAGGTTTGGAAAAACATCTTCTCCATTCGAGATTGATTATAAAAGTAAAAAATTCTAATGGAGTTTTAGGTTTAATTTCTTTTCTACTGCGGAGTAGCATTTTTCTGTCACATATTTTGATAAAAAGTTCTATTACATTGAAATATGTATTATAAAATTATCCCAGATATTTAAAAAAAATTTTCAAGGTCGTTATCAACATTATCCTTGTTTAATAAATTTTCAACGTCTAGTAGAAATCCAAATTTGAAATTAAGGTCACTTAATCGTGTAAATCGTGTACACATTTCTTCTTGGAGACGATCAAGAGAGCTTTTCATAACGCGAGAAATTTCACTTTCTGCGGAAAGACCACCATAGCCAATTTTCCAGGCACGTATTGTTGTATCCATGTCCCAATTTTCACAAAGAGACTCTGCTTTCTCTATTGTCTCTTTACAGAGCTTGTCTCAAATTTCGGCTAGTTCAGTCGCTAATGACTCAAGATCATGGAACATTTCTCTAAAATTCATTCTAGGATCTTGTAATCTGAGCTGCAAACGATCAATCCTTCTTAAGATTTCATACCAGAAATGAACTAAAGTTATAAAACAAAAGGTTAGTATATTTTGCAACAGAATTGTAGCTTCACTTCTGATGTCACTTCTATTGGTAGTGTGCCCTGCTAATTTTTCTATTAGTTCTTTTATATTCTCTAGCCCATAGATGACAACGATAACCGCTTGTATTCTGGCGCTCCATCGCGTTTCAGGCGTGTGACCTGCCATCACGGCAGCATTATCGTAACATTGTGATCCGCAGTTTGTTAATGAAATTTCATCGTAATTTAATTTCTCTAAATTTGCATTTTCGATCGAGGCTGCATCTTTAGCATGTATTTCAGTAAAACTCAAAAAATATTCTTTGATGGAAACTTTTTTATTGATAAAATCAGCATCTACATACCTAGCGACTTGGGACATTTGTTCTCGATGAGAGATATCAAGAGTTGAATCAGACTAAAGTCCATAATATTTATTTCCTTTGATATCGTTTATTAGTTGATTTCGAACTGTAGATGCCAGAAGATGAATGAATTCATTTTGAATCTCTGGTGACAAATATGAGAACAACAAATTTTTCTGTTAACAAATTTTCTCATACTCTATTCACTTAATAATAGAATCGTCGAGTAGATGCAGTAAGTAATTGATTTATTACTTGCCAAGAATGCCTTGAACTTGAAAGGTAGTAACATAGTGAAATATACAATATAATTTGTGCTGATATTAAACTTATATATAACATTTAATATTTAATAACATTTCATTTTTATTCTAAGCAGAGCGCGATGACAAGGACGTGAATTAAATATTGAAATATATTTAATATGAATTAAATATTGAATATTATGAATAATATTTATGCATTAACATTTATTATATTACACTGGCACTAATTTAAAATATATTTTCCAGAAATCAATTATAATAAAAAAAAATTATCCAGAAATTTTTTGTTTTGCGGACCATTTGGCGCCCCTTTGTGAAAAGCGCCCGGGGCATGATGCCCCCCCCCTGCTCACCCCTCGCTACGCCACTGGTCAGGAATTAACATTTCTCCAACTTTTCAAAGCTGTGCGAGTCTGAAGGTCTCGCAATGAGTTGGTTTTACATAAATTTTTAAGGAACAGTTTGATTTTCCAAAAGGAAGTTGCCGCATTTGGTTATTGTAGCAAATTGGCACCATTTTTGGCAAGTAAATCTGCCTGCTCATTGCCCCTAACACCACAATGGGCCACAATTTAAGGAATACTAACTCGATAGTTTTCACATATTTACATCAGAATAGTTTAACGAAATAAGAAGAATAAAACAGAATACAATTTCCCAAGTTATACCTGTGTTTAAGTTAAAGAAAAATGGCATTAATTCACAGCACCAACAAATAAAAATCGCTTATGACGTTTACAAAACTGTCAGATTTCGAAATATTTCATGTCATTTTAGAGCAAGATTTATGATTTTCATGATTCCGCAATAATTAGATATTTGAAAAATCCTCTTGTTTGCATGACATTTCATTTCTGCTTTCATTATTTATTGCTTTCAGGAATTTTACTATAATGTATCTGATTAAACAATAAATAATGACGGAGTAATAGTAAATGTATTAGAAGCGCTAAAATGCTTTTTGAGAAAATCCATTGCTTTGTAACCAACAAGGTAAGTAGTAGGATTATAAGATTAGATTATCAATTAAAATGTTTCAATTCGAATATCATTTAATAAGAATCGTGAAGATTTGATTATTAATATAATAAATTGAGATATAATAATCAAAGTGTGAGACAATCAGTAAATACATAATTAAATTTTGTCATCAAAATCATTTTTATGATCGATAATATATTATTTTTCATACGTTAAAGAAAACCAGAAATCAATGACTGAAATTTAGATATTAACGTGGCAATCATATCACTACTTAAGTCAGTTAAAAAGGTTAGAAAATGGTAATAGTAGTATTATCAAAATAGCTTACAACATTCAAATTAACGTGAAATTTTATAATCCCCGCTGGATATCGATTTAAAAAATATTCCTATTAACTTGTATTTTATTTACATTTTAATAATGTATTATGATTGTAAAGAAGATACAAATTTTTGTTTAAAAATAAATTTCATAAAAATTCATACTTTAAAATCAGCATGAAGTTGATTTAAAATTTATATAGATTAAACAACTATTGATTTTTTACGCAACTATTATATGTTAAACTAATGACGGAACTCTTACTTTAATGTTACATTGCAAAGACTTTATCATATGTAAAAATCATTCCCATTTTCCGTTGATTTAGAATCATTTGAATTCAGAATCATTATAATTTATGCGGTTAAAGCACAATATCAAATAATTAAAAATCGACATTACATTTTATTTATGCTAAATAATTAATAAAAGATGTGTATAATAAAAATAAATGATAAGGTAAATAACAATTAACATAAAATACCACATTAGTATATATTTCTAACCACATGATTTATTTTTTAGGGGAAAAAATTTTGCAAATTTTTAAAGATACAAAAAATTTTTTTAAAAAAATTTAAATTTAATTGGAATTATTGAAATTTAAATTTTTGAATCATTAAATGAAAATTACTAAAATTTAAATTTGTGAATTATTAAATTTAAATTATTAAAATTTGAATTTTTGAATTATTAAATTTAAATTATTTAAATGTGAATTTAAAAATTATTAAATTTAAATTATTAAAATTTGAATTTATAAATTATTAAGTCTAAATTAGTAAAATTTGAATTTTTGAATTATTGAAAAATTCTTGAAAAAAGTACTTGGAAACTAAGCATTTAATTAAACAAAATTTATTTTCGGTTAATTTTATGTTCCAGGAATCTGAGCACAAGAAAAAAGAACATGAACAAAGTTTTTGTCATTCTGTTGCTTTTTGCGTTTGTTGGAACTGCTTATATGCAATGCACAAATGACTGCAGTACTGCTAGATGCAAACAAGAAAAATGCAATGAACATCAGCGAGATGAAAGAGGAGAATGTGATTGTTGTCCCGTATGCAGACCTTTCTATGGACCATGATGTAATTATCAAAAACATATTATATTTTTTTTATAATAAAGCAAAGCGTTAAATACCAAGAGAATTGTATAATTACAAAAAATATCGCAAAGCTAGAGAAAATATTATGAACAACTAATAGAAATGGAATAGCGAAAGGAATATTTGACTTAAAAAGAATAAGAATAATAGATTACCCATCTTAATTTTATAGTATTTTCAATATAATAATGTTATTGCATCACTTTTAGTGTATATATTAAAAATATATCATGATATCACGTTAATTATTTAATTTTGTGCAAAAAATTCTTTAAAAACACATTAAATATTTTTTTTATCTGCGTTGAATATGAAATGAGTGCTTTAAAAATACTTGATCTGTTTTTTTTTAGCTTTATTTGAAGTCCTAAATTTTAAAAAATAGTAAATTAGTTCTGTAAATTTTGCTTCGATTTATTTGCTGAATATCAGTGAATGTTTTCTTTTTTTGTCGTCTTTCGTATTTTACAAGCTAGCTTGAAATAAAAAACTGATTTTAAAAATAGAAATACGTGGTAACTTTAGGTTTATTGACCATGAAGAAGAGATGGCTATCGAATCTAGCAGCAGTATATTGCTTCAATATATCTTGCCGCAATATATCTACTGGAATATATATGTATATTACTGAAATACTTCTACTGCAATATATTTAATCATACCTCAATATTTTTAAATGAATTGAAGCAGATGTAGTTTCGCAGGAAGCAATTTAACTTATTTAGCAATTTGGACAAATCGTTTCTTTTTACGACATTAAAAGTATGTAAAGTTTCTAATGTTTATTTCATTTCGGAGTCAAATAAAAATCTAGAATTAAGTATTCTGTAGTTTTTTAATGAATAAGTTATTTTTTTAACTAGCTGGACCCTTAAAATGCATACATAGTCCGATATTTGTTTGTGACTAAAACACAGGTGAATATTATAAAGGAGAGATGCTATAAATTCAGTGACCATCTCATTACTGACTTCAGGGAACAAGACCACGCAAAATAAAGGAGTGGCGTTCACCTTTCATTAAGCATTGACATATCAAGGATTGTACACAATTAGAGTCCTTAAAATGCATCATACGAAACAAGCATTTTTTGTGTGCATATTTTCGCATCATAATTTTTATAGTCATATTTAATTAATTATAGTGATTCAGTGATTTTACAATCGTTACTGTAAAACAAAAGATATAATCGATTCTTTAATTTTTAAAATTTTACCGTTACTTTAATTGAAATTTTTACAGTGTAGGCAATCTTCAGCTGTGCATTAATTACATTATTGTACTATACATATATTACCTGGATATTTTGGATTTGTTATAAGATATAAAAGCATTGGTTATCTGGAAATTCATTATAAAATTGTTTAAAGGCATTGATGAAAGATACGCAAAATGCTGAGGGTCATTGTAAAAATTAAGCACGTAATACATTTTGTAAAAATGAAAGTTGAAATGAAAGTGTTATGTGAATTCATTTTATAACAAGTATGGTGACATGCATTGTTTTTCTCTTTTTCAGAAGAAATATTATGAAGGTAATAGTTATAAAGTGTGAAATGTTAACAAGGAGAGAAGTATAAACTGTAATGTAATGTAAATTCCTTTTACTGAAATAAACGTTTTAATTCGAAAAAATGCTTACGTTTTTTTCCTTTTCATTTTTGTTTAAAAAAATATTGCATAAGTAGTAGAGATTACTTTAGTGTTTATACATCAAAGTGCAAGCTACACCTGCACAAAATAACAAATTCATAATTGTTCAAATGCGATAAAGAACAATGAATACAAAAAAATTGCTGTATAAAATAGCAATGAAAAAACAAGATTCTTGATTGTCTAAATAGAAAATAAAATAAAATAAAAAAATTTACTAAATACATATAATGCTCCTGGTTTTAACTCAACTTGTTTAGTATTTTGATTCTATATTTTCAGAAAGAAAGTGTTACAATTCTTTATTTTTACACATTTTAAAAATGTATAAAAATGAAGCCTGACACAATTTTAGCTTTCACAATATTTTCTTTCCTTTTTTATTGTAGATAAGAAAATGTCAATATACTACTGAGTTTTTGTAAAAATTTTAACAAAAGAAAAAATTTTAATTACGCAAATTGTTCATCTAATTTTTCGTTTATTCTTTAAAAATCATCTTTTCGCTTTAAAATATATTTTTCACTGTTTTAGATCCATGCATTCTCTTAAAAAAATTATTAAAAAAATTATAGCGATTTAAAATGCGTTTTGTTTTGACTAAAAAAATTACAAATGAAATTCATCGGCTCGCATAATTAATTATAGCAAATAAGTGCAAACTTTATGTTTGAAAAAGTTGCTAATTTGATTTTATATCCATAAAATGCACCATAGAAATAATTAGCACAGCTGAATAGTTTTTTTAATGTAATCATATGTAATCACATGTTGTACTAAACATTTTATAACGAACTTTGTCACATTACTTCTGACACCATAAGCATATGTAAGAGACAAAAATTGAGTCCACTGTCACTTGAGATGTATGAGATTAATTTGTTGTATAATCGTCGTTGAACAGCAGATCCAATTTAGGTTTACGGTTTTAGGGTTTACGGCCAATTTTCAACTCCATAATCTTGTAGTTTTGAACCCAATCTAAGAGACAGGAGAACTCCTGGATCAAGTATTGGAAAAAAATCACCTTCGTGCAGGACTTTTTAATGACACTAACAGGCAATTGCATTACATGGAGTGGAAAACCGCGAAAACCTCCAATAGTTTGCCTAACCGCAAGGGAATTCTACCCCAAAATTCATCTGCCACTGAGGATTTTACGTCGGCACTGTAGTCTGAGCCGGATGCTGAATTCAAATTCCAGCCATTGCAGGATTCGAAACTAGCTAGGTCACTTCACTGGGAGGCGAGTGTTCTATCCCCTGAGCCACTACGGCTCAATATGAGTTTATTTTACTTGCATATTTTCTTGATTTGTGACTAAAAATTTTTTAATTTAGAAGTGCCCGAGCTCGCCCCAACGACAGCTGGTCAAATCGAATTTCACTCCCTGCTCGCACTTACGAAAGTGCTGACGTAAAAGAAATCCTCCGTGGTAGAATAATCCTCCATAAGTTAGAATCCTTTTGTCGTCAGGCTAACCGTGGAGGGTTTCCCTCTCCATGCAACGCAAATGCGGGTTAGTTGCATTAAAATGTCTTCCGCGAATTCAAATTTTTCCTAATACTTGATCCAAAAGCTTTCTTGGCTTCTAAATTGAGTTGAGAATTACAAAGCTTCGGAGTTAAACATTAGTAGTCGTGAACCCTAAATTTGGTTGGCTGGTCAACAATGGTTATAAAATTTCGAATTGCTTAATTTCAATTTTTTTTAAAAAGGTGGGCTAACTCCTTAATCGGAGACGGTTTAATAAAATAAATATATTATGCGTAATTACATTATTAATTTTTTTAAAGACCGGATTATAATTACAATTTAATTAATTTTGTATTATCAATTTCAACTGATACTGATTTCCTTAATTAAACATAAAGCAAAAGAGTAAAGGAACACTTACTCTAAAGTTTACTTACAAAGGTTTAATTATCTAAACAGGAGGAAAACATGGTAAGGGAGAATTTTATATAGTTAAATTGTCTCTATTGATTAAAAGCTCATTACCAAAGTTGTTGTTAGGTCTCAGAAATAAAGTTCTCATTTTTGGTGATCCAAAAATTGCAAAGCTGTTTCATTAATTTCTTTTAGTTCGTTTTTTTTCTCAATTGTTTCGTTAATTTTGAGAATATTTTCCTAGCTAAATCAGGTGATTTCGGACGAAACGCGAATTCTCAAATGTTTGACGAAAATGTTTCCTCAACTCAATCTCATCAAAATTCTGTGTGGGATATTGTTAACTTAGATGACGAAATTGGAATGAAGACTAGAAGAACAGAATTAAAGTGACGAAACAAGCTGAAATAAATTTTAAAATATATATTATCTCATTCGAATAAATATTTAATTACATTAAATTCTGGCTCAACTATCCGAATTGAAAATGGATGTAAAATTCGTATAATTACGAACAAACTTCTGAATTTTGCGGACCACACATGATTAAGACTCTTCAGCAGCTGCAAATTTTATTCTAATGTAGAAACGTGTGTTGTTAACATTGTTTTCTCTTATTTTACTTCACTTATTGCTGAGCTAAATGTTTTCAATATATCATGGAGAAATTTCAAATGTGGAAAAACTTTTAGAGGATTAATGTAGTTGGGACAAAAATGTTGATTACTGTGCTGTATTACATGAATTTCAAAGTTCATCAATCTTTATATAGCGTACTTGAAACAATATTTGCATGACTTTATTGTGAAATTGAGGATATGATAATTTTGATATATTCCTTTCATAAAATAAATCGCAATTATATTTTATGATTCAGTAATCTGATCAAACAAAGATATATATGCATAAATTTTGTTAATCTTGAATTTTAAAATGTCTTGGTATTATTTGATAAATAGTCGAATTTGATTTTATTTGCAAGTCATCTATTCGTAAGTACACTTTGTTATCATACTTCAATGTTTTGAAAAAATCAAAAGTTGATAATATAAATGAACTTGTTTACTTTTTTCGTAATAATATCATTTATAATAACTTCATTTAATTTCTTTTTTTTTTAATTACGATTATATGAGTATATATATATATATATGGTTAATGACTGTTAATTTGAAGCGAAACTAGTGTGCGAAGCACCCAGCAGGAAGAAGCCTAAAATAATAATTCTCGGGCTTGACGAGTTCAATTACAAAATAAAATCTCACCATCCATCTCAGGGATAATAATGATCAATTTAAGGAAGAAGATTCCTGAAAGTCTGTTGTAATTTTAAGTCCTGCTCTCACGCATGTTTTTTTGACTTTTTTTTAAAGTAATTTATGTAACAAAATTGATTTATCTTTCTCCAGAAGTTTGTTTTATAATCTAAAACAGTTGATATTGAAAGTAATTAAAAAGGAAAATAAAGAAAAGACCAATCTTTTCAGATATAAGTTTTAACACCTATGATGGAATTTTTAAAAATATAAAAAGAAAAAAAAAACAATTCGAGAAAGATAAATTATTTCCGATCTGAACTAAATTAAAAAAATACAGCTTACATATAGAAAAAAAGAGTAAATTTCTTAACGAAAGTTTAATTTGCTTCGTTTTCAAGAGTGAATTAAACCTAAAATATAATCTCATCAAATGGCAGTAATCCTGACTAATCCATCGAGCTATTACGAGCAATAAGCTATCTAAGGACTCAAGTTTTGTGAAGTCAATTTTAAAACTCAAGCTAGGTATAATTTGGAAAATAAGAAGGCAAGAAAACTTACAATCCAAAAAATTAAACATATTTTGTGAAAAAAATAAAGATATCTTCAAAGTAAATAAAATATTGCTTACATTTTAAAAATGTTTACTAGGAGCGGAGAGACATTCAAAATCTACCGGGGATTCATATACTGTAAGAAATTCTGAATCAAATTATAGTATGGAGATAGCACATTTAATTAGAAAGATTTTACGGTAATTGTTACTGAAAAATTTACGGTAAATCAGATTTTTTGTTCCGTAGCATGTTCCAGAAAAAATAGATTCTACCATTTTATAAAAAACAGTAAAAAGCATCAGCACAGAGTATCGGTACTTTTTACTGTAATTTGATACGATTTTTCTAATAGGCCCGTGAGAGGTATTGGGAAGATTTTCAACAAAACCTCGATGTTTGCTTGACATAGCACAAAATTGACGCTTCTGAAATACAAAATATTTAGCAGAGGAGAAAATTGATGCTATGTGAACATGATTTATGATGTACGAATTGGAAACTGCTATTCAGTACTGACACTTGGGCTTTCATCTTAAAATTTTAAGTAAGGCATCTTAAGATAAGGTATCATAAGATTTAATGTAACATCACCTGAAATTACCAAAAATCATTAAAAAAAATTACTACGCTTCAATGATAAGCTGGCTGAATACAAAATTATTGACATCGAAGATGTTTCTCTGCAATTGTTTCTAGGCGATTTCAAAATACAAATTATATCTTCCTGGAGAAGACTATAAAGAAGTCCTGTAACTGAGCCTGAAATTTATGAAATTTGCCACGCTTAACAAAATATCCTTCTGAGGTCAAAACAAAAGATTTTTCAGATGTTTTATTTTATCTGTAGCACTGAGGAACAGATACAGTGAACTCTCGCTACTACGATATCCAATGCAACAATAACTCTTTTTACTACGATAATGTTTCGTGGTCCCGACAAACTTGCATGTGAATTAATGTACTGCTCCTTTCAATATTACGATATTCTCTGAAGCTAAAAACCCCTGTAAAAATTTTTTTTCTTCTCCGTTATTTTCGCTATTTATTTTTGGTTTTCAAATAATGTAAAAAATCTTATTTTATCATTTTTACCGTTTTTTTCCATCTTTTCTGTCAAAGAGAAGACGCACTGCTGACAACCCCAAGAACTTCCATTCTTAGAATTGCCTCCCTTATCTCTTAAGAAGTCACAGATGTAACATTCCTATCTGATTAGATTTCATTTTCCACAAAAAAAATCGTTCTCGTGCGTTGGACTCAATGCCTTTGGACTTGACAGTCAAAAAAGAAAATGAATAAACCAACAAAAATATCAGATTATTTTAATTGTTTCCAATATTTAACGATAATTCACACTCTGCTAATTAAATTTTTGCATAATATATAAATACATTTATAGTTAATACATATATAACAATAAAATGTTTAAAAAATCCTTTGTCCCCAAAGTATGTAAGTCCTCGATATAGCAATATATCCCTCTACAACAATCTCTTTATTTGATCCCCAAAATATTGTTGGAGTGAGGTTTTACTGTATTTTCTTATCATTGCCTGATATTTTTTTTTAACAGATCATAGATAGTTTTGTATCACAGATTTTAAATCAACCATTTGATTCCTTCTCAAATCATCATTTTCTTTTTAATTCTGAATGATTTTGTTACTCTATCTTTTGTTGAAATGTACAAGTTTTACGTTATATACAACAGGTGATGGCATAAATATTGCGCCACTCTCCGAAGAGTTAGGATCCGAAGAGTTAGAGTTAGGAGTCATCATAACGATAAAAATTGAATAGGAACCCAAGCATGGAAAAGTCTTCTAACATCGCTAGGGTCGCTTCATTATTATGAAGTATTTCTTCGTACGCTTGTGAACAGGACGTAGTAGGGAAGCAGCCCTAGACACGTACAGTGACATTTCCAGGCATGGCGTCTTGTGAAATTTCAATCAAAATATCTTCCTTATTATTTTTTCACAACATTCATATCATCCCCTGTTATTTGTATCGTTTTTAAACTTGTACATTTCGACTAAAATAAACTAAAGATGTCATTTAACAAAAAACTGTAACTTAAGGAGCAAAACTAAGTTCAGATTTGAAATTCCCATAATTGATTTAGGCAAAACCAAGTATCTGTAAAAATGCATCAAGAGACATTAATGTTTCGTTAATCAACCAGGCTAATATTTCCATTAAAGTCACTTACAAAGTAAAAGTAAAGATGTAAAGTAAAATTAATAAATGTAAAAATATAAACTAAAAATGGTAAAATTATGGTTATAAGTAAAATTATATGTAGCAAAATGTATCATAAGACTAAACTTTACATTTCAATTCAAATTAAAACCATACTTTTAATTTTTCCATTTTACCCTGAGAAAAAAGTATTGTCAAAACTACCAGGATTTTGGTAAAATTTACCTCTTCTCTGACTCTACGCAAGCATCAAAACGTTCTGTAATTTTTTGCAAAGTGATTTGTTAATAATTTTGTTGAAATTAATAATAAAATATACTTTTATGGCACGTAAAAAATTTGGTAAATCTAAAATTGTAAATTCATTATGATACCTTAGAGCATGTGATAAAACTATTTATTCTGTTAAGTTCTTAGTTTTTTTCCTTCTTTTTGTTTATAAAATGTGTGGTAATAAGAAACTATTATTTATACTTGGTTTTAAAAGTCTAGTCCTTAGAACCAAAATTTCTATTAAACCGATACCATAAGAACTGAAAAACTATCAAAATAATAGTTTAAAAATACCGAATATTTTGGTTTTATAAGCCAGGAAAATGATTTTAACTAGAATTTTCATTACATGCATTGCTTTAAATTTACCAGAATTTTGTTCCCTAAACTGCTAACTTATAAGAAATAAATAACTGTAAGATCTAAGCTCTTGTCTTAAAAATGATTTGAAAGAAAACGTTTTTCAATTATCCTAAAAATATTGATTTTATCTTGGTACTAAATATAAATGTTGCGATACGCGACTAGCTTTTCGACATAATTCATTTTCAATACTTTGAAATGAGAGTTTAGCAATACAAATAAAATTAAAAAAACAAATAGTCTTGGGAACGTAAAGTTTATCTTAAAAATTAATCAATTGGAAATTTTTTCTACCATAAGATCAAACAGATAATGCCTTTGCTTTAGTGATTTGAAAATAGGAAAAATATATAGAATGTCTAACTGTAGATACTCATAAAAATGCATCGTATTCGTTTAATGACATATACAAATCTGTGCGATTTCAAAACGTCGGATGTCATCCTATAGCATTTTTAATACTTTTCGTGATAATAATATTAGATAATAGTAAGATTGAATTAGTAAGACATTTCGCAACTCTTCGTGCTTTCAAAACATTATAATTTCCGTTTGATCTATTACTTTCAAAATTTGACAGAAGCCAATCTGATTAAACAACAATAATGGAATAAAAGTAACTTGAAAAAGCTTAACGCATTACATCCTTAAAACCTTTTTGAGAAAATTCATTACCTTTTTACAATTAAAGTGAGTACCAATTGATGTATTTTTAAATTTGTTAGTAATAATAATTATATGGTTTTTGCGGTTTTTACACGCTGAACCATACACGGTTTGCTAACACGATTTTTTTATATCTAATATGTAAGACTAAGTATATCTAATATATCTAATATGCAAGTAACCAATGTGCAATCATTAGTATGGAACTTGTAAAGACCTTGTAATCATTGTTATTTAAAGAAATATTATACGTACAGGCGCTTCTTTTGAAAATATTTTAATAATTGACAAGCAATCAACAAGCAATTGAAATATTTTCGTTCTTTTAGCGGAAGTTGCTGTTTTTTTTTTTTTTGTTTTTTTAACAAAACCAGAAATTCTTAAGTTTTAGAGAGAAGAATGACGTTATTCTTTAAATAAACAATTTTTATAACAATTATGACAATTTTTTCATTAAAAAATAATAAATAAAATTTGGATAAAACTTACATTTAACTTATGCATTTAATTTCTTAACCGTTTTGAAACTGAAATGCATGTATAATAAAAATTTATTCTTGAAACTAATTTTTAAAAAAAACATTTCCACAATATTTTCAATCGAAAATGTATTTTAATCGGAAAATTTCATTACATTATTACTCTATTGTTATTTAGAATATAAATAATTAAATCCAATGTTTGAAAAAAAAAATTTAAAAATAGCATTTAAAAATGAATAGTAAAGAATTTAATGTCATAGGATTCCTTTAATTATTTACCCATTAAAGTGTCTTATAGAGCAAGTTGTTTTTGTTCCCCTTACTTAAAAATACACGCTTAAACGATATTTATTTAATTGGAAGAAAATTTCTAAACATTGTGAGTAAGATAACATTTAAAGAATTATTCAGTTTATTCATTCATTAATTCCCTTAAATATTTGAGCTAAAATGAAATTCATGAATTTCGTTTTTCCAAAACGCATCTTAAGTACGCTTATCTAAATTTTTTTCCTCAGATATCAATATTCAGATTTCTTTCAATATTTTCAATCGAAAATGTATTTTAATCGGAAAATTTCATTACATTATTACTCTATTGTTATTTAGAATATAAATAATTAAATCCAATGTTTGAAAAAAAAATTTTAAAAATAGCATTTAAAAATGAATAGTAAAGAATTTAATGTCATAGGATTCCTTTAATTATTTACCCATTAAAGTGTCTTATAGAGCAAGTTGTTTTTGTTCCCCTTACTTAAAAATACACGCTTAAACGATATTTATTTAATTGGAAGAAAATTTCTAAACATTGTGAGTAAGATAACATTTAAAGAATTATTCAGTTTATTCATTCATTAATTCCCTTAAATATTTGAGCTAAAATGAAATTCATGAATTTCGTTTTTCCAAAACGCATCTTAAGTACGCTTATCTAAATTTTTTTTCCTCAGAAAATTAAACTGTTTCATGTAAAATGGCATCAATACAAATTTTTAGCTAAAATATAAATTTCACACGGATTAAGAATATTTTGCTCAATTTCAGCAAGTTTGTATTGTATTCATTTTAGAAAATAACTTTCAACGCTTTAAAATTTACTAATGACTATTTATATGTTTGTGAAAAACATTTATTTCTTATGAAGCACAGAAGAAGAGATATGTAAAAAAGGCATAGAAAGACAAAATATTTATTTCTTCAAATTAACGCCATTGTTTTAAAATTTTAAGCGACTTAAATTAACTTTCGGATGAAAAATAGCAGGAAGATCTATGAGATAATTAACGTAGGTAACCATTCAGCTATTAATCCCAAAAAACCGAAGCGGTAAGATATTATCATAGTTGCAAACTTTATTCGCATATAAAATTTAAACTAAACTCAGCGGCGCGATAGCCCAAATAGGACCAAGGACTACTGTATCCATCTCAGTTTTCTTGACCTTGGGCTCTGGGGTGCAGGAGCAGATGTTCCGGTCTGGTGGTCAGCCGAACGCGAAACCCCCAGTGTTTAGTTCCCAAGCATGCTTGGTACTCATTTATCGACCCACTGAAGGGATGAAAGGCTGAGTCGAACCCAGGACCTGTGGCATATAAAATGTACAAACGTAAAATAACAGTCAACATGTTTCAAGCTCTTAAAAAACAGGCACCCGTTTTTAACACTTGGCAGGCGCGAATGTAAAGAAACAAAAATGATTTGAAATAAAAAAAAAGTTAAGTTGCCGATGAAAACTGGAAAAATAAAAGTGAGAAACTGAAAACCAGAAAAAACACAAGAGATCCACAAACCACAAAACCTTTCCTCTCTTAATATGGGGTGGAAGTAATGTTGTTAACAAGAAAATCAGCATTCAATGAGTAAAATAATATTCCATATTATCAAGATGAACTGATGTGATTGGGGTGAAAAAATTTTTTAGCATTGCTGAAAATAAATTTATGTCCAACATTCTAAGCAATTGAAGTTTCTAATTTAGACTTAAACACGAAAGATAGTCCGTTATTTTCTGTTTTTCATATTTCATTCCTTGTCTCATGCGTTTTATGCGTCTCTTATTTTTCCCTTTTTTAACAGGTAAGTTTGCTTTTTTATTTTAAATCATTCTTGTTTCTTTACATTTACTTCTGGCAAGTTCTCAAAATGGACGCATTTTTTTGAACCGCTCAAAATCTATCTATTGTTATTTCATACAGGTATATTTTAAAGGGAATAAGTTATTTTAGCCAGTAATAGGTTACCATATTATTGACATAAAAAAGTTATGTTTATATTTAGGCGTTACAATTTCTTTAGAGCTAATGTCATAAAGGATTTTTAGTTTTTATGCTCAAATTTTAGTCTAGTTTGAGAAAAGGTATTTTCATAAAATTTTGAAGTTTATTTAAGATTTATAATCTTAGGACTCCTGATCTCCATAATGAAATCTAAAATTTTTATTAAGGTTGTTTTAACAAAAATTGTATCTAACCCAGGCGAATACAACTGTAACATCGGTTAGCGTGTTTACCACTAGAATATATAATAAATAACTAGAAGATATGTGTAGTTGTCTTCAAACAATGATTTATAAGAAAATACTTATTAACTATCCTGAACAATATTGATTCTAACTTGGTTCTAAATATAAATGATGCGATATGCGATTCGTTCCCGCATATTCATTATCAATATTTTGAAATAAAAGTTCAGCTATACAAGTAAAAGAATAGTGATGGGGACGTAACATTTACCATCAACAATAATCACTTGGAAATTTTTTCTACGATAAGATTAAACAGATAATACCTTTGCTTTAATACTTTGAAAAAGTAAAAATATAATGATATCTAACTGTAGATACTCATAAAATTGCATAGTATTCGCTTAATGACATTTACAAATCTGTGCAACTTCAAAATTTTGGATGTCATCCTATTTCCCTTTTAATACTTTTCGTGATCCTGAAATAGTTCAGAATTTCACAACTTTTCTTGCTTGCATAAAATTTCCATTTCCGTTTGATTTATTACTTTCTGAGTTTGACAGAAACGAGCCTGATTAAACAACAAATAATAACGGAATGAAAGTAAGTTGAAAACGCTTAACGCATATCATCATTAAGGACTTTTTGAGAAAACCCATAGCCTTGCTATAATTAACGTGAGTACCAAATGATGTGTTTCTAATTATATTAGCAATAATAATTATATAATTTTTTCATTAACTAACACCATTTTTAATATCTATTTTGTAAGAGTAAGAACAGTTCAGATTTGCATTATCGCGCCAGATGAAAAACGGTCTTTAAAATGCGCAAACATTAGCATATAGACTGTAAAGAATTTGTAATAGTTGTTAATTTAAAGAAATAAAAGACGTTGTAAATATTTTAATATTTGAAAATTTCAATTTAAATTGAAATTATAATGAAATCTTTAAAACGAAAAACAAAAAATGAGTTCGTATGATCAAGTGCACTGAAAACATTCTAGATCTAATTAGGATATATCGACACTTTGGGTGCATCATCCATGAATTTTATTTTACTGTAAAATCCAGCTTTACTGTTTAATATTATATCGTAATTTCTACAGTTAATCTCTAGTTACAGTTTCTACAGTTATTTAATTAGAGTGATGCAGGGATTTTTTAAATTTTTAAATGTTTTTCAATTGTAATGAAGAACAGAATTTTTGTAGATAATTACCTCTTTAATAAAGAGCTATTTTAAAATCTACTTGAACCTAAATGCAAAAATCATGTAGGGTTAGTAAATCAATTTTAAAAACGCACGTAAGACCATCCAATTAAAGCGAACGCGAAACTAATGTCGCAAATAATATCTAGAAAGTTCTTTTAAACTGAAAATTTGAATTTCTATTCCTCGATTTTTTCAGAAACAAACATTTTGCATTATATTTAATATAGTTGAAAGAAACTCTTTAAAAGAATTAAGGATTAAAAAAGCATATTAATTTTAAATATTAAATAAAAAATAACTAAAAGTAAATGAAATAAAAATATTGTAAAAATAATTCATTATGCCTGAAAAAGGACACAATACACAGTAAAAAATTCTGTACCAAATCATCAAATTATCTGTTATGTATGTTTGATATGAAGTACTGGCACTTTGGGTGAGACATCCGAAAAATCACGTTTGCCGTGAAATATTATACCTTAACTTAGGCAGTAATACTTGTTTAATTAGAGTAATTTAGTGATTTTACGGTAATCATTATTGTGAAAATTACGGAATATCTTATTTTTTCTCCGTAATATATTCCGGAAAAAATAGATTTTTCGGTAAAAAGGACAAACACCATGAGTACCAGTATGTTTTATCGTAATTAGATATCTTTATATTATTCGAAATAAATATGTATTTTCATATGATAACGAGTTATTTTAATTACATAAAATTCGCATAACTACTGAAAAAAGAAGTTATATCATTTCACGTTCCTTATAGAAAACAGAGATCTTCTAAAGTACCACGTCAGTGACTTTTAATCAAAATGCATCAAAAGGGAAAACTAGTTATTTGTCTCGTTCTTGAATCGATTAAAGGATGACTCCGTGCTTTTAATTGACAGTAGAGAAAATAATATGTTGCTATTATGCTATTAGTTTAGGATAGTGTATAGTGTTTGCTTTTGTTTAGATCGATTTTGAGTAATTCATATTGACAACGCAATTTCTAGTTTCGCGAAGAATTAAATGCGTAATTTTGCATTCTTTTTTTTTTTTCTTACAAGTAATTGTGTAGAAATTCTTACAAATTTATTTCAGCTTAAAAAGACATGTACAGTGCGCAAAAAAGTAACGGACAACCCTGAATAGCTTTTGATGTATCAATTGGATCTCCTCTATCTAGGACTCAATCCTAATGATCCAACGGGGTGACATCAAGTATGGTAATTGATTATTGCTGCCGATATTTTAAAGGGACGTTGCAGGGCATATGCCAATAATGCTAAAACTGATCTTTTTCGATGCCCTTTTTCTTAGACTTGCAAAAGAAATTGTTTTAGGCTTTTTCATCACAGCATATTTGCATATACTTGTTTATACTAAGATAACTGTTAAAACATATCTTTGTTAGATTTTTCTTTAAAAAATTATGAACAGAGAACTTTTAATTTTTTTTAAAAGTTTCATTATTCTGGAGCAAAACCCTTTCATAAGTCAAAAAGTATTCCTGTTAACACAAAAAAAAGTATCATATCATGCAAATGATGAAATCTCAAATATCTCCAAAAAACAATTTAAAAGCAATATCTTAAGTAGTTTCTTAGAAAAGGTACATAGAAAAAGGTCAGTCTCATCATTCTTGGAATATATGATCTACAGATTCTCCGTAAAATACGAAATCAGATTACACAATGTTTATTATTTTAATTAACGTACTTTTTTTCAAAGAATTTGGATTTCTGACACCTAAAATATAGCGAATACCTGCAATATGGTCCCAATGAAAACCTTAATAGTTTGGTCATGAAAGCTGACAACAGTTTGTACCCCTTAAAGTTAATTTTACTTATTGCGTATTTCAGAAACTTTTTAAGTAAATAAAACCTATTTTGCACGCAATTATACACACCGTTTATTCAAGCATAATTTCATGGAAAAAATAAATTTCAGTTAATATTTATTATTTTTGTTATTTAATTTACTAACAGTTGTATGATAAATTGTATGATAAATAATTTCTTACGTCATATTAAAAAATGCAATTTCACATCGCAAAATACAAAATTTGTTCTAAATCAGTCTTCCAGTTACTGCCGAATTGAAATTTAAAAAAGTCGTATAAGTAATTGTATTTATTTTTGATTGAATCCCAGAACGTAAAGATCCAATTATTAAATCAAATATTACGTTTGTTTTTTTTTGCGCCGAGTGGATTTGTTAAGCAAAGCGTAAATTTATATAGAACAATAATTCCATTATTTTTCCTCATATTAATTTATTTTTTCTTCCCCCCTCTGTATTTCCCCAGGAAAATCAGATTCAGAATAATCCAGTTTTGAATCATAGTTAAAAAATTTGTTTGTAATAACTAATTGTAGGGGAAATATGTAGCACTACTTAAAATTTCGATAATTTATTAATTTTTTTTTATGTTCCAGAGACCTCAGTTCAAGAAAAAATCATGCACAAGATTTTAATTATTCTGTTACTTTTTGCGATTGTTGGTACCGCTTATATGAAATGTACAACTGACTGCAGATTCCCTCAATGCATACAAGATTGCGACATAAATGAAAAAGATATAAGAGGAGAATGTTCTTGTTGTGCAGTATGTGTACCTTTGAATGAAAAATGATGTAACTATGAAAATTTTTTACATTTCATTATATTTATGAAATATTTACAATTCTATCATTGAAAAAAGAACTGGATTTTTGCAACTATTAAAAACAATATTGTTTCATTTTTTTATTACATCTAAAGTCAAATTTCTAAATTTTAAAATTTGTATTTTTCTTTAACCTCACACGAGACAGCCTTAAGTTTTTCGAAACAATATTGTATGATTTTAATGTAATTTTTAAAACAAAAAAATGTCAGAATATTGACTTTACTTAATTTTGTTTAAAAAGTACTTTAAAAACATCAGAAAAAAATTGTTAATTAGATTAAAATTAAAGCAACTTGGGAGAAATACATGATCCATTGTTTTATCCTTAATGTGCAAAGCTCACATTTTAAAAAAAAAGTCAATATAATTATGCAGTAAATAATGCATTGATCTTAAGGAAAATGATAGGGTAGAACCCTGTAAGAAAGACGACTCTTTTTCAATAACTGAATAAATTTTTTAATCCTTTTAATCCTTAACGCTTAACGAATAGTGGTAGCTGAACAAATTTACATTCCTAGTTATTTGTAACATTTATGGATTTATTGTTGTCAAACTGGAAACTCTGCGTCGGAAAGGGTTAATCAACTGAACTATTCACTGGTTCATACAGGTCTCCGCTCTTCATGCTGTCATCAGCATAGATCTCAGCACACACTGTTTTCGACAATTTTCTGTAACTTTCCCATTTTCATGAAAATAATTTCAATATTTTGATAGTTATCTTAAAAAGATAAATTATAGTAAAATGTAAGTTTTCCCCTTTAATGAATGAGAAACTTTCCTTAGATTAAAAGAATTAGTATGGTGGAAAAGGTCAACATGTTTTGACGGCTCAATATCAGGCTACCCATCCTCAAAACATGATCATTAAACGTGTATGGTAATGGAGTTATTTTTATCATCAAGAAAGCCGAAAAGGACCCCCGGCACGAATTGCGACTTACACTCTTTGTGCATGATCCATAATATCCATTTTACAATCAATTTTAAGTATATCAATTTTTTCTTTCGTAAAATTTTACAGTAAATATAGATTATATGGTAAAATGCGTAGCTGCTGAATGCCAGTATTTTTTAAAGATGTTTATCTTTTAAATTTCTTGGTATCACAAAATTGATCACAGCTTTGTCAGCCTACCAAAAAAAAAGCCATGTTTCAAAACCTCACGTATTCAAAGATGATATTTTTACTTGAGCTACAGCTGATACTTATTTTTGAGCAATATGTACACGTAGGAACAAGCTTTTCCTCCACTGGTGTATGAATATGGTGGCTAGAGCTTTCTTCTACGAACTCGGAAGTCAGTCATACAAAGCCTGCAGGCAAAGACCAGCGTGTTTCTCGCACATGCTTCCCTCCAAATGCATTTTGCTCAAAAATTAATAGATGCTTTCTCAATTTTGAGAAACCCTTTTTCACAATAATTTTTTAATACATTCTATTATTTAACTATATTTAATACAAATAATATTTACATAGCAGTCAACATGGATAGGAAAAATTCCTGTTTATATTACGAAATACAAATTTCCTGATTACTGCTGCATAATGTACTAAATATTTTACAAATAAGCAATTTTATTGTAATCAAAATGCAAAATTTTATTACAGTAAGCACGACAAATGGTCTGCAATCTTTTCCATTTATGATTGACATAAAATGTGCTTAAATTTTAAATGTTTATTATTATGTTAACTCATAATTTTGAATACTAGTAAATAAGTAATTTAATATTGATATTTTAAATTTTTTTTAATTAGTTTAGGAAGACAATTCTAAATAAAGATAAATTGAAAATTTTAGTACAAAAAATACAAATAAGCATTAAGCTGATTATTGTAAATGAGTCTTCCTTCATTATTTATTAGTAATATTTATTTAAATATTCAAGTAAGCAATAAATTGTGTAAAAATTCTATTTCAATCGGAATTTTTTTACGAAATTTACTCAGTTTTAAGGAATTTTCCAAAACTTGGAAAAACCTGGAGAACTTTTATTAAACCAGTATACTAGGAGAAACTGTCAAATTCCAGTAGTCTACTAGTATATCCAGTACAGTTGGCATCTATGTAGTTTTCTTAATTATCCTGATTAAATTAAAAAATAGATTTTTTTTTAAATTTTTAAATTATACGTATGTTTGATAAATATGATATAAATCAAAAATAAACCTTCTGAATTTTCAAAAAAAAAAAAAAAAAAAATGCCATATTAAAATTGAGGTAAATTCTTAAGAAACATTTCACGCTAACTGGTTATAAGCCTTAGGTAATCATAACTTATTGAATTTGTTGTATAGTAATATTCTGCTCTGAATAGCAATCTTACTTTTTCATAAAGTGAGAAAATATAGGCCGGAAATCTTATTGATGATTTATGAAAAATCAGTAGCAGTAAACAAATACATATTTTATGAAAAATAAAACAATTTATTAATTTGAAAATGAAATTTTTAAATTAAAGAAATAACTGAACTATTAAATGCAATTATATCTTCTCTCTTACAGATGAAATATTATAGAAAAAATGATGATATCGATTGCAATGTTAGCAAGAAATGGAAAAATGAAAGATAATGTGACATAAAGCTTCCAAACAAATAAAATTATTTGATTCTAAAGCAATGTCTAAGTTTTTCCTTGCTTGTTTTTTGTTTTAAAAATATCGCAGCAATTATCGATGATCTTTCATGGCCAGCATCAACGACATAGATGTATCATTCGCTACTTGCTATTACAAGTAGCAAATGATAGTTCTAAACGAGGATTGGAGATCTCAGTAAAATAAAAATAAATAATAAGATTGAGAAGCAATTCCTTTTACAAATTTTGGAAGCTAAGAAAAATTACATTTTCTTAGAAACAAAAAGAAATCAGTTTTAGATATTATTTTGTTATAAATACAGTCTAAAACTGAGTTCTTGAAGTAAATTACACTTATATATATATATATATATATATATATATATATATATATATATATATATATATATATATATATATATATATATATATATATATATATATATATATATATATTTCATTTTAAATCATTTTTGTTTCCTTACATTCGCATCTGGTAAGTCATAAAAATGGGCGCTTACTTTTGAAACTCTAAGATATGTCGTTTCTTGTTTCATACAGGTATATTTTCAAAGGGAATGAATTTTTCAACCAGGAAATAGGTAACCATATTAAAGACACATATAGAGTAAACCCAACTTTCCTTTTTATTTCAAATTGAAACCATATTTTCTATATTTTTGTCATTTTTCAATCAGAAAGAAGCATGGTCAAAACTAATAGACTATGGTAAAATTTACCGTTTTTCTGGCTCTACAGAACAATAAAAAGTTCTGTAATTTTTTGGAAATTCTTAGTAATAATTTGGCAATATTAGTGAAATAAAATATGGTGTTATAATATGATATAAAATAAGGTAAATGAAATAAAATTTGGTTATATATCATGCTACTTTAGAACATGCCATAGAAACTCCTTTTAAGTTATATTTACTACTCCATCTTTTTTAATTTTTTACTATGTGTGCTCTAATAAGAACTGTAATTTTTAAAACGGAAATATCCAGTTGTCCTTCTTATTATTAAACAGAGAATTTACATAGTTTAAACTCCGTATATTTTAATTTTCTTAGCCAAAATAAAGAGTTTTTTTTTCTAGAAACGTCATTACCATACAGTGATGTAATTTTACCACAGTTTTTTTTTATTTGTGTGATAACCTCTTAGAAATTACTGAAAAAGTTTTGTGTTTGTCTTTAAACAATAATTTATGGGACAGCAGTTATTAATAAGCCTTAGAAATATCAGACATCTCCTCTATACTAAGATACCAAAATTTTGAGAATTGTGATTATTTGCCAAACACAATTCTTATTAATTTATTGATATATACATTTTACTAATTTTATAAAGTCTAAAAATTTCAAAATTTTTAATGAAACCATTACTTTTAGTTTAAGAAAGAATCATTTGGTAAATTGTCTTCGTTAATAAAAACTCATAAAGTCAAAATAATTTGAACGAAAGATACATATGTAAAAATATGTGTTAAAAAATAGAATACTATTTTCAAAATTACACCTGTCTTTAAACTAAAATGTTCGGAGTTTATCATTCCATAATAATTTTTAGGGCATTAAATAACTGAAAGGTTCGTGTGATTATTACAATAATTTGTGAGATAACATCTGTATATTGATTAGTTTGAAATGTGTAGGTTGTATCTTAGATTCTAAAATGAAAAAAACATTGCTATATGCAAATACAATTTTCACATTTTACATTTTTCGTAAAATCTTGTTTATTTTAATAAATTTCAGAAAGTTTCCAAAACAGTCATATTACCATTATTTTTTGTTTATTTAAGGAATAACTCAATAACTTATTCCTTGTTACCTCAAAATAGTTTAACGAAATAAAAAGAACGAAACTGAATACAATTTCAAACATTACAACTGCTAGAAAATCGAGATTTATTACAACACCAGTAACTTAAAATCGCACTTAGTTCCTTTAATGACGTTTACAAAGCTGTCAGATTTCAAAACAGTTGATGTCATTTTAGTGTAATTTTAATACTTTTCCTGATTCAGCAGTAATTAGATATTTGAAAGTCATCTTGCTTCTATGACATTTCAGTTCTGATATGATTTATTGCTTTCACGAATCTGACCTGATTAAACAATAAAGTACCTGATTAAACAATAAAGAAAGACGAAGTAATAGAAAATGTATTAGAACGCTAAAACTCTTTTTGAGAAAATCCATAGCATCGCAACGAATAAAGTAAATATAAAGATAATTATATTAGATTATTAATAAAAATTTATCAATTAGAATATTATTTAATAAGAATCATGAAGATTAGATTATTATTACTCTAATAAGTTGAGACCTAATAGTTAAAGTGTGATATACTCTGTATTTATATAAATAAATCTTGTCATCAAAATCATTTTCGCGATAGATAATTAATTATTTGCTTAATTTAAAGAAACCAGAATTCAGTTACTTAATTATAAATATTTACGTGGCAATCATATCATTACTTAAGTCTCAACGAAAGTTTAGAAAATATTAATAGCAGTGTAGTCTAAATAGTTTACAACATTGTTTTTATTTATGAAAGCATTTCGTTTAAACAATGTGTATTTGTATAAAATGCACTACGATATCTTATTAAAATTATAACTAACTTACATTTTATTAAAATTATAATAATATATTATAATTGCAAAAAGGGTGCATTTTTTTTGTATAAAAATAAACTTCACAAACATACTTGTTATAAATCAGCATGAAGTTGTTTTAAAATTGATATTGATGTAGTAACACGGTCTTTCTAAACTATTATTTAAGTACGCAACTATTAGTTGAATGTTAAATTGATTACTGAACTCTTAATTTAATGTTACATTGCAAAGGCTTTATCATATTTAAAAGTCATTCGCATTTTACTTTGAGTTAGAATCATTATAATTAATGCAGTTGAAGAGAAATATCGAATAACTAAAGATCAAAATTATTTTATATTCATATTAAATAATTAATAAAATATATGTATGAATAAAAAAATGATAATATAAATAATAAGTCACATTAGTGTATATTTCTATCCAAATGATTTATTTTTAGGGAAAAAACGCTGAAAATTATTAAGAATATCGAAAAATTATTAAAAAAAATTGAAATAAATTTGAATTATTAAAATTTGAATTATTAAATTTGAATTATTAAAAATAGTTTGAAAAAAACTTATAGCAAACTAAAAAATTTAATTCGACAGTTTTTTTATTGGTTAATTTTATATTCCAGGAATCTGAGCACAAGAAAAATAAACATGTACAAAGTTTTTGTTATTCTGTTACTTTTTGCGTTTGTTGGAACTGCTTATATGCAATGCACAACTGACTGCAGAGTTGCTAAATGCAAACAAGTGAAATGCAGAGTAACTGAGCGAGATGTAAGAGGAAAATGTGATTGTTGTCCCGTATGCACACCTTTCTATGGACCATGATGTAATTATCAAAATCATATTACATTGTTTTAAATAAAATAAGTTTTAAATACCAGTATAATTCTATAATTAAGAGAAACATTACAGAATTAAACCAAATTTATCAACAACAAATTGAAATGGAATAGTAAAAGAAATATTTGACTTAATACTTTAAAAAATAAGATCAATAGATTACCTATCTTAGTTTCACAGTATTTTCGAAAGTAATAATGTATCACTTTTAGTGTAAATATTTAAAAAATCTCAGTATATCACATTAGTTATTTAACTTTGTATAAAAACTTCTGAGAACCACATTATTATTTTTTGTATCTGCGTTAAACATAAAGCGAATCCTGCAAAAATACATGATATAATTTTTTTTTCAATTAATTTTAAGATAATTAATTAGTTCTGTAAATGGTGCTTCGATTTATTTGCTGAATATCAGTGACTGGTTTTTTTCGTCTTTTCTTATTTTACCAGGTAGCTTTAAATAAAAAACTAATTTTCAAACTTAATTGACCATAGAGGAGAGATTGTTATCTATCTGCAATATATTGCTTCTATACATATGGTTGCAATACATTTGCTGCAATATATTCAAAAATACCTCCAATATTTTGAAAGGCATTGCAGCAAATGCAATTAAACTTGATTATCAATTTGGAAAAATTGGTTCTTTTCACGACAACAAACGTATGTAAAATTTTTAATAAATATTTCTTTTCGGGGTCAAATAAAAATCAGAAATTTAGTATTCTGTTGTTATTAAATTATACTTTTTCAATTATTCTTCAGTTATATTTTTTCTTAACTAGATGTAACTTCAAAGCTCATACATAATCCGACATTTGTTCCCGATGAAAATGCAGTTGAATATTATAAGATGGATGCTATAAATCCAGCGGCCATCTCATTATTGACTTCAGGGAACAAGACCACACAAAATTGAGGAGTGATGGTCACTTTTCATTAATCATAGACATATGAAGGATTGTACACAGTTAAAGTAATTAAAATGCATCTTTCGCAATATGCATTTTTTTAGCATATTTTTGTACAAAAATTTTTATAATAATATTTAATTAATTACAGTGAATCAGTGATTTTAAGCTAATTTTTACTGTAAAATAAAGATGATTAGATTTCTTATTTCATACAAATTTACTGTAATTTTAATTGAAAATTTTTACACTATAGGCCATCTATCGCAGTGCATTAAAGACGATTATAGTTATGATTAAAGTTATAGATGCATAGTACCATAATGGTACTATGCATCTATAATTTGGATAACTTTCTTGTTTTTATAAAGTATAGAAACTTTAACACTTGCTATAAGTTTGTGGAAAGGTATTGACGAAAAATACGCAAGATTCATGCTAAGATTCATTAGAAAAATGAATCCCGTTATGAACTTTTGTAAAATGAAAATTGAAATGAAAGTGTTATGCGAATTCATTTTATTTTATGACAAGTATAATGACATGTATTATTTTCTCTTTTTCAGAAGAAACGTTATGAAGGTATTAGTTATAAAGAGTGAATTGTTAGCGAGAGAAGAAGTATTAAATATAATCTGATGTAAATTTCTTTTAATGAATAAAACGTTTTGATTCGAGAAAAAAGGTTATGTTTTTTTTTCTTTTTGTTTAAATAAATATTGCATAAATCGCTGAGATTATTTAAGTGTTCATGCGTCAAAGTGCAAGCTACAGCTGTCGAATTCCCATGTGACAAAATAGAAAATAAAATAAAAATTTTTTTCTGAAATACATATAATACTCCTGGTTACAACTGAACTTGTTTAAAATCTTAAATTGCCATTTTTCGGTAACAAAGTGCTTCAGTATATATGTTAAATTTTAGAAATTTTTAAAAATAAAAGGTGATGAAACTTTAACTGTTACAATATTTTTTTTCTTTTTTATTGTAGGTAAGAAAATGTAATGATATTGAGTTTTTGTAACAATTTTAAGAAAGGAAAAGTTTTTAATAAGGCAAATTTTTCGTAAAAACATTAAAAAAAGTTAAATAAAACTGGTAGACAAGCAAAAATCCATTTTAAGGCCAATTAAGCACATCAAATAAGCATATTGACATATTTAAACTTTTTTACGTAAATACTTATTACATAATGTACCGTTACCCCTTTAAACTTTGGCCAGTGGGTGATCTTTTAATTGAATTTTGGTAACGGTTACCCAGGTTCAAAAATAGACACTTAACTAATGAAGTACATGAAACTTTTAACAATAAAAAGTAAATTTTATTATAATTATAAATTATCAACAAACACAATCCCGATCATTTCCAGATGCCTTCATATGCACTAAAAATTTCAATTTATACACTTTTAAATTTCCAAATGGTTATACTCAAGATAAAACTTTTCGATAAAAAGCACTTTTAAATTTCATAGGCATAACATTCAATTAATTCACACTAAAAGAGACAATTACGAAATAAAAATCCTAGCTCATTCTAAATTTACAAAAACATTTAAATTTTAGGTCATTATATTCCTACAACAGATAATTTAAATTAAATATCCAAGGCTCATCTTAAAATAGGTATCTTAACACCGGATAGAAATAATTTAAAATACGGAATAAAATGCTCTTCTAAAAAGTTACTAAAAAGGCAAGAAATTAGAGTTTACAAATACAAAGGAACTTGCAGATCACCTTCTGGAACGCCCACCGGGCCTGCAGCTAGACTTGTGGACTAGGAGAACTTCGACTTTCCGACCACCATTCAGTTCTTTAGAAACACTCCATTTTCTGCCGAGGAACGCTCAATTCTTGCCAACTGTCTTGAACTTAGCGACACTCCGTCTATCATTTCCCGTCAACTATTCTGAGGCTTCAGATCAACTTTCTTCCAGGCAACAGCTCATCCGATCAATGTGGCGTACTTAATCGCGGTATCCAGGGACTCTTTCCAAATATCAACCTTTCAGCATTTCCGCCTAGATCAACTCACTCCGAGACTCCAGCTAAATCTAAACTTATTCTCGATGATACCGGCTCAGAACACACTTCTAACAGCTATGATAGATCCTGTCAGCGGTGATGTTTCAACTCAACATTCCATCGGGCACGATCCACACTCCCGTCGTACTACTTTTTCAGCCACTCTTCACGCCTCTTATACTTTTCTCAGCAAGGCGGAATAATCCATACTGACCTGTTTACTCGCTCAAAAGTCATCCCGCATCCAGTGGACGTCAGAACAAAAAAAAAAAACCACAAGAAAAACCAGCTACAAACCCACTAATACGCCATAAAAGTGATAATCCAAACCTCCCTAAATGTTAATACAATTTATATCCACAATTTACCCCAAAAATACAATTTTCAAAGGATCAATAAAAATTTCTCCCAAAATATAATTTTGATTGCATTTACATTCTATCCTAGTGGTGCCATCTATTGAAAAATAACCCTTCTTTAGAGAGTATTGATACAAAAAAAAAAAAAAAAACTCCAATAAATTCCTATTTATTACAATAGAGAGGAAAACCACAAAACAAACTAAGGCTAGCTTGACTGCAAGGGAACTAACTGAGGGGTTTCACGTCAGCGCTGTGGTCGGTGAGAGCCGGGGGTGCAAAATGAATTCTAGCCATTGTTGGGATTCACAACCAGGTTACCTCGTTGGGAGGAGAGTGCTCTATCCTTTGAGATGCTTCGTCTCAATATAAGTTTATTACGCTTGCATATTGTCTTGATTTGTGACTGAACAATTTTTAGTACCGGAGTGAAATGACTCAATCCTAGTAAAAGCTGGTCGATTTGAATTCCGCACCCGGCTCGCACCGACGACAGTGCTGACGTAAGAAAATATCCTCCGTGGTAGACGGATCATGAGTTAGAGTCTCCTTGCTCTCAGGCTAACCATGGAAGGTTATCGTATTTTTCCTCTCCATGTAATGCGGGTTAGTTACATAAAAAAATAATCCACGATGGCAATTTCTCCCAATACTTGATCCTGGAGTAACCTTGTCTTCTGGATTAGCGTGAGCATTGGTAGCCTTAAACCCTAAATCTGTTCGACTGTTCAACTGCAGTGTGAAATTCTCGAAATCTTTGATTTCTGATTTTTTATAGGCGGGCTACCTTACGAACAGGAAGGTGCTAATGTTGAATAAAGTAATTATATAATGGATTTTTTAAAGACCGGATATTAATTACATTATTAATTAATTTTAATTATTAATTTAAACGGATACTAATTTCCCTAATTAAACATAAAGCAAAATAGTAAAATCAAATGCAATAGGAAAATGCAATAGGTTTTTAAAGACCGGATATTACTTACATTATTAATTAATTTTAATTATTAATTTAAACGGATACTAATTTCCCTAATTAAACATAAAGCAAAATAGTAAAATCAAATGCAATAGGAAAAAAATAATATTTGTGTGAAATAGATACATGTGTGGGATACGTGTGTGCTTATCCTGCTTGTCGTTTCCGTGAAAGATATCCCTATATCGTAGCTAACATGAATACTATCGTATCTGTGAGTGGGAAAGCGTGTATGCTCCTGAAATGTATTTCATTAGACTAAGGTATTGTCAGACAACGGTCGGGTCCATTTTGTTAATATCGTGTAAAGAAAGCTGCCTTTAGGAAAAATCTTGCTTTAGGAAGCTTTATAGAGGGGGGCAGCCACAATTACACGCCATGGCACATAATTCATTCACTTGAAAGTTTTTAAGATGTAGAGAAATAAGTACAAAGTAAAATTAAAACTAAAGAACTCCTAACTAAGCTATTGTGATTATATTTCGCAAATTGCAACCTTTTGTACCATTGGAATTGGAAATTAGCTTTAAAATCTGCTTCTCTAACTTTGCCTGGCTAAAGAGTACAAATAGATCATAGGACACTTCGGTGATTCTTAGTTCGAATCCTGAAGACAGCCAACGAATCTATCACATATATCTCCTTCATAATCACTTTTGAGATTTGCTTTTGTAGATTTTCTAACGTGATATAATTTAATATCAAATAACTTATCTCACTAAGTATGAATTTTTATTGTGATGAGGATACATATTTTAATTATTATTTATTGTTTTAAATTATTTTTTTTCTATAATTCATGTACAAAATATATTTATCACATTTGATGACTTAGATTTCAAACGCATGTCTCTTAATATAATTTTTATCACACTATCAGAAATAAATTTCTTATTTTCGCTGTATTTTTTGACTTTTGAGCTGTACTTCATTAATATTGAGAACCATTTCCTTGCTAAATCTCCTGATTTGGGACAAAACGCGAATTCTCAAATGTATGACAAAATGCTTCCTCAACTCAATCTCATCGTAGTTCAACGTGACAGATTGTTAACTCAGATGAATTAACTAGAACGAACACTAGACGATCGGAAATAAAGTGACGAAACCAGCCGATAGGCTTGTATGGGGATCAAAGAGTTGAACTCGTACTGGGAAGATCGCAGCTTCGAACCTCGCTTAGAGCATGTGTGTAATTTATATCTTTGCTCTATCTGGTCCCGCAGTGGACTGATCGTTAAGACACGGCTGCGGTCAGGCTGCGGTCAGTGTGCTGGTGGGTGACCACTTAGATCAGTCTGCGTAGGAACCGAGGGTGTGTGGTTATTGGTCCTCGTTAAACTATTTTACCGTAAAGTGCTCGATTTCGCGTGCAGGTCGTCAGGCTACCGAAGTGGGGGTGCCATCCCTTCTGCATAGGATCAAAATTGCGATGGCATGTCTTCGGATCATCCTGAAGGATGGTTCCCAAACCGTCGCCAATAGCCCATGTTGCAGCTCTAGTGCGACGTAAATTAACTACGACAACAGCAACTGTTCTGCTGGTTCCTTTTGTGCTGATAGGGTAACATTGATTAACCTCTATATTAATCACGGTAAAGTGTTTGGTGGAAAAGTTCAAGTAGGTGCTTCGAGGGATTTTTTATTTAAAAAATTGGAATAATAAAATGTTTCTTGAATTTTGATGAAATTCGTTAAAGAAGTGGCGATAGTTATTTCGACACTTTGAGCAAAATTTTACTCAGACCATATGCAAGGAAAAGGTTTCGTCAAAAAGACGAAATTTTCGTGACATTTGAGAATCCACTTTTTACAGGGTAGGTATCGGGTTAAGTCCAAATTTTTTATTTAATGTAAGCTATAATTTATTGCTCCAGTTATAATGAAGTTTTTTCTCTTTAATTTGTGCTGTTGTTTCCTTGTACTCCTCCACCTATTATGTAAAATTTTTGTACTAAGTTTAAAGGAAAATATAGAGGCATGTGTTGTTAACAACATTTTTCTCTTATTTTACATTACTTATTGCTGCACGTAGAATATTTTCACTATATGATGGACAAATTTCAATTATAGAAAACCTTTGGAGGAATAGCGTAGTTGGGATAAAAGTGCTAATTTCTGTTCTGTATAATACGAAAGTTTCTCAATCTTTCTTATAGCGTACCTGAAACAATATTTGCATGACTTTCCAGTGAAATTGAGGATATGGTAATTTTGTAAACAAATTCTTCTTATAAAACAAATCTCAATTATATTTTACTACTCAGTAATCTGATCAAACAAAGATGAATATGCATGAATCTTGTTAATCTTGAATTTTAGAATGACTCGGTATTATTTGAAAAGTAGTCTCGAATCTGATTTCACTTGCAAGTCATCGATTCGTAAGTACTCTTTATTATTATACTTAAATGTTAATAAAAAAATCAAAAGTTTATAATATAAATAAACTTGTTCCTTTTTCGTAATAATATCATTTGTAAAAATTTCATTTAATTACTTTTTACTTAATTACGTTTTATAATTTAATTTAATATAATTAATATAGTTTCTTTTATCATAAAAAATACTGCTGTTATACTGACTCACAAGATGTTTTTTAAGGGAGTTACCTGAATACTGGTTTAAAAAAATGACAGGGTACGTGATGAAATAATGTATTACATTATTACATTTAGTGAATTTTAGTGAGAAGTTACAAAAAATATAAATAAGTTTCGTATAATTAAAATTCAATTCAAATATTATGGATTTAGAATAAAAATAAAAATTATAAATTTTTGAGAAGGTGATTTATTGAAAGTTTTCTTTAATTAGATTATTAATTCTATTTTATTTATTGCAGAGGAAAATTTATTTACAAGAAAACACAATGTACAGAATTCTAATTACATTGATGCTTTTTGTATATCTTGCGTATACAGAAGCTACAATTGCATGCGGTATAGCATGTGCAGCTGCAGGTGATTCTGACATTGGCCTAGGATTGCCAACAGAAAATGGATGTCACTGTTAAAACATCAAATCGAGCATTAAGGTCAGTATTAAATATTTAAGTGAAACAAAAAATTTTGATTTATAGCTTAATTTAAAATAAATATTCCTCTTCGCACTGTTTCTAAAAGAAAATGATCATTTAAATTTCATATATTATATATATTCTTCTATGTAAATTCCTCAACCATGTTATATACAACTGTACAAAACATGTCTGCAGTCCCGAAAATAGCAAAACTCCCAAACAAATATTGGTAAACTTCCAATCTAAGCAGATTATTATTTTTTTTTGCTTTGCTTCGTGCCAAATATAAACGTAACAAAGCAAAAAGTATTGACGTATATTCTATTGCCCGAGTTTACTCCGGATAATAAATATATGCAATATATACATACCCGAGTTAACTCGGGATAATCAGGGAAGCGGTTAAGGTTCTCCCGGTAAAGATTTTTAGACAGTTTAGCGTTTTGGAACAAATTTGCAGAAAATGACGGTCTTGTGATCGAAAAACATTAACAACATATTTCGCCAACATTCAAAAGTTTCCTTCCTTGATGATGTTTTTGCTTTCCATTCACTTGAGTGACTGCTTATCTGAGAGTCCTAAAGAAAGTATCCTGTCTTATGACCGGTCACGATTTTCTACAATAAGCTACCATCAACCATATGCTCAAAAACTCCTCCCCTGTTTACTCTCCCTTTTTTCTGTACAGGTGATAACATTTTTGGATTTGATAACATTACAGGTGATAACATTTCCGCAAATCATTATTGCATGATGATTTGAAAATTCAGAGGCGTGGTCAAATGCAGATGCATTTTACTTTGAAAATACAAATTTTTCTTGTAAAAAAATTTTTCAAATCATCCTGAAGAATAATGTGCACACTCTCATGTAGAATCTAAATACATAAACAATAGCATCAATGGTTTTTGTCGGACCACAGGCATGATTTCTCAAACGCAATTAAAATTTTCACCTGCGCATAAGGATGAGGAGCAACAAGACCCACAGTCATTTTCCATCTTGTTCGATTTTCACGAAAACGCCCATGTCACTCAAACACAGCAGTCTTTTTTTGCCTTGGCATAGTTTCCATATGCTTTCTTCGGTATCTCGGACGTCTCAGAAGGTGATTTCACGAGCCAAATGCAGAATTTGATATTTGCACACAAAACGACATTTCGAGGTTCGATTTGCTTTCTCAGAAATGATCTGCAACTAATGTCAACAGTACCGGAAATGTATAAATATATATATATATATATATATATATATATATATATATATATATATATATATATATATATATATATATATATATATATATATATATATATATATATATATATATATATATATATATATATATATATATATATATATATATATATATATATATATATATATATATATATATATATATATATATGCACCTTTAACGTGTCTAGATTTTGGACATAATAAATAAAATATTTAAAACTGATACTAATTACTAATCTTGATTTTTCTTCTTCTTTCAGCTGTCACACTATTTAGATTAAGAATACGGAAAATTACATTGATACAGAGATGATTACGAGAATGTAGCATAAAATTATAAAATATTTTATTTGAAAGAATTGAGCACAATAAAAAGAACTTTTAAAAATTGGTTCATTTTTACTCTCTTTTTACTATCTTTTTTATCTTTTCTTAATTTTTTTAAACATACGACTGTCTTGTGTGTTTCTTCTTGTGCGAACGAAATTATCAATATAGCTTGTGATATTTTCGAAATTTGGAAAAATTTCATAATTTATAACATTATAACACACCAATGTAAAATACTTATAAGAGCAAAGAATGTGTGTGTAATAGTTGAATGTGAAAAATAGTAAAGGTTTAGTTTTTCCTTTGTTATTTCAATCTCCTGACGTGCATCCTACAAATATTTTTTTTTGTAAAAAATTCAAGATATAAATAATTTTGATGTTAACAAACTATAACATGTCCATTGAAAAAGTCTTTTCGAGAAAGAGAAAAAAATAAAATAAAATTAAAGGCCCAAAACAGTCAGGCAACACTTTGTGTGGGCCTAATTCACTGATGGCTGTTTATAATCATTTAAAATTTTAGCTACATGGAAATTATATCAAATTTCATTCATTAAAACATTTACTGGATATATTTACTCTTTAAAATTCAGGAACAAATTACGGTAAAAAGTAATGGCTTCCTGAGTGCAGCATCCGTAAAATCCATTTTCGCCATAAAAGTATATCGTAATTTTTACAATAATAATTGTTTAATTTTAGTAGGCATTACTGTAAAAATTGCGGTTTATCATATTTTTGATTACTTAAAATTTAGCGGTAAAAAGTACTGGCACCCTAAGCGCCGGTTTTTTTCTGTAATTTCATCCTGATTATTTTTTTACAGAGCAGTAATTATTTATAATATATTTTCAAAAAAAATTTTTATGTCTTTCTAATATGTTTGTGTTTTACCATCGAACATGAAGTATATTTCATCGCCAAAATTAAATTTCTCTTATGTTGGAACTTAAATCATAACGATAGTCTAATTGATTTATGGTGGCAAATCTCCAATGAGATAACTGAGCTCTGATCAAACAAGATATAGTTGTCGGGTATTTATGATTAAATGTGGCAGTGTTTAGATCCGAAGCAATATTGTGTACCATACCATTTCGCATGTGATTACAAACTTTTCCCTTGCTAATTATCTAACTAAAGATATTAGTATTTTGTTTGAAGCAGATAATGATCAAGTCACGTAGTAAGTCATTGCGCCATCCGCTTTTTTTCATTGAAAATCCAATTATAAATTTTTGATTTTTTATTGTTTCAAACATTTAATTAGGTAATAAACCAGTCCTTAATGTATTGATTTTGCTTTTAATTTCAGAAGATTTAGCTTCTTCTGACAAATACGTATTCTTTTATTCCGTAACACAAAAGCGAACTTTCTTTTCATTTGTTCATTTTATCGCTATTAACATTTGCGTCATACTTAGTTTGGAACTTGTTTTTACTTTTTTTATATTGATCACTCAATTGATCACTTGATGTTGCTTTGCATGGAAATGTCATTTTTGGTTCCAGAACTCCCCTGAACTCGTTAAAATAATTAGCTAAATTAAAAATTATTTTGAATATTTAAAATAATACGAAATTAAAAGATGAAAAAAAGTGATATATGCTAACATAGTGAGTAAAAAAAAATTTCTTGTTGTTTTAAAGTTATTTGTTTAGAAGTACCATGCTACAAAGCAAATTACCTGTTGTTTTTCGGAAAGTATTTTTAAATGTTTTAATATTTTAAAAACATTATTAATAAAAAATACTGCACCAAAACTCCGAAAAACTAAAATTAGAAGTAAATTTGTGTTAAACTCTTCAATACTTCGCAAAAAAATGCCTTCATTTTATGATATTTTCATTTACTTTTAAACTAATTAAATTTAATGCACGCATAACTGTATAATTAAAAATTAATTAAAATTCAACATAAAAAGCTTTATCGTAAAAATATTTGAATATAATTTTTATTTTATTTTAATTTTATTCAATTTTATTTCGAAGTATTTATTTTTCCACGTTCTTTTTATCTTTACTGGTATAAACTTGCATGTCTGGCATACACTGAATTTCTATATGTTTATTGTGCACTTGAGTGTGGATCAGAAATCGATTCTGATTCAAATGGGCTAAAACATCGTGGTAAATGCCAGTGCTAAGGTATTAACTGTGAGGTAATAATTGTCGAAAAATAATTTCCATGTAAATATTTATACTGCAATTTAAGCTTCAAATGTATGAGTTTTCATGACGGTTAAAGTACTTCCTCACCATTCATTTTTGCTCGCTATGTCACAAATCCTTATTAAGATACTTCTGTATTCTAAGATGTAATTTAAGTACACTTTGAGCAATAATATTATAAAAAGGACCATCTTAAAAATTGTGACATTTTAAAATGAAATGTTGTCTTACTATTGTTTACAGAGCGGTACTTACCGAGTTTTAGAATTTTCAATAGAGAGCAGCTCAATGCAAAGAAACATACCATTGCTGACATTTTATGATCAAATCAAAACATTTCATTTATAACTTGCATATATATTAACATTATATATTCAAAAACGAACTAATACGGTATTAAAAAGGGAAATTAATACTTTATATAACTATTAAAAATATAATAATCATTAACAATTTCTGTTTCATTAGAAAAAAATGAAAAACTTGTTAAATTGAGTAGAACATTGCGAAATAGCAAAATTAATATCAGAATTTTAACTAAACTAAATTCTAATGAAGAAAAAATTATTTATTAAATCTCATTTAATAAGTATTTTTTTAATTAATCCAAACAGATAACTTGTAATAACTAAAGAAACTGACACTGTATCATATATAAAAAGGAAAGATATTTTATTATTATGTGGACGCAAAGAAGTGAATCCTTAGTTCTAAACTAAACTAAACTAAACTAAACTCAGTGGCACGACAGCCCATGGAGGGCCAAGGCCTACTGTGCTCATCTCAGTTTTCTTGTCCTTGGGCTCTGGGGTGCAGGAGCAGATGTTCCGGTTAGGTGGTCAGCCGAACGCCAAACCCCCAGTGCTTAGTTCCCAAGCATGCTTGGTACTCATTTATCGACCCACTGAAGGGATTAAAGGCTCAGTCAACCTTGCCCGGCCTGAGGATCAAACCCAGGACCTGTGGCACGGAAGCGCTACCGCTCAGCCACCAGGCGTTATCCTTAGAATCCTTAGTTCTATATTATGTAAAATTCATTCATAAACACATAAGTTTTAATAGTGATACAAGGATAATAATACAAATTAATACTGTCAAAAGTGAAACTAAACATATTAATACTTATTTGTGTGCCTGAATAAAACTGGACATGTTTCTAATCAAGCATTGTTTATATGCTTTCAGTTCTGCTTTCCTTAATAATTATTCGCAAAATTTATTTAGTACCTTTCCCTCACCTGAACATTAATTTGGGATTAATTTAAGTCACATTATGTATACTTTTCATTCAGTTTTTATCCTTTGAATCATTTTAAAGGGAAGTTACTATAAGGTATCTTGCATTCGTTTGACATAGTCGCACACGCTTTCAGATATGTTCAGCTACATATTCAGCTATTCGTTCACTATGTTCAGCTATATGTTCAGCTATGGTCATATATGTTCAGCTATTATTATTTCAGGTCAATCATAACAAATGGTATCCTAATAAAAACTCTTCTGAGTCACTATAAATAGTCAACAAAATAAACGGAAATATTAGAATTATGCTTTAAGTAAGAACTGTCATAGCATTGTGCATAATTAATCCACCTTTAATGTCATATACCTCATTTGTACAAACCAAAGACTGCAGATATTCTTTGTCAATTATTCATTATGAATAAATAAAAGCGCTGCAACACTCTCTATAAATTATAAATAAAGTTACCAGACTAAAATATAGCCTTAAAATAAATTCATTCAGATTGAGAGAATCGTTATATAATATTTTTTAGAACTTTCCAGAAAACTAATGCTTTCTTCTTTATAGTGCAAAAGGTTACACTTATTTTTTAGATACGTTATAGTAAAATACAGGTTTATGGAGTATATATCTTAAAATTAAATAGCAACTAATTAATAATTGCTATTTAAATATTTTTATGAAGCCAAACGAATTACTAACCAAACTAAGCTGAATGAAAACCAACGAAACTAAAGATTTCGTTACTATATTTTACTATTGTTATTTTATTATTACTATATTATGCTTATTATAATATTACTATATTAATTTATATATTTGTAGATTCAAGCATGGTGGTGAGAGTGAAATTAATAAAATGCATCTTATTTTTCTTACACTATTAGAAATTTCTAGGAATAAATGTTTAAATAACAATTCCTTTAACCGTTATTTTACCATATTTAAACAAAATATTCAAAAAATCATTATTTATTCAAACCGTTTATTTACTGCTTTCGCCTAATATGGTTAAACATCAGAGTTTTATCACACCATTTAAGCCCACCTAACGAAGACTCATAGTTCCTTCTATCTGAGTACGTATTACAGCAGAGAGGGCTAATTTCAAAACGAACGGGGGTTTGAGTTCCTGTTCTGACACCACAGTATTCCCCATTCCCTTCACCTATCGATCGAAAAGTCTAGCTCCAATGTCCAGTTAAACTTCATTTTGCAATTTTGAAGCCATGCTAGTTGTAAATGGTTAAAAAACCTTATTGTTTTAAATTTAAGAATTTTTTAACGATACTAGTTTCAAAGGTGCAAAAAAAATCTTTGCCTTAAACTTTACAGTTAATTGGATGGGCAGATTGCTGCCGGTAATGTTACCGTAATACGAGAAAGGAAATTCTAGCAATATAATTTTGCTATCTATTTTTAATTTTTAACGAATCTACGTCTTCATAAGTAAATGCATGCTAATGAAAAGTCGTCATTTCTCCTCGATTTGATGGGACCATTTCTGATGATGAGATGGCCATCGAATTTAGAGTGTCATTCCCCTATAATATTCATCTGTTTTTTTTCGGGAACTATACTGATACTATGCTCTTTAAAGGTCCAACTTATTGAGAAATATAATATAATAATAATTTAAATACCTGATTCGTGAACTCCAAATAAAGTAAACGTTAATTTTTAACGTGTTTTTTTTCTTCATAAAAAGCAATGCTTTATTAAAAATGCAAAAAAGTGAAACTGCTTCCGGAAAAAAGACATCTACAACAATACATTAAAAATTATCGGAGTCGTATCTCCTCTATGGCCATCAAACCTAGATTTATATAGCAAATCAGTTATATTGCGCTGAAGTTTATTGGTAATTTTTTTTAAAAGTGGCAATAGGTAAAACTTTTCACATAGAAAAAGCACAGTATGTGTAAAGAAAAAAATCCTAAACAATTGTTCAAGAAAAACGAAATCAGATGAAAAAGCATGGGGCTTTCTGCTTTATGAACCATTCTTTTCTTCAAGTTTCAAAATTAGCTACATAGTTCGTTAAAACTCAGATTGCTAACTGAAAAATATCAACTAACAAATTTTTCTTCCTTAAATCATCATGTACAGTGTGCAAAATTAAAAAAAAAACACCCTAAGTAACTTCTCACCTAATGATCGGATCTTCACATTCTCGGACTAAATCTTAATGGTTTAAAGGGTTGACCACAAATATGGTGAGTAATTAGGGTAGACGATATTTAAATTATGAAATCAGACTAATCAGACGTACTTTTTCTGAACAAAATCACCTTTATTTCGACGGAGTCGGATTTCTGATCCCAGCATATTTAACTGCAATTTGGGAAATATGATCCTTAATAGTTTGGTTACGTGGGAGATCCAAAGCTTAGACTCCTTAATGTTAATTTTACTTTTTGCGTGTAAAACTATATCTAGAGAGCTTCTTAGCGGATTCAAAAATGTTTGCTTGCTATTATAAAATTTGTTCATCCAAAGATAATTGCATGTAAAAAAGTTTTAGAAAATATTTATTATATTTTACAATTTTATTTAATAAAATTTGAAAAAATTTTGAATTGCACGATATGCAACTTATTACGTTATTTTAAGGAAAGCAATTTTAAATTGCAAATTATAAAATTTAAGTGAAATCGGTCACATGATTTCTGAAAAAATATTAAAATTCGCTTAGAAATTTGATTTCTCAGGAGCTATTAAGTCGATTTCGCTCTTTTTTTTTGAAATTTCACATGTAAAATTTAACTCTCTGAAATGATCTAAAAAAATTATGCCTGATAGTTCAAAAAATTTTCGACTGTTATTAAATACAATGATAAGAACATAATAAATATATGCAAAAGGTTAAATTTTGCCTAAAATTACAATCGGGTAAAGAAATTTTATAATTGTCTGCAAAAATATTTCAATACACTTAAAACATTTCTCTAGATGTAGTAAAACGAGCAAAAAATGAAATTTACATTAGCGTATTCAAGTTTCGATAGTTCTCTCGATCAAACAATTTCCACCATGTTTCCCAAATAGCAGCTATTCCCTATATTTTGGAAGTCAGAAATTCATTAGTTTTCCTGAAAATGTTTATTCAGAAAAAAAGAAACGTTTTTGTGTCTAAATTTGTACCGTAAAATACCGTCTGCAGTAATTAATTAGCATATTTGAGATCCCCGTCTCGAACCTGATGAACACATAACGTCCTCTGGATTACGTACTTTAAAATAATTTATTTGAAACAGTCTCTCATGCAGAAAAAGTATTTCTTATGTAATTTTCTACCTAACAGAGCTATCCGTGAGAAAAATGAACTTATAACTTTGAAATTTTGAACGAAAAAATAAGTAGTTTTCTAAAGTGAACTTATTTAACTGTAAACTTTTGCATCTTTGAAATTTCCTGTGACTGGTATTTAAAATCGTCGGCCAGTTTTAGAATCTTTGGTATTTTCTTTATTTGTCCATCCTCCCTGGTAATAAAGAGCTCATTGTTTTCACAAATATTGTAATTATTTGACATTGGATGCATTAATAAAACTTTATCGCTAAGCACTGTAACTGCCACTCATAGAAATATTTATTGTGTTTCAACATAGATTTTGTCATGTCACTCTATACATTTATTGCCAGAGAAATCGCTATCTATTTCCCAACGATGATAATATGAAAAGTGCTTAAACTTGTACAATCACCATAACTAATACAAACACATTTCAAATAGTAAGTTGTTTCTCCATCTAAAAATATCTAAATTGGTTTCTTAATAAATTACATTACTTAAATAATGATTTGTTCATCTGTATTGAACAACATGTTAATTATTTGAAGAGAAATATTATTTTTCATTGTTGCCCTTCAAATATCAGTGCATGTTTTTTCCTTTGGCTCTTTGTTTCAATACACGGTCATGTAAGTAAATCAAGCTATTTAATACTGATTATTTTTTATTCATATTTTGTGAGATATAAATAAGTTATAAAATTAATAGTTTCTCCGTTAAAATTGAATTTATAAGTAACAAACTACTGATCATTAGCCACATTCTATTTCACTAATATTGCCTTTTTTAAAGACAGTTTTAGTCCCCAAAATGATCAACCTTCAGTATTAAAAATTAATGGTGTTTATTATTTTCATGTCTCCTGTTCATTAATTTAGTTTTAAGTTGTTTTCAACTATTGGGAGAAAATTGCTTTCGTAGAGGACTGTTTGATGGATCTAACTCTCATTTTCGTTACATGAATAGAAAAATCACGAAGACCTCCCACGGTTAGTGTAACGACAAGAGGACTCTACCTCATGATTCGTTTACCACTGAAGATAATTTTTCGTTAGCACTGAGCGACCTCGGTGCAGAATTTGTATTGATCAGCCATCTCTGGGATTTGAACTCGTTATACCTCATTGAGAAGCGAACACTCTATCCCCTGAGCTCTATCCAATGACTTTTACTAGCTGATTTGTAATATAGCCTTTAAACAAAAATGTGTTCCTGCTAGAAACCATACAGGTTTTAGTCGTTTTACTATTTATTTTTTAGCCCTGAATTGTCAACGAATCAGTTTAAAAAACAAAGTTTTAATTCAGCTTTTTTCATAAACTATTGCATATTTTAAATATATATATATTTTATACTAAAACACTTATACTATGTGTGCATTATAATTAGATATATATTTAAAAAGGGGCATAATTCTACTATTCTTTTTTTTCCTTACAGTTCTCAAGGTTTCTCGGAAAATGTACAAAATAGTCTTAATTTTTCTCCTCTTCCAAATAGCATCGACCTATGCTAGGGTAATATGTGATATTGCATGCGAAGAAAACAATAACTGCCCAGTTTTATTATGTGGCAATCCTGTAGCACCTGCTTGCGGCTGCTGCCTCATATGTCCTGTTGAAGGTAGCAATTTCTATAATGATAATTAAATAAAAACTTCTGAAATTTATTGAAAAACCGAACATAATGTGAAAAGTAAATAAAATAAAAACATTACTGTAAACAAACACTTCATTAGAATAATTCATAAAAGTTTTTTTGTCACTTCTTTTCTTTATAACACTTTATACCTAATTTTGCTAATAAGATGACGAAAATTATTGTAAATTCCTGAATATTATTTTATAAAATCAATTTTTATTAAGTAACAAATTTAAAAATTTCTTTAAAGAAATTTAAATGTGCAAAACCTATTTAGGAGTTATGTTTTATACTTATAAAGACTATACTACTGTGTTTTACTCATCGAAAATGAAAATCCCTGCTTAGTCAACATTTTGAATTTACGGAGTATTTTTCTAGTTTTCTTTCCCTATATCTTGAAGTATCACCCTTATTATTGGTAATTAATATGGTTATGTTTTTTTCAGAAGCATATATGCATTTCCAATATTAAATTTTAAAAATATGAAACTGGAATTAAAAACAATCAGTGTGTGTGTGTTGATGCTCGTGTTTTTAATGAGACTGGGGTGCGTTATACCTGCCACATACTCAAACTTCTATAATGTTATGAAGTGCCCACAAAAATACCTAAGGGGTCACTCAGGCTCCTCTCTTCAATTTAGGTATAAAGTTCTATCGCCCTTATAAGGCTAACAAATGAATTATTAAATACAATGTTGTTTTAAATAAAAAAAAAATAATAACAGACAATTTTCATTAGTTCATTGTAGTTGTTTCAGCTTTTCTTTCCAATTAAACTGTATATTATATTACTTTACTTTACTAATTACAGGTAAATCGTAACAGTCAGTTCATACAAAACAATTTTTATAGCAAGGGAGAAGTGAAACAACGCAAATGATCTTCTGATTACGAAGGCATTATGATTTTGACGTTTATTATTGTGACTAATCAATAAAGTTTTTAAAAAAATTAGTTTTGTGTATTTTATGGATATTTAGTATACGATCATAAGTATTCTGTGTATTCAACATATACCAGTTCTAAATAACTTAAATGATTTATATCTTCTTGGAACAATGTATAAATCTCTTAAGACATAAATGAACTTAAAACAATACAACTTGTTGATAGATCTGAAATATTTTTGCACTAAACAATAATACCAACAGAATTGAAAAATGAATTTCTACCACGTGTTTCATTGCTTAATAGAAAAAGGAAAGAACTTTCCATTCTTTTCTTCCTTTTCCTTTCTTCCTTTAAGAAAGAGGAAGAGAAACGAGAGGCTTTCAATACGAAACACAGTTACTATAATGCTCCACATTTTTTTAGCTGGGTTACATTGTATCCATTAAGACATTATTGTTGAGAAAACTAATAATTTGTCCAAAAATTAACACAAGGTTTTATTTGATTTTTGAAGAGCCATTTCATTTTATAACCGTCGTTGAAGAGCCAACCCTGTTCTGAGTTTATGATTATCAATGTTCAACTCCATAGTCAAGCAAATTTTGAACAAAACTCAGAAGACAAGGGAACTCTTTGATCAAACATTGGGACAAGCTAACGTTCCTGGAGGACTTTTTGATCGAACTAACTGGTAATCACCTCCCATATGTAGAGGAAACCACCATTAAAACCACGAGCCGGGAGCAAAATTCCTATCAACCAGTCCCAGCTGGGATTCGAACCTGGGACATCTCGTTTTGAAGTGGACGCTCTAACTTCTACATCACCGCAGATCTCTTGGAGAACCATTTGAGAGAAAAAATGTCTCTAATGAAGAAAAAAAACGGGACATCTGTTAGTTAGACTTAAATTATAAAATCATATAATTTAACGTCTTAGGCTTTAAACGTTTTTTCTCATTGCTTTCCTTACTTTAAAATTTAAACAGCATGATCTGATTAATAAATCAGCAAAATTCATGCATATTGGCTAGTGAAATTTTCCTCATAAGATTGTCCATTCCAGTCAACTGTGGTCCACATTGTTTTCATTATTTTCAAGATTATATTAAGATGAAATCATTTCACATTGGCATTCAAAGTTTGCATAAATTTATTAAAAGAGTCTAACAATTTATTTTATCTGATAGAAAGCGAAGTAATGTTCGAAGATTTACACTTACTATGAACATTTGTAGCGGTGAAAACTTTAAGTAGCAATGGTAGTGACAAGAAGTGAGATTCGAAACTATTTACCCCCACTTTTCTTTTGCTGTGGAAATTTTTTGCGATTTGTCAATGATTTTCCTATATATGACAGTTTTGGGTAATCCTTTTCCTTTAAAAGATATGTACTACTAATAAAACTATTTACTCTCAATTATAGATAAAATGGGTTGTACATCAATGGGTGATGGGTTGCACATCAAAAAGCTCTGATAAAATGAGTTATAAAGTCAAACACATGAACAATAGTAGCATATAGGAAATTTTTTAAGGGACTTCTAGTTACTACTTAAAGCTTTCCTTTTCAAAACAACGGCAAGAAAAGTGCCCTCCCCCCCTTTCTTATAACCCTCGTTGAACAGCTGACCTAATTTTGGGTTTGCGATTATTAATGTTCAACCTCGTAGCCTTGTAATTTTGAACCAATTCCAGAAGACAAGAAAACTCTTGGATCAGTGCCACTAGAAGTATGATTTGTTATGAGAACATGGAGGACATTGTGACTCGACAGATAAAGGAAACATGCTTTTAACATCTGAACAAGACTTTTGACTAGCTATTAAAGGTTCAAAAAACACTCTAGTTGATGCTTTGCTGCCTTGTTGTTACATTTTAAAATGTGTTGGTTATTAATCTGTATTCGTATCTTTTGATTATTTTCGCATAACGTAAAAAAAATTATCAGTTATAAAATATTACTATACATTGGTAGATTTTATTTACAATAGTAAAAAAAAATCTAGAAATATCTCTAACTTATTGAAATTTTTAAAATGTTTCATCAATTAGAAAATCATTTACTTTGGAATGCCATCAATTTCCCATAAAAAGGACCTCCAAAGGCGATTTTGAATATGTATGTGTTGAATTAGTTTTTCGATTTTAAAGGTGTAATTTACAGTTTCGGATCTGTATTTTCTAATAACCTAAAACAATTTATAGCAGCTAAAAGTTTGTCTTTGTGGTAAAAAAGTTACAAGTAAAATTCATTGATTCGAGATAGTTTTATTTGATAAAAAACGAAATTTAATTAAAGCAAATAAGTGCACATTTTTATTGAAACAAAGTTGATCCTTTGTTCCTTAATTAAATCCATTCTTACTTGTGCATAGGAAAAATTATTCTTGCAGAATCTCTTGATTTTTGAGTGCATGATTTCAAATCTCGAAATACTTGAATTTCTTTTTATTTCAAAACACGGACTAGCCAATCACCAGAGGCTGTTAGTCATATATTATAAATAAATTATATCATGTTTGTGACTTACGCTACTTAAAATTTTCAATAGTTTATTCCAATTGGTATTGAAATATTTCATTCAAAAATTTGAGGAACCAAGATAACTTTCAGAAACGCTGTATCACTTATAGTTCAATACCTGGAGGGGGTAAAAAACAAAGCCTTATCTATGATTCTTTCTGAAGTAAAAAGCATAATTTTTCATTAATTGAAAGGGAAATAATTGCGTTACGTTTTTAAATGATAAAAACAATCTTAAAATTTTATAAAAATTTTTCGATCTCTGAAACTTTGTTAAATAATGATATAAATTTGTTATTGGAAAATCAAGCATCGGATATGAATTGGAAATTTTATTTCAATTTATGGCACTTTGCCAAAAAAGCTTGACACATCATTTTATAAAAGTGATACTACTAATTTCATCACATTTCAAAGTTTTCAGCTATAGCGGTAAGTACCTGAAAAACATTGCTTAGTGAATAATACACTTTAGTGGTTAATGAAGTTTTAAAATTCCATTTATCTTTGTTGATGTACTTATTTCAAATTAATATAGTGTAATTATAAGACACAGATGTTATTTGATGCAATAAATATAGCTTTTGTAATAGAGGAACACCTTTAAATAATTAATAATCTGTGGAATTAGACATTTTAAAAATACCCCATTCAGTTTTAGCTTATTTATTAAAATTTTATAACGTATTAATTTCTTAGATTTATAATCAAGCACTCAAATTCATATTAATATACAGTTAAAATATTTTCTCTATTACATCTGGAAAATATTTCTCTTACGCATTTTCAAAGCATCTCTCCTATTACATTCGCATGAGATTAATAAAAGAAATGATAAGCTAGCTTGGTACTAAATATTAATTATTTTTACTGTTAGGATTTAAATAAATGCTTCATATAAAATTCATATTTCTTTATATCAAATTTAGCGAATTTTGTTCCAATGTTTCATGTGTCCAATAGTCAAAGTTTGGCAGTATGGATTTCTAATGCTCTTTATTCAATATAGAATTTATTTATTTGAAATATGTAGATTTTTTCTTCTTATAATTCATATGCTCAATAATCAATGTTTGACAGCATGATTTTCTATTACTCTATATCCACTATGGAATTTATTTACTTGAAATATGCAGATTTTTTTTTATAATCTAAATAAATTAGCAGAAAAAAAATATGGGTGTGAATAGTTATAAAATTGTAATTAAAAAAAGTTTCCATTTTAGTTTCATTCAATAAAAAATGAAAGAAGTTGTGATACTCCTGTTACTGATAAGTATTGCTTCAGTAAATGGTAATTGCCTATCGATGTGTGTTGATAACTCAAACTGCCCAACACTACACTGCTCTGATAATGAAACACCTCAAATACACAATTGTGATTGTTGCCCTACATGTCGACCGAAACTAAGTAATTATAATTTTTCTTAATAACAGACTGTGAATAAGAGTTGCAAGTAATATACAGAGTAAATGTGCACATATTCAATTAAGTAAAGTAATGTTATTTTATTAAAATAGTCTTGTTCAGTGGATATAATTTAAATTCACCATATGTTTAATTATGTAATAGAAAACCTTTTCTATCATTCTCTTTTTAGTATCCTTCCGCGCAATTAGCTATCCGCCCCATAATTTTTCTATGATATGGATTTTCAATCATCAATTCTCAATCAACCGATATATATATATATATATAGTATAAGAAGTGAATAAAATGGTAACACATAGCCAATCACAGAAGACTTGCGGTTAGTAACACACAAAACAGACAATCAAAATTGAGAAGACGTGAGTGTGAAAAAGTAATAATTTTGTCTGTTCAATTGTTACAACTAAACTTACTATATAGCTAAAGTTAGTTGAAATTTTTATTTTGTTTTGATCTGCTTAATGATGGTGTAATTGTTGTTGTCCATGCATTTTCATTGCCCTGAAAATCACGTGGTAGGATCCAGTTTTTTCTCATTTATTTCCATTTTGTTTCGATTGTCATCAGCATAAAACTAATATAAGTCGTAAAGATATTGTTTTTCTATAAATATTTTTGTATCCCTAATTTAAATTTATTTTCCTGTACAGCTATTATTACGTTTTTAACTCAATTTTCGAGTTTAAAACTAAGAGAATAGTTGTATTTTTTATTATTATTACAATGTAATTCAGCTCTATATTTTCAGTAGTTAAAACAGTCGTCAAATCTTATTCACCGTCTTACAATTATTATTGTTGTGCAAATAACGTTAATATTCTGCAACAAGTTACTGTTAAAGAGATCTGCTAAATGATTTATAACTTAATGATCAGCTTCATGTTCAATGAGATGCAAGCAAAATTTATATTTAATATATCTGCCCATTTGGTAAGCGGAAATCTTAAATGTGTTAATCTTTACGGTGGTCAACTCATCAAATTTTATTGAACGATATATTATTTTAACTATATATTGTTATAATAATTGTTATCTTAAAAAATGATTACTTAGAAAAACTACTTCTGCCTATAAATTGACCTAAATATTTCTAATACTAATAGATAATAATATTTGAATGTTGGAAGTAGAGGCACAAGTGTAAGCAAACAGAATTTCCTTTACTATATATATGTTGAGTGAATAATTTTAACTTTAATAGAAAAATTGTGTTCTGAAAAGAAACGACAATAATTGCGAAACTATTATTGGGGTGGGTGAGCGGTAGCGAACAGGGGGAATATATTATATATATATATATATATATATATATATATATATATATATATATATATATATATATATATATATATATATATATATATATATATATATATATATATATATATATATATATATATATATATATATATATATATATATATATATATATATATATATATATATATATATATATATATATATATATATATATATATATATATATATATATATATATATATATATATATATATATATATATATATATATATATATATATATATATATATATATATATATATATATATATATATATATATATATATATATATATATATATATATATATAATGAACTCAGGGTATCAGAGAAAACTACAATCAGTTAAACAAGGGATAATTTTGTTTTCAGTTGTATGATTTTTTTAACTGACCTTGGATGTTATCACGTCACTGATTTCAAATTTGCAAATCATTAATAAGAATATTTTATTAGATAATTTTAAACCTTCAAAATGGTTTAAATTCAAAATGTTATTTTTTTTCCAGGTACATCCTGAGAATGGCAAATTCATTTTCTGAAAAAAAGAAGGAAAACCATTCCAAATATCATGGAAAAATCTGTTAATAAAGTACAAATAATAATAACATTGATTTTACTAATTTTTTTTATTAGTATAATTACCATGGTCAAAAAACCCATAAAACACTATGGAACATGTCCAATTATAGTATTATAAAATAAATATTACACATTTGAAATGACTTTTACTTCCAAACTCATGATTTGTAATCGATGTGCTTGATTTTTAATTATGATTTGCTCTAGACAAAGAACTTGATTGATTAGATGATAATTAATTGCAGTGGTAATTTTCATCAAAAGGCTGTCATGTGTCAATTTTCAGCAGTTTTTACGTTATTGTGACGTAAAATAACTTAGGGAATACTCTTTCCTGATCAATGAAGAGACACTTTAATTTAATATGTGTAATATTGAGTCATGATTTAAGAAAAGATTTATCTGGAAACTTTATAATATATATATATATATATATATATATATATATATATATATATATATATATATATATATATAAGCAATGACATGTGATCGATTTGAATTACTCTCTTTAAAAACCATTTGTAATGTTATATGCAATAATTTTTTTTTTCATTTTCTCTTGTCATATTTTGTTTTACTTATACGATAATTTAAATAACACTTAGGAAAAAAAGAAGAATTAGAAAGGGGAAGATAATTTATTCAAGATTTCTTAAAGTAACATACAATAAAAATTCTAAAATATGTCATAAAGCTACAACTGAAAAGATTCCAGAACATCTTCTGTGTTTAATTCAAAAACATTAGCAGCGTTAACATAATCTTCACAGCCTTTGTTAATGCATTATTTTTATGTGAGGGCAAATGTGTTGCATACAATGTGAACTATTTTTAACTTCAGAAAATTTCATAGATTTAATCATTTTATAATGATTTTTAATTTTAGAAATATTTGTTTTTTTTTCAGCTGTTGCTTTAAACCTCCGACATACTAAAAATTTGCCATCTCATAATCAAAAAATAGAAAGTCGCTTTACACAACGAGTCGACTTATGCACTGGGATATACGGTAGATTTAAATTAAAAGTAATATACTATGAAACTAAAGAACTTTAAAAAACCAATAATGACACTATTGTTTTGGTTCTACATGCAATAAATAACTTCCGGAGAAGAAAGAAAGAAAGTCATAATTTCTGTGCTTTGACTCTGAAGAAGGTTCTTTTTTATTAAACAGTAATTCAGTATACCAGAGTCCAAGCGCATTTTTGTGTCGTTATTTTCGTTTCGTTAAAGCTGTTATTATTATCCATTGCAGTTCAAAATATACTTAGTCTTATGCTAGATAATATACTATGTATTTAAAATTTCCTGAAACAAATAAAATTGAATTAAATTTTTTTAAGCAAATTAATAATAAACAAATATAAAAATAAGAGTCAAATATTACCCAAGCTGGTGAATCTAATATTATTTTAAACTTTAAAAACTTGAATCTTAATGATTCGAAAACTTCAAACAATATAAAATTCCATTGTTTGGCTCTCATGCAACTCAACAATTGGATATCTGCGAGTGACTTCATCGTAGGTATATCGTGACATTTCTTGATTCAGAAGTCAACCAGGTTCGACACTCCCACGTGGCATTGCTCACACATATCTGATTAATTTATATTTAACTCATGGTTAGGCGCAATATCCTCTCTTCTTCTGGAGTTGTAAGTACTAAATCACTCATACAACACGCTTTGCATTTTAATATATCACACGAATATTTCATTTTTTCTATAAAAGTGGAATATGTTTCATTTACTTTCAGATCATACAAATATAAAAAAATATGTTTTTGAAGGAATAGTAATGTTATTTTAACGGATCAAGAATTTTCTAGAAAAATTGATGTTTTAAATACGTTTTTAAAGATAGAAAAATATAACAGTAAGTGAAATTGTTGAAAATATGGAAATAAAATAAATAACAATAGTCAAATATAACAAAAAGTGATATTGTCAAAAATATGGAAATATAATAAATATTAATAGTCAAATGTTATACAAGCACGTGATCATATTATATGCAAGCAAGGAAATATATATATATTCCAAGCATTTCAAACGTACTTCCAAACAATCATAAAAAAAAATTTTTAAATTATTAATTTTATGAAGCTTCTTGATATGACAAGTTAAAAGAATAAAAAATTAATAAAATTAATAAATTTTCGTTTCTCTTTAAAAGAATAATGCTTTCAAATTTTCTCAGAACCATTGTTGGGATTACCGGGTATTGTGGTCTGAATGAACTATACAATTAGTTGCTATTTCACAATTTTCACACATCGAATAATTGTTTTAAGTACGCTGCAAAAAAATATCGTAAAATTTGCCGTTTCAAATTGGTAGTGGGGTAAGTTGTGTAAAACCGTAACATTTCCAAAATAAATCTGCAACCTTAACTGTTTTTTATCAAACAAGAGCAAGTTTTCTCCTCAAGAAATACGAAGGAAAACTTGCATTTTTGTACCGCAACAAAACAAGATTTTACAGCAAAAATAAATTTTTTGTCTCAACAGACTTTTAAACAACTAAGAATCTTTTGTGTCGGCAAATTTTGTAGTAACCAATCATAACTATGATTCAAACTTGGGATATTTCAGCGATTCTCAACCAGTGGGGCGAGCACACTAGAGGGGTGGCGCGAAAATATCCAGGAGAAAATATTATTTAAAAAAATTGATTAACTGACTGAAAGGAAGGCACACATACGCATAGAAAGCAAAATACATTTCAACTTATTTAATAACTTATTAAAGTAAAAAAAAACTTATGAAATCAAAACTTAGGGTGGGTGAGCCAAAGGTGGCCATAGCTATAAGTTTTGATGATTTTACCTAATTTTCTGATTAAGTCTGTGTGGCTGAAGTTTTTTTTTTTTTTTTTTTTTTTTTTTTTTTTTTTTTTTTTTTTTGCAAAATCTTACACCTATCTCTCTAATACATATCACATGTACTTTTAATTGTAAAATAAAATTTCATTTATTCTATGGCACAATTTCACAATTGTAGCTTTTGCCCATATATTGAAATCACGTTTTCACTTACTCAAATCATCTTCAGAAAAGACACTTGGACTGACAATTTTTTTTTACATGTATCATTTACATTGATAGTTCTCGTGTGACGTCACTAGTGATTCTTTTGAGTTAACTCATTAAAATAAATCATGAATTATTGAGTTAATTTTTTCAAAACAGTTCACTAACCGTAACTAGTAAGTAAGAGTTGACTAACCTAACCCATAACTAGTATAAAAATAACCAATTTAAGAAAATACCAGAATCTATCACAAAAACAAATTGTCTTTTGGTTTCGCCACTTGTCGTGAAGTCTATGAATATTTCTCCCTCATCAATTGAGAGTCCTTCGGGAGTCTTATGGAATAGATCCCTAACCCACTCGTAATTTGCTAGATAGCAAATTAAAAAAATATTTAGAAAAATTTAAAAAATAAATCATTAAAAAAAGTATTTTCTTGCTGACGATAAACTGAAGTTTGTCGTCAGTAAGAAAATACTTTTTTTAATTATTTGCCAGCCTGGTTAAATGATTTTCTAAGGATACAAAAACAAATTTTAGATGTTCTTCTTTAGCCTTGTAAGTTCTAGTACAATCCTCAACATTTGCAAACATTCTTAGGCTTTTTTACTTTAAATTTCTGCTTCACAATTCCAATTTTCGACAAAAAGCATTAACTTTACCACTCGTATCCAACATATGTATATTCACTCATTGGAGTAGAAGATTCAAGTTAAATAATTTCTTGAATGTATCTGCCAAGTAGCTCAATTTCATCACAAGTAAATCATCGCGAAAATTCTCGGCTTCCGATCTGTTTTCTTCTTCTAGGAAATTGGCGATTTCTTTTTTAAATTCATAAACATGTTGCAAAAATTTGCCACGTGATAACCATCTTTCCTCGTAATAAAATAGTAAGGCTGAATGTACTGAACCCATGTCTTTACAAGGTATGGAAAATATTCTCGATTTCAGGGGTCTCATTTTTATATAATTTACTACGGTTACAACCGTACTTAACACAATATTCAGACCAGTACTCATTTCTTTCGAAGCCAAAGCTTCTCTGCGATTCATGCAATGCGTCCAGATCCACTGAGGCGATTTTTGTTTCACAAGTGCTTGTATACTTTGAAATCTTCGTTACATTGAGAGAAAACACAATCGGTGCATATTCCAATGCAATTTTTCCATTCTATATTTGCCTCGTATATAAAACTATTTAAAATAGCAAATAATGCGAGCGCTGCTGTTTTGAGTTCTATTGGTTTGCAGAAAAGTAGTTATTCTGCTACTGACATATTATCATGAAATCGAACATCGGTAATTAAATGAGCATCTTCATTACTATCGGTTGCTTCATCGAGCCGCATTGAATATAATTTATCACGCAACTTAGAGAAAAGCTGACACTGCAAATTTCCAGCTATATCACGAATTCGACTAGCAATAGTATCATTTGAAAGATGTATGGATTCCAATTATTTCGAAAAATTATCTTCTAACATAGTTTCTACTATCTCAATTGCTGCTGGCAAAATAAGTTCCTCACCAATAGTGTGAGGGTTTTTACATCTGTGCTGTTTTATATGAAACTTTGTAAGATGCAATTAAAGCTTTTTTTATTCACAGACAAAGTTTCTGTGAAAAATGATTTTTGCTTTTTATATCATTTTAATTTTAATTCGAAGAATTCTCTCGGTTTGTTGACGTACTCACTATGAAGCTTTTCCAAATGTCGTTTAAATTTTATAGGTTTCCTGCTGTCTGCGGCCTACATTTTTGAGCGAATGATAAATAGGGGCCTTTTTTCTTAATTTACTCCAGTACTGGTAAACCCAAAATTTAAGTATTCTTGAGAATATTTCCTTGATTTTACTTTTGGAGCCATGCTCGTCGGTGTACTTGTTGATACTTGACTATCATCTAATGCTCGCTTACTTCCCCTTAAAAATTTATCCATGAGTCTGCATAAATATTTAATACGGTGAATTGCAATTAGCTGGAAAATATATATAACATACACATTCACGATCGTTTCGATAGTGATAGAAGGATCAACTCGAATGAGACTGGCTGGAATTTAAACTTAAGTTATCGAACATTTTCCTTCTTCCTATGAGAAAACATTTTCTCTGCGTATGTTCGAGACGTCATCGGTGGTGCGGATTCCTTTCCACAAACATTACTTTTTTAATGTTCAGTCATGCTTCTGTTTATTTTTTTTTGTTATTAAAAAAAATTGTATTCTCTGCTTCTAAATTTATCTCATCCCGTCCAGGTAAACTTTCATTAACGAATTTTTCTACTTTCATATTATTCCAACGTTACCTCCCTGTTTGGTTTTCATTTTAAATATTATATATACATTTTCCTCGCTCTCATTGGATTAATCTGTTCACCGTCCATGCAATAAGTGATTTCTTTCCAAGGTTGGTTTGCTTTCACTTTTGTTTTGGTAGTTAGTTAAAAATCATTTAAAAACCGAATCCGAAATACTCAATATACATTATTGTTGTACATATTATAAGCACGGGGGGCGCGATGAAAATTATGATTGAAAACTGGGCCCCGAATACTGAAAGGTTAAGAAACGCTGGGATACTTCATTGAGAGGCTCGCGCTCTGTCCTCTGAACCAAGGCAGATCAAGTGGAAGTTGGATAGCGAGAATTTCGCTTATGTATCGTATCGATTATATATCGTATCGATTTCGCTCAAATATCGTATCGATAATGACCGATCTGAAACAGTATAATAATTACTAAAAAGTACAAACGAATATAGAAAATAATCGTGAAATACTTGAGGGAAAATTGTATTACTGAACGCAAAACTGTACCCCAGAACTTAGAATTTCAATTAACGGTTTTAATCCGCTTATGATTCGTGTGAAAATGAGAGCAAAACTCTTTTTCAATAATTCGGCTTTAAAGACTTAGATAGAATTTAAAAATTTAGAAATTTTGAAGAAAAAAAACTCATATTTTGTTTTAAATTTTTTACAATAAATATCGCTTTACAAAAAATATTGTAAACTTTTATTAAGGACTTTTTTTTAACAAAGCCAGAAGCACAAAAAAAGTTTATCCAGATAACCGAGTATACCGAATAATTCCCTTTATATTACTATGTGTCGTAACACATAATCAGACATTTTTATAATGTCCTTACTTCGATAAATGTTATTGGTTTTATTTTATCACCGACGATAAAATTCCTATTCATGTGAAGTATTATGTCATTTCGAATTTATCTTTCAAAGAAATAGTAAAAAAGAAGTGTAATAACTTCGCTAACGTTGTTTCAGAGAAGTATTTAACGTTTCATATTTTCATAGATTGCACTCAATATTTTCAGATTTTTATAGCCTTTTCAAACAAAAATTACCGATGAGGATTACACAATCTTCTCACAATTAGATCTAAGATAAGAAGGTTAGTCGTTTTTAGTTATATCAAATTTCTCTTTTATAACAATTATTGTTCTTAAATTCCTTTAAATAAATATCATTATATTAAAGTATTCCTAATTTTTGTTAATTTGTTAATAATTTTTTTTGTAATTATTTGTCAATAATTTTATATTAAAGAAAAGAAACATTTATGATGGCAAATGAGTTTTAATTTCCTTTTATATTGACTCTAAAGAAAAAAAAAGCATTTGCAAGTCAATTATGTGGCATACTTAAACTAATTTTTTTAATAAATTCATGTTTTAATAGATTACGTTTCATATTTCCATAGATTGCACTCAATATTTTCAAATTTTTATAGCCCTTTCAAAAGAAAATTACCTATGAGGATTACAGAATCTTTTCACATTTAGATCTCAGATGAGAAGGTTAGTCATTTTCTACTAAAAGTTTTCGTGTAAAACAATATTTGTTCTCAATTTTAGGTATATAAGTATCATTATACTAAGTTCATGGTTTTACTACATTTTATATTAAGGAAAATATACATTTATGATATCGAATTTTTAAAATTTCTTTTTACATTAACTCTATAGAAAAAAAATAGCGTTAGCAAGCCAATTATGTGGTATAATTAAACTAAAAGTTTTTTTAATAAAGAGACTCGTACTACAGAAGAATGAAAATTCTTGTGGACTTTAATTATTTACGACCGGGAAGAGACATTTCTGGAGAAAAAAATGCTTCAGTACAATTTACTCCCTAGGTTTCCATTATAATCTTTTCGAAGTACAAATTTAAATTGTAGAATTTTTTTCTTATTTTAGTTTAAGTGCTCCAATTGTTCGTTTTCAGAAGTTTAAATTTATTTTTACATATCTTAGGTGTTTTCAAGAGAAAAGCTTTCTTCTTTAAATTACCCACCTCAAAGTAGCCCATATTTTTCTCTTAGAGAGATTTCTCAAATTTATGGTGAATTCCGTTCGGTACCTTACATAAGATTTCATAACCGCCGTTGAACTGCTGACCCAATTTTAGGGTTTACGACTACTAATGTTCAAATCCATAGTTTTGTATTTTTGAACCCAATCCAGAAGACAGGGAAACTCCTGGATCAAGCATTGGGCCAAATTTGACTTCATGGAGGACTTTTTAATGGACCTAACCAGTATTTCAGTTATATGGTGAAGAAAACTCCTTTTTAATTTGATAATCATAAACAGAATACCTTCTGCTTTACTTTACTTTTTGTTTTTTACAAAATTTTAAAATAAAATAAAATATTACTTAAATGCATAGTTAATATTTTTTAGTCTAAAATTTTATTTACATTGAGCTAATGCTGTTCAACTGGAAGGATAACAATCAAATAAATTTAAAGTCAACAATTACATTCCTAGCTAACTTAGGGTAAAGACTGACAGGCATAATACAGTATAGGTTTATAAGTGTGAAGAGTTTGTTTCATAGAAGACCATTTTATTCGTTATCTCAAATTAAACGGATAAATAGGTGTACTATACCATTGAAATTTTATCCTACTTTGCTAAAATTGCCAAGATTCGTTATCACTGCATCAGTTGATTTTTTGCTTAAACCCAACGACCATCCCTAATTACATTTGATGCACATAAGAAAGTAAAACATGCAAGAAAAACCCTTTTTCTTCTTAATACTCCAAAAACTTGGGGGTCTATCTAGTGCCTATCTGGTTTCAATAAAAGAATGGTAAATGGGAGAGGTAAAAATGGTAAATGCTTAATAACATGGTAGAAGTAAAAAGAATACAACTGGAGCTTACACAAGTGCATAATTTGTGTAAACTATAGTCATATAAAAATGAGCAAATTCAACCACCTATTCTTTTGTCATATTCCAGAATTATATCGAATGGCACCATGAATTTTAATTATTCATAAATTTTTAAGGCTGGTGTGGTGTAATCTTTAGGGTTAAGCAATAGGAAGCAAGGAATTATTTTTCCCTAGGATCCGGAGGTCAAACCCCGGTCATGGCCAATATTTGTGCCGATTGGACTGTATAGGGGACAGAGAACATGCCTTGTATCAGAAAGGTTCCAGATTCGAATGCCAGACAAGATATGGATGTTATTTCATTCTTTGTACTATCTGTCCTTACTGTGGGAGCAAAGTTGACCCACTTAATATGGTGTCCCTAAAAGAGAGGTCAACAAATGCGCCCTAATACACTTGAATTGACGAAAGGTCAACCCAAGTGGTCATTGGAAAAAATGCTTAAAGGCTATCATTTCAAAGCACAAATTATATTTTTATTTAAAAAAATTAATGAGTTTTACAGTAAAAATTTAATTCATTGAAATTAAGGAATAAAAAAACATATAAGACACACATTTAACATACAGTAACACTCATGAAACATATAAGTGAATAAAAATGAAACTCTATTGATGATGGTAAAGAGTTTTTTGCCCTTTGAAACTTAGTGCTTGTATATAAAAATAAGAAAAACATCAGACCAAGTATATATTCAAGTATTATTCAAGTATATATTTCAAATGCAAAAAAAAAAATTCTAGCATTATTATTCTTTTTTTCACATTGCAAATTGAAGAATTGAACAAAGGTATCTTTAAAAAATACTATATTTGTTTTCAATTGAACAAGATTTTTTTATCTATGTTCATGCAATACGCACATAACTTCCTATCTAAAATTAATTTGTTATCTTCTTTAAGGAGAATGTACTATTCTGCTGTTTTATTTTCTCTATTTTTCGCCTATATGGAAACAACTCTGGCTTTTAAATGCAAACAAAACTGTGCTGCTGTGCGATGTGCTGCGCCAATGTGTAAACGAAATGAGGAAGCAAAATATGTTGGTTGTAGTTGCTGTAAAACTTGTATAAGAGTGTTAGGTAAGTCAATATAAATGGATAATACTATAATAGTCATCAATACTATAATAACATCAATGGATAATACATCAAATGAAATGAACGAAATGACGTACAAACGTAACAGTTAAATATTTGCATATTCCGCCATGGGAGAACGTAGCGAGAAATCTCGGGATGCGATTGGAGTCTCTGACTGGGATCGGAGCAAGCGCGGGCACCCGCATGCGCAGGAGAGAGCAGAGGCTCTTATCAAAAGCGGCGTCCAAATGATGCGGCGGTCCGTATGAAGACAGGATGGCGTTCGCGTTGCAAAATTCGACGACTGAGGAGCAGCGGGTGTGTTTCTGCTCCATGATAATGCGCGTCCACACGTTTCCAGAGTCACATACTTGGAACTGGCCAAGTTCAAGTGGGAGACGTTTAACCATCCGCCCTACAGTCCGAACATGTCGCCCTGCGATTTCCATGTGTTTGGTCCACTGAAGAAACACCTGAAAGAGAAGCACTTCAACTCGGACGACATACTCAAAGACACTGTGAAGGACTGGGTCTGGTCAGGGCCACAGGAATTCTGAGAAGAAGGAATCCTGCGGCTTGTTCATCAGTGGAATAGTTGTGCTCAGGCCTATGGTGTATATTTTGAATAAAGTCTGCATTTGTACCCACCGTGTCATTTCGTACCTCTTCACTTGATCACCCCTAGTACTATAATAGTAATTAATTTAAATTTAATGGTAAAAATGTATAAACATTTATGTTCTGTAATCTTTACACCTCCACTTTTTCAGTTTATCTACTATTGAACAGAAAAACCAATGCACTATAAAATGAGATCCTCTGCATTTCCTTAAACTGATGCATGCAGTTTATTTTATTACAGATGGGAAATAGAATGTTTAATGAATATACTTCTTCTTGCATATTTATAAAGTAAATCATTTTTCGAAATGTCATTTATATCTTCTCGTTTAGGGAAGGGTGAAAACTGTGCAAACAGACTTCGTCCAATGGCTCTTCCTGCTTTGCCCTTTGGTGGACAGACTGATGCTCCAAGAGTTCCTAATAATCAGCCTAGGTGTCTGGAAGGCCTTTATTGTCACCCAATTACTCATAAGTGTACACGGACATTTTAATACATTATATGAATGAAGAAATTGATTTGTATTCAAAAACCTCATTGTTTTACTTACATTGTTTTACAAATATCATATATGTGAGTTATTTCTTTTCCAATTTCCGACAAACTATGTATATGTTGCTGTGAATGACCAAAATTGGTAATTGTTGACTTCCACCTGTGAATGTTAACAATCACATAGTCACTTTAGTAAATGTGCGAAATAAATAGCAGGTGTAGTTGAGTGCTACTCTCCAGTATGCAATTACCCGATATGCTCTACATTAATGTTTTTTTTTTCTTTAAGTTCAGTGCCACTACTAGGTATACATTTGAACGATACTCCGAACACCAATGTTTTTACTAAATTTACCTCAAGATATATTAAAATATCAAATTAATATACTAATATCAACGAATAAATTAATGTCAAATCGGTTAAAACAAGTATTTCGGACATTCATCGAAGCTACTATGTGATTGTTGACATTCACCGGTGACAATCGACATTCTCTTGAGTTCGGTCATTTCGCTTATGATTTGTACTTTGTCAATAAAAATTACTTACAGTGAACTCTCACTTATGCACCGGTGTAAGGGGCCAAGAGAAAAAGGCGCATAAGTGAAAAACTTCAAAATTCCAAAACGCAAAGCAAATTGCAGTGACAACATGAATAAATATGTTTCTAAAGATTTAATATTAATATTTATACTGTTTTGGTATTTACTATAATTATACAAAGAAAAAATTTAACATACCTTAAGACAATTTATTTTCTTACAAAATAATCTTAATACATGTTTGTATTTGTTTTCGCTGACGTTATTCGAAAACAGTTTTTTCCAGTTCATATAAATGGGATAAGGGGGTGTTTCAAAAGCAAAATTAAATTGTAAATAGTCAGGAACAGTGTCTAAAGCTTTCAATACTGCTGTGTGATTTGGAGAAACTTTATCATCTCGTCAGTATCATCCACTACGTTCTCATCATTCACAAGTTTTAGTTTGATATAAATGAACAGTTTTTCACAAAAAATTTGAGTTTTATGGGAGGGGGTGAAACATATCACATGATAAATTTCTAAGAAAAATACTTGACGTCATAATATGCTGCACAATAAGTTGTTCAAGTATTTCCCTCACTAAACAGATCACCGTACTCATAATGTCCATCTGACAGCAAGTAAGAGATCTCGGTCTCTTTCATCTTTCGTATTCCAGGTGTCTTCTTTTTCAAGAAAACAGCATGGGGGTAAAACTAACCTCTGGACAAGAGGAATTGGTCATTTTCTGAAAGATTAATGGGCTTTCATTGTTGTTGGTGTAAAAGGTAAGACACCCTATTCAAAATTTTAGAAAGAATCTCTTTCCAGAAACAGCAAAAATGAAAAGGTCACAGGGGGAAGCAAATTCAATAGGATCTAACAACATATATTTCTTTTTATCTGTAACAAGGATTGCTCATTTGCTTCATTTTTAATTTAAAAAAATTTTTTTAAAAGAAAAAATATTTAAAGGATTAAAAAATTAAAATGCCAGCTAAAAATTTCGGTGCATAATTGAAACATTTATTTTTAAAGCGACGCATAAACGAAGGATGTTTATCATTATTTTCCTATCTAATGTACTGGGACCTATAAAAATCGTCGTATAAATGAAAAAGGTGCATAAAAGAGGTGGTGCATAAGTGAGAGATCAGTGTAATTTAAAATGATATAAAAACTTGTATAACTTGCAATTAAAAAAATTTTCGACTACTATTAAGTAAAATAATAAAAAAATACATAGTAAAATTTTTTTTTCGCATTGAATTATCTTTTGCTAAACGATTTTCATATTATTGTACAATTTTATTTCAATTCGCGTACAAAGTTCACGAAATATGGCAAAATGCGCAAAAAGTAAAATAAATATTAAGGGGTTTAAAATTTGGGCATCTCTTCTGATTAAACTATATGGACCATATTTCCCAGATTGAGGCTACACCCTATATTTTGGGGTTCAAAAATCAAAATCTATCAAAAATACGGTATGATTCAGATAAAGCATGCTTCTGAGTCTGACTTCATAAATTAAAATATCGGTTACACCTATTAATTTGCATATTTGAGATCACCCCCTAGAACCATTGGAGTCGAACCAGAGTTTTAGAAATTGGAGATCTGAACATTAGATCAAAAGTAATTAAAGGTCAGTCAGTTTTTTTTTGGTTCATACAGCTAATTTAATTTTTGATGAAAAAAGTAAACGAATTTCATGAAGGGGAAGGGGAGGAAATAGGGCCTTTGTAGGGTCTTTGAAGTTTTTTCTGACCTAGAGACGCCTTTAAGGACCATCGAATCCATTTTTTGTCCCTGGTGGCACTGTTTTTGTGTAAAAGAGATATTTCATTTGTTTATTGTTCAATCATTTCTTCTCTTGGAGATAAAAATGATAAAAATTTTCAAACAAGTACACTGTGAAATATTCCGGATAAAATTTCGCTAAAAAGTTCCGGCTCTTGGCAATTTTCATCGTGAAATCCATTTTTACCAAAACATGTAACAGAACAAAAAATCTAGCATACCGTAAATTTTACTCTAATAATTACCGTATACACCGAAGAGCCATTACATTATGACCACCCACCATCTATAACAATGGGCTCGCCCAGTTTTTCATGCTTCCTGGCCCAGGAACAATGTTTTCATGGGGCACATTAGGACCCATAATCCTCACAGAACAATCCCTGACGCCTGTAAGCTACTTGAACATAGTTGCAGACCAGGTTCACCCATTTACGGCAACAGTTTTTCCAGCGGGGGATTTTATTTACCAACAGGATAGTGCACTATGCATGTCATAAGGGTCGAATCGTCGAGGAACATTCCAGTGACTTTCAAGTCATGTCTTGGCCCCCAAATTCACCTGACCTTTATCCAATAGAGCATTTGTGGTCCTACTTGGAAAACCAAGTTCGTGCTGCCACGCTACCCCCTCTGCAATGTGAGGGAATTGCAGGACCAGTTGGTGAGCGTTTGGTACCAGATACCTCAGGCTACCTATCAGCATCTTGTGGAATCAATGCCACTGCGTGTGCTGGTAGTTTTGAGGGCTAAAAGTGGTCCTACATGTTATTAGCAGTGTGGTCATAATGTAATGGCTCTTCGGTGTATATATAAACACTTGCCCCGAACTGCAACGTTTGTAAAACTTATGAAGATATCGTACACATACTTACTGTCTGTCCTGTTTATGTTGATTTAAGAATTACAATTTTCTAGAGAAATTTCAACTTTGATACCATTAAAAGAAACTGGAACCAAAAGAAACTAAACAAAGGAATTGAAGAGATTTTTAAAGACTTTTTGAAAACAGAATGGAGGATCTGGCCTAAACGGATCCTTTAACAGTATTCCCAGGATGCCCCAAAATGCGGGCGGGACAGGGTAAAGCCGAACTATATATAATCACTGCATCACTCAGACTAAGTAAACATTATTGAAAAATCATTTTATAGTTTTTTTACGTTTAAAATGGATTTTACGGTAAAATTAATTTTACTGACAATGCACCCTAATTTTCGCTACTTAATGCAGTTGTTTACTGATGACAAATTGAGGAGTCCTGGAATGAATATAACATCTGAGTAAGAAAAAGAATCAAGTTATATTTCATTACTGTAAACTAAATTTAAATTTAAAAAAAGTTAAACAACATAAAATAAACACAAAATGTTTCAAATAAAGACGTATACTATAGTTTTGATTCTCATATAAAGAATCTTTAGCAGTGTTCAAACACAGAAGACAACTGTATTTTTACGCTTTTAACACAGAAATGCAGAAGAAAAGTACGATCGCGTTACAACAAGGAAAAAGAAAGGGGTTAACGAATAGGGAAAGGAGCTAAAGCTTAAACAAGCCAATTAGCAAAAAATTTAATAGACATGTTTGTGTAAAAAAGGTGAAAACTTCAACCATTCTTGGTTTTTTTCCTTGATTATCCTGTACAAACTAGTCCCATCTCTTCTATTGATCAACTCCCTTTTTCACTTGTAGTCTTCTGTATATCTATGGGTTTTCTACTTTAGTTCTGTGTACAAACACTGATGAAGATATTTCATTTTTTGAAAAGCATCATAGAAAGAGTGTTTTTTTTTTCTTGTTGTTTATCACCATTCATTAGAACTAAACAATTTTTTTTTCATCTGCGAAAAATTTAAATTTATTTTCTAACGTTTACATTCAAATGAATAATTTTATTCTTAATTTTGTTTCATTTATATACATATTTCTCACCTCTGGGGGTACTGGATTGGAGTTCAATCGTTCTCTGATTCAGGGCAAAGTTACGATCTGTGGATGAATGAATGGATGTGAGAATTGCTCCGCCCTATAAAACGGGCTATGACGTGTGTGTGGCTGAAGTCGAATTCTTAGCCATAGGATGGTGCCACTAATAAAACAAGAAACGCACAGTCTGCCTTAAATTTGCTCGGTTTCAACAAGCAGGCTTGCTCGTGTGGCAAGTGGAATTAGAAACAACACCATATTTCTGCATTCGAAAATATTTGAATCTGCAATTTCTCATTAACTCGTAAATTGAAACTCAACCTAAGTCTTGTTTTCTATCATTTCAAAATTAAAAACGTGACTTTTCAACTGCTGTTCAATATATTTTCTTTATTATTTCTACATGGATGACTACATCCCTTGTCTCAACTTTTCATCTACAGCTAATAAAAATGAGCATTTTAACAGGAAATTTATTATCTTTGAATCCCATCAAAATTGTGTCATATGATGAGACAACTATATATAATGAAAAGGCAATACAAATGCAGTGGAAATAAATGGTTAATAAGTTATATTTCTCGGTTTCGGTGAGTATTTCTTCTCTTATTGCATACTCATTATTTTAAATTTGCATGAATACATTTTGCATGAATACATTTAATTTTTTATTTTTTTATTTTTTTCCAAGCAGAAGTAAAAAGAAAACTATTATAAGAGTATAATATTTATAAAAATATTATATTAAATATTATTATTCTACTTTTAATAATACATTAAATATTATACTTTTAATATATTACAAAACATTATAATGTATTAAAAATTTTATAGATGAATACCATTTTTACCAGCATATTGATTATATACTTTTAAGGAAGTCTTTACAAAAGAATACACATTTAGTATGTCACCATATATCACTGGAAAAAAATGATAAATTTAAGTTAAAATACTAATCAAAATTGAAAATTATGATAAATATAAATAACGAATATTATATTACATTATGCTATATTATATTATATTATATTATATTATATTATATTATATTATATTATATTATATTATATTATATTACATTACATTACATTACATTACATTACATTACATTATATTATATTATATTATATTATATTATATTATATTATATTATATTATATTATATTATATTATATTATATTATATTATATTATATTATATTATATTATATTATATTATATTATATCATATTATATTATATTACATTATATTTTATTATATTATATTATATACATAATTCATTATTAATACAAGTATTTGATTTCTTACTTCTAAATACAACCATTACCAAAACAAAAGACAAAATACCTTTATAACTTTCAATTTCATGGTCAAGCATCAACATACAATCTCGAGTGTTCAAAATAATAACCTTAATTAAGCTAATTAATTAGTGCGGATGACATTTAAAGTTACGAAATCAGATATAAAAACATACTTCATCTTCTTAAACGTATATTTGTATTATTTACCTTTCATATTTTGAAGGAGAAGTCGGAAACTTGTAAAATTTTCAACCTGGAGAACAGTGTATAAAGTTTGGTAGCCCTAAGAGCTGCTTTTTTGTGCATTTTACCTTTTTTTTTATTATTATTTCAAGAACAAGATTATTCCTCGAGCACCTCTGAAGAAGTACAACACGAGGCTTACACACGTAAATGTAGGATTTTTAAACAGAAATACATATTACTGGTGGAAAATCAATGAAATGTATTAACAATTATAAATTTTTAAATTAAAAATAAATTAATAAGAAACGAATTTTTTGAAATTTTTAATTTTTTAGAAACTTCTTTTTATCAAGAAGTGAAAAGTAAGTGAAATTTATCAAGAAGTGATATTAGTATTTGATTTATTTCAAACATTGCAATTTTAAGTTAAAAATCTCAAAATTGAAGTTAAATGTTTCAAAAAGAATCTATGTAATAGAGTTTAAAAAAAATCAATATAAGTTTTGGATTATTTCTCAGAATATTTTTAACTGATTCTTGTTAAATTTTGGATTTTTTTCTTTAAAATTACATAGTTTAAAACAATAAAATTATCTGCGTATCTTTCAATTTAATATTTTATCACTCATTTCAGAAATGAATAATATTTCGTAACAGATTTGTTTTTTGGGAGAAATTATGCGCGAAAAAAGAGTTTTGATCTTACAGAAGATTCGTTTCTGCGATTTCATAGCTATAACGAAATACGCAGAAAGTGTATTTAACACCAAGCTGACCAAATTTTTCACTGGACACGATTATTGTGACCATGTTTTCCAAACTTTTGTTATTCCCCTATCTTTAGATTTCAGAAACTGAATCTCACGGGGGGAAAATATGCTTTTTTCAAAGTGTATTTTATTTATAATTGTGCTTACTTAAAATACCTGTCCTACCGTGGACTGATCGTTAAGACACATTTCCCATAAGATCACCGAAGTCAAGCATCACTGGCTGCAGTCACTCTGAACTACAACAACAACAATTTAAAATATCTTCTGCTCAAACTGATTAGAATATTCAAAATCTGATCCTCCTATTATGGTGAATGAATATTCATATATGAGAAACGAGTCTGTATTTTGGAAATTATTTATTTGCATCTTTTAACTTATTTTTTGAAATGTGTATTATTTAATTTTTTTTAAATCTATTATACTTGGAGGAAAAGTTCTGGTAAAATTACCGTACTGTGTGGTATTGACATTTCTCACAAAAACAACCATAATTCTGTTTAATAAAGCCAAAATATACGATATTTCAAAATTTCAATTAATAATTTTACCGTTCATATGCTATTGATTTGCTGGAAATACTGGTTTTGAAAATTATAGTTCATATTATCACGCATTTAGTAAAAATTCTCAAAACTAAAAAGTAAATTTAATCACATAAACTGTTCTTGCCTTGCTGTAAGTTATCATGATAAAATTACCAAATTTTTCCACAGTTACTAAATTTTTTCACATATTATAAAACAATTTTATTTTATTATTACTTTCACGAAAACCATTACCAAGACACCTCAAAAAATTTACTGAAATCTTTGGTGTTTCCATCGATTAATCTTCACCATATTCTGGTAGTTTTGATCATCCTTTTTTTTTCTCAGTGTACAAACTTTTAGAGATAAGGTAGCAAGAAGAAAAAGAAAACATCGAAAATCTAGCATTTTTCCTGCTATAAATTATAAGTTAAAAACTAATGATTTTATATATCTAAATTATGTAGATTTGGTACAATAAAAAAAGACACTGAAACTAGTATTTAATTTTACAACTATGTATAAGATCTTAAATCGTTAGTTAAATTACTCTTTTTTACTTTTATCATTTGTTTTGCTATTAGTATTTAAATTAAAAATGACTCTAAAATATTTAAAATTGCTTTGTTTCAGAATTATTTACTAACTTAATGATGTATAGAGTTGTGTTAGCTTTGCTTCTTATAAACGTGGTGGCGGCGAATGCTCGATGTTTAATAGTATGCGGACCTGATTTTCAGTGCGAACCTTTGCATTGCAGAGAAAATGAGCGACCTGGGGATCCACCATGTGGCTGTTGCAAAATATGTGTTCCTATAGAACGTAATATAGTCATTCATTATTAAAATTTACTTTTTGTTATGAAAGTTTGTACCAAGCAGCATCATTTCAACAAATTTTATAAGTGGTTTATGATACAAATAGATGAATTTAAGTGTTTCGTATTATGTCATTTAAAAAGCAAGCGTTGTTTGTGGCTGTGTATAGTGTGAAAGAAAAAAAATAGACCACTCTGAGTAACTTTTAATTTAACAATCGGACCTTCACTTTCTAGTTCTCAATTTCCTGGTTCAAGGGGGTGACCTCAACTATGCTAAATAACTAGTGCAGGCGATATTTTAAGTTACAAAATCAGGCTCAAAACATTCTTTTTCTGAATAAACATGCCTTTTTTTCGACAGATTCAGATCTCTGACCCCCAAAATGTAGGAGGTAGCAGCAATCTGGGAAATATGGTCTCCATAGTTTGGTTAGGAAAGTAATGGAAATTTTTCACCCCTTATTGTTAATTTTACATTTTGCGTATATCACCATATTTCTCGAACTTTTCAAGCGAATTGAAAAACGTTTTTTCCTATTCGGCGTATTTTGCAATTTAAAATATTAGCTGGCATATCTGAGGTCATTTCTTCGAACCATTATGATTGAGTTCTAGAACGTAAATATTCGTTTTTTTCGCTCTCAACATGTGCTTATAAGGATGTATCACGAAAATATCTTTACTTAAAATTTCAAAATTTCAAAACGCGAAAAAAAATTTTTTCATTGTGGTTACGTGTAATAAGAAGAAAGAAAAAAAATCGAAATAAAAAGTTTTTGGTGTAATAATTTTGACATTATTTGTGCCGATTAGAATGGATCTATATAGTTTAAGTTTAGGTAAAAGAAAAGCGAATTTTAAATTTTTACTAAAGCCTAAACATGAAATTCAAAAATGTAAAGTTTTGAATGTAAAGTACTGGTAACATACGATCATGCATGAAATGTAAAATTTATAATCTTAATCGTGAGAATTAGAGTTTCGGAAAAAAAGTTTTTTGCGATGCAATCGTGTGTCAATCTGCAAAAGTTTTTAAATTAACTTAGCACAAAATGTAGACTAAATATACATAATAAAGATGCAGCTTATTTCCAAGCTTGGAAATTTTCAGAATCGGTAGTTATTTTTACAGAAATTTGTAGCTTTTTGAGACTGAACTGATAAAATAGTAGATAACATTAAAGAAAAAATTAAGAAACCAGTAGAAATTTAAACACTAGTATGAAGTTTTTTTTAAAATATTTTTTGGAGGTTTGCTTTCTCTTATTCTTATTATTCTTTTGGTATGCTTAAACTTGCAATATACACATTGTGAAAAATTCTTAAAGTATTGGCAAAAATTATTAAAGTAATATCACCTTTTTAAATTTCAACTGGCTGCCTCTATTGTTGTAAAAATTGTGTTTAGGTAAAATAAAATAGCTAACTGCCACTAAACAAGATCGTGGACAGGGCCACTTGGTTGTCCTGAAAATGGTAAGAGAATGGAATTACTCGATTATATGCTAATGAAAGCGTGAATGTATTTATTATCAATCTCGAAAGAAATATGACCAAACAGCATTATATTCACATTATACAGTATAAATTAGAAGTATTAAGTTTTTTGTAATACGAAATGTTGTGTGTTATAAGGAGGAATGCATTTAGTTCAAAAAAATATTAAATTAAATATTTTGTTTCGCGCATGTGTTTCGGCTAATTTTTTACATCTAAAACAATATGTGAATCATAAGCTGAATATGAAATCATAAGCTTTTTTTGATTAACGAAGAGCCTTATAATTCCTTATTTAGATAATTTATCATCATCAGATCTCATTAGATAAAATCAATTTTTCCTCTCCCTCCCCCCCCCAGGGGCCATTTATTCATCCGATTCGATCTCTTCACGATCTTCGAAATTTTAGAGATTCTTAATGATACTCTTACATGATGATGCTTACTTAATTCTTACTTAATGATTCTCTTGAAATTATGATACTCATACATGACCTAACCCAACAGGGCATTTAAGAGTAAAATATGCATTCCTGATTGTAAGTTTCGTTGCTAGATATAGCCTGGGTATGTCAGGCAATATAATTATACGAATCGTGATACAAATGCACACACGGTAAATGTAATAGCAAACTTATTCATTACGAGAAATGGATTCATTTGTCTTTTTAATAACAAAGGCGATACCACACTTGTTTAGACAGGTAGGGGGAAATCAAGGTCAATAATTTAAATTAGCAAAAAATAAAAGTCAAAAACAGCACGCATAATATCAAGAGCACTTTTCACCCTCTATACATGGGCACAATTTTCTGTATAGTGCATACACATTATAAAAAAAAATACTCTTTGTTTCAGTGCTCAGCGGCTCAGTGGTTGAAATTGATTCAATTTATATCTAAAGCAGGATTTTTTTTCGAAAGTTTGGTTCCCAAAGTCTATGTTTTTAAATAAAATTTGGTTAAAAATAATATTAAAAATGCTCGTAACATCCTGACTGAAAAACTTAGGACAGTTGTTTTGTTCCGTACGTTTATTCAATGTATTGATTTCATTGCCTTATAGAATTTCAATAGTTCAAAATAAAAAAATAAACGATAAGATTAGTTTTAAAAACACAATTGTACGATTTATAACTTATAATGTTTCTGCAACACAAGCATTTTTACAAGTGTAACATATTTCTATTCTCGATTTCAGCTGCAGGATAGGCCGTCTTTTCCGGAAAATCAAGTACGATTGGAAAATAAGGAAACAATTTTTATGCTTCAAAATGAGAAATAAAAACTTATGTAACCTTGATTGTTGTTTTTATTTAATATTTCTGTCTTATACACATTCTTATTAAGGAATCTTTATTCCAGATTTCATAAAATAATTTTTGTGATTGTTATTCCATAATAAATAAATCTAAGGAAGGTCCTCACTGATTTTTAGAGCCCTGTTACATGTATTGCATGGAAATGAGCTAAAATCTTATAATACATGGGTACAGAGAACGATAATTTAGAAATACATTTCAAAATGTTAACTATTCTCCTTATGCTAAGGAGTAAAACGTAACAGGATCTCACTCATCGGATTTCTGCGGGAGGACAAAAAGGAAGGGAGAACTGGAAAACAGCTATTAATGCACGTGGAGTCAGGTTTTCGATTAATCTATTTTTCTCTTAACTGTATGAAATCAATCTAAAGCTGATGGACAATGAAAACTAAAATTTTAAATGTTTAATGAAAAAAGTATATAATTTAGTATTTGTACTAATTTACGTATCTGGCTTTCATATCTAGAATAAAATGTTCTCTTCTTAGGTATTCCTTAACACAATCCATTGAAACCAAACAGAAGTTATATGGATGAATATTTTATAAAATGCAATGATTTATTTATTAATTAATTAAGTTAATTTTTTATTTATTTATACATTTATTTTACGAACCTTGAAATCCGTGAAAAATATCCGTCAAAAAATAATTTATAAGTGTAGGGGAGAGTGGGGTCAATTGTAACAGGGTACGATTGTAACAGGGTACGATTGTAACAGGGTACGATTGTAACAGAGCAAAAATTTCGAGTGTCGGGTTCTAGATTTGGTTCCTAGGTGGCGCACTAGGTGTACTTAATAAATCTACATGTACACCCCTGATGGCAACCATTTTTATGTACTTTTAAAAGAGGTACATCACAAAAGATATTTTCACGCTACGCAAGTACTTTTTTTGGTATTAGAATATTATATTGTAGCAAAGTAATTTTGTTTAAACAAATGAAAATTAGTAACCGAACATGTAAGTGGACACCTTAATTAACATTTCAATAAAAAAAAAATTAGTTTTGCTAATTAACTAGCATTGTTTTTAACAAATGAAGCTGAAATGGAGTCTTGGGGACAATTGTAACAATAAGTAAAGGGACGATTGTAACAGCTGAAAATAAATAATCTTATGTTTACAAACTATTACTTAATTCTTTAAGAACCACCAATAGTTTCCTATATAACTTATATTATGTTGCATGTGCATTATTTTATTTGTCACCTTTCACAGCATAAATTAAAATTTTTAACCCCTTAAAGTTAAAAGTTTAACCCTTTAGGTCTCTGCTCATTATTATTTTTACTCCTAAAATATCACTTCTATTCTGATCAATAAAAAAATATATCACAACTCTGATAGTATGTATAATTAGCTATGTTTTAGTTGAATTTATGAACTGTTACAATTGACCCCGTAAGTGGGGACAATTGTAACAAGTGCACGACTGCCAAAAATTTTTAATAACTAATATGATAACATTTAAAATCAGGTATTTATTTATTTTTCTGGTAGAGGATAGTCTACTTTACTCGTCTGTCAATTAATACTAATAATATATTGGATTTTTTGTTAGTTAAAAATAGTTAAGTAAAAAATGTTACAATTGACCCCACTCTCGCCTATATTGTGTTTATTAAGTGTCTTTACACACTGTATTTTATTGTAATTTATATGCAAGTCAAAATGAAAGCTTAGAAAAGAAACTGAGACACGCAGGTACTTCTTGACTTCTTGTTTAGTCCATCTTCGTTAAATACACTGAAAATCTAGACTTTTAATTTTGTTCTGTTTCTTTTAATTTAAATTTGAACTTCGCCCTCTCACAATTGTAAGCCTCATATTATGGGAGCATGAAGAGTTGTGTAATAAATTTGAATGAAAAAAAACTACTAAAAACTACTACTTGAAGGTGTTTCATTTTCAACCTTAGTTAATTACTTATCAATCTGAAGTATGTTTTTTAACAATTGTGGAGGTATTTATTTAGCAACCTAAGTTGTTTCATTTAACTACTCAGGTTATTATAAATGTAACTCAGGTGTATTTTTTGTAGGTGGGAAAGGTAAATTTTTACTAACGTGAGGTGCATTATGTTCTAAATCAGTTAATTATTTTTCAACCTCAGGTATCTAATTTTATGCTTGTTGAGGTATTTATTTATCAACGTATGGTTAGCCGTTATACACTTCAGGTTATTATAAATCAACCTCAAGTGTGTTTTTCGACAGTTGGATAGCTTGATTTTTATGAATGTGAGGTGCTCGATGTTCTACTTTAGGTTGTTATTTTTCTACCTCAGGTATTATTTATGTAGTTTAGTTATTTATTTATCTATTTAAGGTGTGCCATTTTTCACTTCTGGTTATCATAAAACAACCTCAAGTGTATTTTTTGACACTTGTAAAGATTATTTTTAATATATATATATATATATATATATATATATATATATATATATATATATATATATATATATATATATATATATATATATATATATATATATATATATATATATATATATATATATATATATATATATATATATATATATATAATTTGTATTTTTAGAAGTTTGTATTTATCAACCTAAGATGCGATATTGTAGACTTCAGGCTTATATAGCTCAACCTAAAGCGGTTTTTTTAATACTAACGAAGGTAATAATTCCCAAACGTGAGGTGTTATACGGTTCACCTAGTTTATTAGTTTTTAGCCTCACTATATTAAGAATATAATATGCATAAAGATATTATATATATTTTATGAAGAATAAGGTATATAAATAAAAAACTTTCACTAGTAGAAATCTTCATTTGTCAACCTGACGATTTTAATATACCTTCGGCAGTAATTGCTTCTTTTGCTGAGCTATAAAAGAAAGTTTCAAATACATAATTCGTTTGTATATTTAATTGATTGATTAAATCATCTTGAAATGACGCCTATCCGAATTCCACAGTGAAAAAAAATTATGTGTGGGAACACATATTTTTAGAAGATAGTTGTTTAAGGTGCTGGAATTTTTAAAGATATAAAACTGAAAATTTAAATATTTAGTCTGAAATTCAAATTACTTTTATTTAAGACTAAAATTTCATTTTCTTTACAAGCCAACAAAATTATTTTAATATTGTTTCCGTCTACCCGTTGAAACTTGGAAGTGTTGGAACCTAAAAGAAAAAAAAAAGAATTAGTAAGAAAGTCATATTTACAATAATAGTGGCAGGTTTTAAAATATTTAAATATCAGAAACTGATTTTTTCATGATTTAAATTGACTGGATGAAATTAGTTTTCTTCTTCATATAAATGGCAGTCCACTTCTGCCATTTCTATTTAATCGTCGTAGTCATAAAGCTTGACAGGTACCACAGCCACAAAATAAAATATTCTGAAGAAAGTACTACCATTAACAACATTCACAGAAATTCAAATATTTAATTCCAATCTTACTATGAAATTTTAAAACTTTTTATTTTCCTATACATCTGGTATCATCCTATACATTGAGGTACTTGTAAATTTGATAATTAGATTTTCTTTCTTTTTTTCTTACAAATCTTTAAAACTCAATAAATCTAGTCTATATTTTTATACTTTTTGCCAGGCTTCATGAAACTAATAACTTTTTTTTATAAACTTTTGACACTGATTCTGAAAAGGGCTTCCGTTATTGTCAATCACATGAGATTAAAAAAAAATTATTTTAATAAAAAAATTTTGTTTCTTAAAAAAATAGTTTTTTTAATATTTCTTAATCAATGTATTCAAGAATCAACAATTCAAATTAAATGTTTTTATTTGTAATTGATTTGTATTCAATTCAGCATTAAGATTGTACAGGAAACAATACTTACTTATTTCTGAAAAATTTAAGATTTCCGAAATTCTCTAATTTTTGAAGTAGTGTACCCTAAACAGCTGCATAAAAATGCTCATTACTTTGAAACAAATTGTCATATAGACTTTAAATCGGGTTTTATTTAATTCTGCTTAGTATTCTAATAAGTCGTAAAAATCTGCCTAGTAAGTAACTATCAAATTTCGAAAAAAATAACTGTAGGGCAATTCCATATGTGACGGAATGACATTTTGACTTGCATGATGACAATTAATTGAAGTTTCTATGCATCTAATTTCAAATGAACATGATTTTTTCTCATGCATATCATTATTATTGGTATAATGTGATTCATAAACTAAAAAAAAAAGAATTTTGTATTTTTTTTATTTTTAATTTTATGAACTTTTTACTTGTGTGACGGAATGACATTTTGGCAACCAAGCTTTCGGCATGCCGCTTAGAACTGGTAGTTTCTGTGAATTTTGCAACTATTATTTTTTGAACTATTTTTTACTTTTAGTATAATGTGTAAGCAATGTAAATTGCGAATTTGGAAAATTAACCTCAGGTTGGCTAGCAGTTATTAACATCTATTTGCTGTGACGGAATGACCGTGACGGAATGACAAAAAGTTTAGTGGAAGAAAGTCTTCATTTAAAAAATGTTTTATTAATATGTAAATGATAAACAGAATGTAACAGATAAACAGAATTAATATTTACGTAAGAATCAGTTAAAATTTCAACAATTTGAAAATTAGGTTGTCTCAGAAGAGGTTTTATATCTAACTTGCCAATGTCACATCTTATCTTCGCTCTCAGGAAATTTATGCATAAATCAATTTTTGTCCCATGTTCTTCAAATACTTTAACATCTAAATCGTCTTTGTTTATCAAAGTAATTCGCGCTGCATATAAATGTGCCTTCTTTTTTTCCGCAGTATGGGACAATGATTAAAGAGCCGACCGCATACTCCTCAATCATATTTTCCATTTCCTCTTCAAAACAGTGGCTTTTCAAATCATACACTTGGTTTTGGTTAAAATTAGAAAGCATTCCAATTTTGATGATTCGCTTCTCAACTACATGAGCATCTAGTGCAGGTCTCTTGTTCCTGGCAATGCTAATGTAGCAAGTGTCTAGCTGAAGTCATTCTCTTTTGCCCTCTCTTAAATAGAATAGCTGGACAAAAACAAAACTTCAACGATTTGTTGCTTCGACTTTATGAAATCATAAAATTCTTTTACATATTATGTGCCGTTTTACAGTAGCCAACATCTTGTTTGGCCTTTTAGAACAACATCACAATTACATGGTATTTATAGGTGCATGTGCTGTGAGGTATTAATGAGATACACTTAACAAAAATGAGAATAAGAACAAAAATGAGATAAGACACACTTTACATCAATATATGCTTCTTTATGAAAAACCTCTTTTAAGGCCATAAGTATATATTGCATCTGCACTCTTCGTTACTCTGTCAGAGTTTGTATTATGACTGAATCCTTCATACTTGGGGGCTTGTAACTAACATCATCTTGACAGTAAAATTTTTTTAACCAAATTAAACAGCTCATCAACATTACTTTTCTCACTTAGTTTCTTTTGAGTTCGAAGTTAAATACTTCTCACAGAAAGACTGAATTAATTTTTTTACCTCTATTGGTGATTTTGGAAGTGAGTGTAAAATTTTTTTTATGGTGAGTGTACAATTTTTTTTATGGCTTTACCAAGACTCTGCAGGAATTTGTATAGGGAATTTAAATTATTTGTATGTGAAGAGATTGGTAGAATTTGATTTTTTCTTTGCTTACACAATCTCCGCACAACAGCGTTTGCACTTATGAGTTTTTTAAGTCCAACTTTTGTCGCGGAAGCTTTCTTCTCTGCCTTTCTTTCTCTGTTTTTTTTCTTCATCATATCATGGGGATCTTGGTCTTTTTCAACATTTTATCTGTCTTTCAACAGCTGTTTTAGCCATTAGGTTAATTGAAAAAAAAAATAATTCCCTAGTTTTTGACTAAGCTTCTCAAGGACTCGTTTTGTCATTCCATCGCCGAAGATGTGTCATTCCGTCACGCTAATTATTGGAAGTTAATAATCAAATGCATAGAATTTTACAATTTCTCATTGGTTCTTATGCCACATCTGCTTTATATTCCAAAATATACACATTTTCATTCAAAAACGCAGTTGCTATTTAAAAAAATATACTAAAACATGTGACGGAATGACACAAAAAAAAGTTACTTTTATTTAATATATTAAACTTAAAATGACTTAAAGGCTATGTTTTAAATGTTTAAATTTTGTACTATATGCATATTTTTATCGAAATATTGCAAAAGAAAGATACATTTCTTTTATTTTATAAGTATTTTTCAAGAAAACAATTTGAGCACAAATGTGAAGAATTCACTTGTCAGCCATGTGATTACTTTAGAATGCTGCCAGATTCAAAAAACTTAAAATTATCAAAAATTAAACAGTAATATGTAGACTTTGGCTATTTCTGAACATATTTTTAAAATTAAAATATGCAATTCATGAAAAAAAAATTTCACTTAAAAGTTGACACTTTCGTGGAATTGCCCTGTAGTGAAAAATAGCAGTTCAATCATAAAAAAAAGTAAGCTAGAACAGTTACTAGTTTTCAATTATCAAATATCTGGAAAATTATTTTATCAGCAATTGCATAAACTCCGTAGTTTATTATGAGAGAATACTTTTTATTTCTGATTTTGAAAATTAAAATAAAACAAATTCGGGTTTAGCTGCTTTAAGCCCTTTTCTGTTTTGATTTATTATTTTAAATGATACTTACTTATTTTGTATTTTTCTGAATTTGTAAATTGTTTACGTGGCTTTAATTCTGTTCCTTTCACGTAGCTAAATTTTACACATTTATCGCACGAAGACAAACCTTTCTTTACTAGAAAAAGATTAAAACTTAAAATCCCCATTATTATTACTACTATAAAGATTATGATCTTTTAATAAGTTCGCTGGGTATTAAAATGCTTAAAGCACAAAACAAGAAAAAAAATTCCGAATACTATTTAGCTCTAAATGCATCGTAATTTTAGAAAAATAATGAAACTCAAACAAAAGTTGCATTTCTAATCGTGACAAGATTATAAAGTGAAGCATAAAGCCAGACTGAAGAAATAAATTTTTCCGTGTCATTGCAATGATACGCAATTCTGAAAACATTGATGTAATTTATTGCAAAATACTGAAATGCTATTTATTTTACTATCAATCTGATAAAACAATTACTTCAAGAATAAAAATCTCATTATTTCATGATTCAAAGGTTTATTTTTATAAGTTGATCACAAATCTTACATAGCTTCAATTTTTCAGTTTTCACGTAAGTGCGAATTATCTTGTTCTTTTAATTCAATTTAATATTATTATATTTTTTTGAAATTTATTATAACTTTATAAATAATAAATTAAGTAATTATGTATTTTTAATTTATAAATAGATATATTTATAAATAGATATATTTATAAATTTCTAGCAATATTTTAGAGAAAATATTGTTTTATATACAAATAAAACCAATGTCGCCGGATTATATATTTCAACAATTGCGTTAATGTTGTGTTTTATATCAAATCAAGGTATGAAATTGATTTAAGCAAATTTTAAGAAGAAAACTTTAAGAAAAATGCTTTAAAAGCATTTAAAATTACTTAAAAGCATAAGCATTTCTAGTGCAAAAAATGGTCTAATATATATTCCATAAAAACTTAATAATCTGTTAATATTATCTTCATTATTTATGTTTATCACTAAATTATAAATTAGTCTTAGATGCTCACACTAAAAAAAATATTTAGCTAAATCTACCAGAATTTTTTAAATTTAGCATGCTTCTGTTGCTATTGTAACATTTTGGTCATTTTATTTCAGAAGCGTTTGAGAAAGGAATTTGGTAAAATTAACTATTACATATGATTTTAAAATCCATTAAGAAATTTCGTAAATGTGGAAAAAGTTGGCAATTTAATCATGATACCTTTGAGCATGACATAAAACAATTTATTCGTCAAAATTTACTTTCCAGTTTTGTATTTATTACTAAATCTGTGGTAGCAGGACGGTAAAATTTTTAGGCCAAAATTACCAGTAAACCATTAACATAAAAACGGAAAAATTACCAAATAAATGGTGTAAACACCTTATATATTAGCTTTAATATCAGAATTATGTTTTTCAGCAGATTTTTATTCTCTCTGAATTAATATGATTTAGGGGACTTCATTCTCAAAAAATTTTGAGATAGGTAAATAGTTTGATTTTGTTTGAAGTTATCAGTCATGCGTGGTATAGTTTTATCAACTCTTGCATAAAACTTCTTAAAGGCGATTTTAAAATTTCATTGAAAGAAAAGATAATTTTAAAGGTCTTGGATTAGTAAATAATTTTGGTTCAGCTTTGTACTTTTCTTTATATTAAAATCTAAATTTTCAATGAACTCGTTTCTATAATTTTTAGTGAAATAGTAGTTTTAAAATTGTTTAGTATAATTTTTTTTAAATGTAATTTTGGGTATTTTTATTTATTTTATTTTTTCGAATCTTTTAAAGTTATTAATTAAAGGGATTCTGCACTTTTTTGACACCTATATTTTCTGATGATTTATGGATTTTTAATACATATTTAATTTTAAATAAGAGGGATAACTTTAATAATTATTTTAACAGGAGTGCATAGTTTTTTTATTTAATCGAATTTTGTGTCATCATTAACTAGCTAATTCACTAAATTCTTTGAATAAAATATTGATTAAAAAATACTTAGTAATACATTTGTTTCAGGAAAGCAAAACTAAGAAAATGTATAAAGTTATTATGGTCTTACTTCTTGTAACCTTGGCAACAGTTGATGCGAAGGACTGCCATTGTCCACCCCTTATATGTCCCCTAAATGCGAGATCTAAAAGAAGTCCTGATACCCCAATTTGTCCATCATGTCCTAACAGAAAGTGCCCTCCACTCATGATTAGACCAATTGATGATTGAGTTTATTTGGGAGAATAGAAGGTAATTTTAGAAATATTTTTCCTAAAAATACCTATAAATAATGAAATGCACTTCGATTCTTAATTATTATCCAATTTTGACATTTCGTAACAATAGTCAAATAATCAGCAGTAGACTGTCATTCTAATTAACCGTAAAATTTACGTCAATAAACATTTTTTGCCCAATTGTATTGAAACCGTGTACGGTATGCTATTAAAACTATGCAAACTCTACCAAACTCTACGGTTTTTCAACCATTTTTAGGTAAAATGGTTTCAAAACTGTAAAAAAAAGAATTTTTCTTGATATTAGAGCTAGGCTTTTTGTTAAAGAAATTGGAGAGTGCAGGTCGCTGGAAACTCTTCATGTGCTGAAGCTAATGGAGAAAATACTGTAGTGGACTCGAACCCCCGTTCTCTCAGCCATAAGACAAACAGATTATGTGTCTCTGCTATAATGTGTTCACAATTGCAAGAAAATAAGAGGCTTCATTAAGTGGGCTTAATTGGTACTATAAAATTCTGGTTGATTAACTGCATTAGATGAAATCAATTAATAAACGGTTTTTCTTATAGTTAATAGTTTGATTATCATCTTATTTATGGTTATTTGACTGAACAATTAATAATAATCAAACTGAAATCCGGCACAAAGCTGTAATTAAAATTTTGGCGCTTTAAGAAATCGTAAAGCGGGAAACGTTTTCTTTTACTTTTTAACACAGATTTCGGTAACATTAATAAAAATATATTATTTAAAAATTTTACTTTTTCAGATCATCGATCGCCCTTGAATGTGAAAATTCAAGTTTGAAGACCCGAAAAAATAGGAATTAATTGATTTTATTTCAAAACTTACATTTGTCATTCAAAGATTATAAATAAATTAAGCTTTAGGCACTGATTTTACTGAAATTAACAAATCTTTATCAGAATGAACTAAAAATAACGTTTAGGACCACTACTTCCGGCATTAATAATAAAAACCATTGCTTTGTAATGAAATATTTACAAATTATTTGTTGAACTTTAAAACAGATAATTATGACTTTAGAAATTGATTAACTAATATTAACCCTCTGATTCTCTCTTGATAAATTGCTTCTTTATTGGTTTTGGTAATAAAAAAAATAATAGTTTGAATTAATTTCAAACTTCATTTTTTATTGCATTAAAATAATCTGCAATTCATTTTTGTATAATTTCGAAATTGTTCATTTTTTGTTTTCAGGAACTTAAAGGCAAGTGCAAAACTCTAAAGCAGAAAATTGATTGCGATATTTTCTAACATATTTTGTTTATTTTAAAAATAAAGAATTATATAGATATACTGTGTAATAATTTATTCGAATTGAATCAAAATACAATAAATTTTGTAATTGAATGATGTGGTGAAATAAGTGAAATGGAACAATGCCCTCTTTTAAACAGTAGTTTTTAATTTACGGCTTTATTTCATTTATTTATGGATTTGTTTGCTCTTATTTTTTTGAACTCCTGCTGAGAGAGTTTTGTATATCATGGTAAATCCCTCTAACAGAGATGAGGATTTCGTGAGTGATACCATTAAAGTTTTTATTTAAATTTTTAAATGCATAAAAAATCTTGAAGTCCAAGAAAAAATGTAGTGTAGAAAATAAATTATTTAAAATTTCCTGCAAAACAGTTTTTTTTTAAGATTCATATTTTTTTCTAAAAAAAGTGTTTACTGGAAAAGCCAATAAGAAATGAAAAGGGAGGAAGTGAGCTGCTTTTAACACTCTGTCCTAAGTTTATGAAAAATTTGTTTTCTACAAAAATTGTGCATTTTATTGTCTATAGCACTATATTAAACGTTTTTTATAACATTAAACCTTAAGGAGAATAAAACAATAAGAAAATTGTGTAGCAGTGTAAAAATGATTGTTTCTTCTTAATTTCTTGTTAATACTATCAAAACTATGCTTTTTGATAAAAAATAAGTTTATAAATTATAGTAAAAATTTTCCTATCTAAATGCACTAAACAGCTATTTTATAAATATTTAATGAAATAAAAAACTGAAGAAATAAAAAATGGAGCAAAAGAATTTGGGTCTTCGAATACTAAAAATTATGAAATATGAATACTAAAAATAAATTAAAAAGTAAGAAAAAATGGAAAGAGAGTTTCATAAAAGAGTATACTATAAATTTCGAGGTCTGTCATAATTTTTTGGAGCATAGCATAAAAACCAATCATTTGATGAAATAACCTTTTAAGTTGCGTATTTTTTACAAAATGTTTGGTATTAAGAATTTTTTTTTTATTTCCAATGCAGCAGGAGATATAGACATTATCCTAACGCCGTACAAAGATCAAAAGAAAAGAAAAATACAAATACAGAAAGATATGAAATGCACAAAATACGAAAACAAAAGCAAAACATCAAACACAAAAATTAAATCAAGAACTTAAATTGAACAAAAGTTCTCTGGCCTCCCAGTATCGGGAGTAGATGCAGTTCTTTGTGAGAACTGAACAGTTGAAAAGATGTTCAGCATTCATCGTCGCACCACTGCGGCAGAGGGGGCAGGCAGGATTATCCACTATTTTAAGACGGAAAAGATGGGAGTATAAGCAATCGTGCTTGGTAGCAATACGAAAGGCAGCTACAGCACTGCTTCTTGGGCAATCGGAGAGATTAATGATGTCATTTCCCCACGATTTTTCTTTCGTCCTTTCTTTTAGCAATGATATATGTGTTGTCTTAATTGCATTATTAATCATTAACGAAGTGGATTTATAGCTAACCAAGTTATTTGGGGATTGATTAACAAAGCAACCTTTTTTGGCCAGTGCATCAGCTTTTTCGTGGCCGGGGATACCACAGTGGGATGGGATCCATTGTAAGGCAATTGTTTTATATTTTTCACCTATATCTGTCATTAAAGATTTACATTTCACAATGGACAAAGAGCTAGGGGCTTGAGAGTAGTTGGCAATGGCCAGAATCGCAGCTTGGGAATCCGAGAAGATGACAGCTTGATCGAAAAGAGAAGGACGAGCATTTAAATGAGTTAAAGCTACTTTGATTGCCTCAACCTCACCATCAAAAGCTGTCTTGACTGTTCCCAACGAAATATAGTGGGTGAAATGCTCACCAAAAATACCAGCACCGGCAACGGTATCCATCTCAAGCTTTGAGCCATCTGTATATATGTGCAACCAAGCTTCAAGAGGAAAACGATTGTGGATAGTCTCCATCCCCGTGCTGAATAAAGCTGCTGTACAATCCTGGGCTTTTAAGACAGGACTCATAAGGTCCCGGTGATATAATATTTTGCTAGCTTCCATAGGGTTTAAGGGGGGAAGCAAAGGTTCAATCCGGGAAGGCATATCAAATTCATCCATCACTTTTAATACAGCTTGAAGGTAGCCGTCCTGAGTCTTCAGCCTACAAGGTTCAGACTTGGTCAACATAACGCTATGAGGTAGGCGAATTAGTTTCTGATAGAGCTTTAAAGCTGATTTCTTTATTTCATATTGTATAGGTAATTCATTGGTATATAGCGGAAGTGCGTCAATGGGTGTGGTCTTGACAGCACCGGGGACAAGACGAAGTGCATTATTTTGCAGTCGTTGGTACTAAGAAATATAATTTTAAAAAATAGAAATTTTGGTAAATCGTTACCCATATGAACAGATAAATTACTAAATGTAGATGTAAACGTATAGAAAAATAACCAAATGTAGATAAAAACTTTAATTAGCTGTAAACGTGTTGGTCGTGAATTGAATCGCAAACTTTTCATAAAATGGACATATTTCAGAAAAGATACATTTGCAATACAGTATTGTAAACTAAGCATAAATAGCGTATACAAGTATCTCGACCCTTGGTAGATGAGGGATAGAGCATTCCCGTCTCAATGTGGTAAAACGTATTCGAATCCCAGCGATGGATGGTTCATACCAATTTTACTCCCCGATTACTCTGAACACAGTACTGCTGTAAAACATCCTCAGTGATAGACTGGTTTTGGGTTGATAAATTGTCTCCATCGGGCAAAACTTGAGAGCTTTTCGTAGTTTTCCTTTCCATGTAACGCAAATATAGGTTAGTTAACTCAACAATATTTCCTACGGGCTAGTTTGTTCGAATGCTTAATCCAGGATTCCCTAGTCTTCTAGGTAGGGCTCTAAATTACAAGGAATAATTAACCATTGATAGTTGTTAACATTTAGTTAGTAGTAGTAAATTTAATTATTTGAAACAAAATGCTAGTAATATCAAGGAAATTAAAATATACACTTGTGAACGACAAATTTGTTAGTTTTATATTTTTTCCAATTACATTTGCCACTCAAATAAAATTGCAATAGTTTTTGTTTCACACATAATGGATGATTTTATCTTTCAAAATGGCGTATTAAATTAGATATTTTTTTAATTATATTCAGTGTATGTAGCAGATTAAAATTATTTTAGGAAGCTCAAGAAAAGAAAAATGAATAAAATCATCCTTGCTTTTCTTCTTTTTACGTTATCAATAATTGATGCTCAAAGTTGTGATTTTCGACTTACATGTCCACTAAGGGCAAGAGCTAAAAATAATCCTGAAATTCTCTGATGTCCTAACTGTCCAATAAGAAAATGTCCACCACTCACAGAAAATCCAGATTTATAAAATATTTTGGTGAATAAAATGTTCTTTTTACTCTGTTTCGCTGTCACAAGAAACTTGCTTGAAAAAGTTTGATGAATCAAAAATACTTTTAAATTATTTCATTGATATATCAAAATAAAGCAGTAAAAAATGCCTATAAATAGGAAAAATATTTTTTATATATATTTTTTTTTCAAGTTTAAAAAAGAAACAGAGGTAAGCTGGTTAGCCATAATACCCACTGAATTCCCATATTTCTGTTGTGCGAAAAGGTGTGCTGAGAACATTGGTAATACATTTGAGGATAAAGTAATTGGAATCTTATACTTACTGCCAATTATGATGAAAAGTACCAGCAATAAGGGAGTCAATTTTTTTCACCGTAAATTTATTTTTAACAAAATATATTACAGAACAAAAAATTCTGATTAACCGTAATTTTTTGCAGTAATAATTACCGTAAAATCACTAAATCACTCTAATTAAATAAAAATTGCTGTAAAAATTACTTAATAATATTTTACGATAAAGATAGAGATTTTGCGGCAAAAAAATTTTTTCGAATGTTGACCCAAAGTGCCGGTACTTAATGCCATAATTTGATACGAAGATTTCCACAGTGCATCGTAAAGTATATCATTATTTAAAGAAATGATGCATCTTGAGCTTTAATTGAAATCGTGTGTAAAACATCATAAAATTGCATGAAATAGGAGCAAATAAATAAATCTCTACGTGACATTGAAATGAAAAGGAAAGTACTCAAAAGGAATGAAGTTTATTTCACAATAAAGGAATGCAATTTGCATTACTTCTTGTCTGTTCAAATAAAAAGAGAGAAATAGCTCATTTCAAAATTGTTTTTACATTACAAATCTGAAATCATTTTGATACATTGTCTTTACTTGTAAGTATATGCTACATTTTGATATAGAAAAAAACATATGCAAAATGCATGTTTAAAATTTTTTCATTCTTATAAAAATAATTTTAGTCTTATTCATACTGCAGTCATATGCATACTAAACATTAAAAACAATTTGTTTGAAGCAAATAACTTAGGAAAATGAAGCAGAATCTATATATATATTTCTCTTACAAGGCGACAAAAAAAGCCTCATTACAACTCCCCGAATGGCGACGCTAGAAAATCGACCAATGATTGCCGCTAAAAATGTCACATGCCAAATCTAGCCTAGGTGGCTTAACATATAGCGCTTTTAAAAACGGAAACTGAAATAAACAGAGTGAGCATTCTCACCAAATGTGATCTCTTCCGAAATTCACCCTATCAGCTGCGGCAATCTCATACTATTAAGCTAGGCAGAAGTGAGTAGTCTTTGTCGATAGACCTCTATTTTAGTATTTTGTCGAAAGCGCTTTTTTTCACGAATTTATGTATTACGAATTTATTTGACGATTTTTGATTTATAGAACGAATTTATTTGTTTTATTATTTTTATTAGTTATTCATTGAAAAATGAGTCTCAGTCGTGCTGTTACGCTTTAAGATTTTATACTATAGCACATTTCTAATAGGTTTAACGAATTACATGTCATTTATTTGAATTCAAATTTATTTTAATGACTCAGTATTTCCTAAAAATATGTAATTTTTTAAAAAAAAATTTTTTATATGGATTTGAATGATAGTTTTGAATTCTTAGAATTTTGTGCATTTGCAATGTACCTAAGTTAGAACCGAGCGAAGCGAGCTTTGTTTGCGAAGCAAATCATGCAAGATTGCGTAGCAATTTTCGGGGGTTGGCGAGCGTTAGCGAGCTGGGGGCGCAGCCCACTAATAGATAATATTTATCTCCAGGCAGATGTGTCTCAAAGGCCCGAAAAATGAAAAGTCGCATGATTTACATATTTATGAAGAGCATGATATTCGGTGATGGTATTCGGTCACACGCCGTAGTCACTATATTTTAATAATTAATAATAATAAATTGTAATCAGTATCGATCAAGAGTCCATTGTATTTTAAATATACTCACATTTTGCATCTACTCAAGTCTTTAAATGCTTTGAATAGATCTTTTAAGAAGCATACAAAAAATCTAAAACTTTAAAAATTTCTAAAAGTTGCTTTTAATGGAAAAATACATAAAACATGCTTTTTGTGCAAAAAAGTATTATATTGATACTCAATATATGTATACATGTACATAAATATGCACAGCCCCATAGCCTAATTATTAGACTCACTATAAGAGTCTATGCAAAATCTTAATTATCAGGTGATACTATAGAGTTTTATTGTTTTATACGAGACTGAAACCAGTTTGCACTTGTTTTCTTTCGGGTCCAATCCTTGTCCAATTGGTTAAATTAAGCGATGTATCATATAAATTCGACGATTGGATAAATTAGACGATATATTGTATAAATATGAAATACTTACTATCAGGTATTATATTATTGTTGCAATAATTAGATCAAATTATTAGACACATTGCAGTTTTTTAATAATTACATGTTTTGCATGAGTTTATATGCAATACTTCTATATTTAAACATGCATATAATGGGCTTTTATTCAGGAAATTCTTTACATACTTCCTATTTGTATTTATTTAACGTATAGCATTACATTGTTACCTAATTGATACACGAACGTAAACAAGTGCAAGCCCCGGTTTCAGGTGCGTAAAACAATATATATCAGTGGTTGTTAACTGGCTGCCCGCGGGCCCCTTCTGGCTCACCAAGCCTTTTTTTGACAACTAAAATATATTAGTTGTCCTTTTCTGCAGACAATTTTCGTAAAAACTCCATATTGGTTTAAAGTACTTTTCCTTGCTGAACAAACCTAATCTCTTCGTTTCTGTGAAATGTAATATACCAACTGTGCAAAAAAATTTATTTCTCAGGCAAATATCTACTTCTTAATTTAATTTGTAATTCAATAGTTTTGAATCAGACATTAATCTTTAATGCTCCTTCAAACAAGAAAGAGTCATATACAAAATGTTGATAAAGTAGCTGCCCACCATTTGACTGGTGTTTTTAATTGCGACCCCCAGCCTCATATGTAAGCTGGAAACTCCTGATATATATATATATATATATATATATATATATATATATATATATATATATATATATATATATATATATATATATATATATATATATATATATATATATATATATGTATATATATATATATATATATATATATATGTATATATATATATATATATATATATATATATATATATATATATATATATATATATATATATATATATATATATATATATATATATATATATATATATATATATATATATATATATATATATATATATATATATATATATATATATATATATATATATATATATACATTTCATTCTAGGAAAATCAAGAAAAAATGCGCAAGATTGTGTTTATTATTCTCCTTGTAACATTGACCACTGATGCTGTTCAAAGTTGCTATTGTCCAGTTCCCCCACATCTTAATTGCCCACTGAGTGCAAGGGCTAAAAGGAGTCCTGATATTGTTCGATGCCAACATTGTTCGAATACAGAATGTCCACCACTTCCTTCGGGACCTGATTCATAGTTGCCTTTTCGGAATAAAAGGTATTTTTCAACTCATTTCGTTCCCTCTTAAGTTTACTCTTAAAAAAGTCTCAAAATTAAAATTTAATAACTCAAAAACTGTTCGACTGTTTTCGTTCAAATAATTTGCTATTTAAAATTAAATGTTTTTGAAATTGTATAAATATTTGCATTATTTGCAATTAATAAGTAAAATTGATTGAAGAAACAAAATAACGAATAATTTTTGGAAATCATATTTTGCATGAAATTATCTTTAGATCAACAAATCTTTTATTTACGGGCCAAAACTTTTCGGTTCTCGTTCGTAAAAAGTTATCAAAATATGGCAAAATATGCCAATAATAAAATTATTACAGTATAATTAAGAATCGAAATATATGCCGCAAAATTGGTAATTTACTCTAATAAAATAAATTATACTTTAAAAATTAATGTACAATATTCTACGATAAAAATTTATTTACGGCAAAAATGGATTTTACGGAGTACGCAATCATTATATCCGAAATTTTTCATTTTTTTCTCTGCATTTTGCACACTGTTAGAGATTTTAATACTTAGTGTATCATAACAATGTTTATAGATTAGTTTTAAAATTAATGTGCTGTAAAGTTGAACAATATTATTACACTTCCCAGACTTGACAAGCATGAGCCATATTATCATTTACATTTGCAGTGATTTTGATTTTAATATGGACATAAGCCAAATCATATAATCATACGTCTTAAAATTAGCACCATCGTTCGTCTTGGTTGAAGTGTTTCAATTTAACATCTTATTTATAGTGCATATAATGAGCACTATATTAAGGTTAAAGGTTGTTATTAAGATTTAACATAGAAACAATTGTTATAGGAATTTAAAATGATTAATTGACTTAAATTAAAATGAATTAAAATGACTTGTAAATTTAAAGTGGTCCAAATCATTTAATAAACCATTTAAATTGTTTAGAATGCAGCAAGGTTTAAATTAGTTTAAAAAGATTTAATTGAAATTATTACTGGTTAAGATATTTTAAATTACTGAGAAGCCCATCACTCGAGCCCCTCCTTGCTTCCCTCACCGACCTCCATGGACAAGTAAGGACAAATCTACCAGAATATTGCAAAATTTACCCAGTTTTTGGCTCTATGTGAAAAAGGTTATGGAAAAGGTTTTACAGAAGCGATTTTGAAGGGATTTGCTAGAATTAATAGTAATATATGTTTTTATTACAGTGATAAAATTTGGTTAAGATGGTATAATTTGGTAAATTTTTCATGATATCATTAAGCATGGCGCAAAAAACATTTATTCGGTTGAATTTACTTTTCAGTTTTGTATTTTGAACTAAATGAGTAGCAGTAAGAACTATAAATTTTAAAACCAGAACTTCTAGGCAACCGTTACAATATGAACAGAGAAATTACCAAATGAGTGTAATAAATACCGTATATTTTAGTTTTATTAATTTTTTCAGTCTTTTTTTTTTACCAGAAAATCATTACATTACAATACGGTAGTTTTACCAATTTGTTTCTCCTTGCCTTGCTTTTGTTTTCCTTGGTTTTATTAAAAAAATTATTTTCCACAAAGAAAGAATATTTTTTTAATAAAATAAATATTTATTGTAATCAATAAAATTATTATATTCAATAAATTATTACAATTTATTTCAATAAATAAGATTATAGTAAAATATGCATTTATTATAATTCTGGGTAAGAAAAATTTGTTAATCAAAACAAAATGAACCATTATATTCTAAAAATTGACAAATTAACTTGAAAAAAATATAATTTAATCATTCAAAATACAGATTGCGTGAATAAATAAGAAGAAAGCGCTGAACTAAAATTATTAAAATTGTTATAACGGGTAAAATAGGAAATATCTTTTATCAGCATTTCGTCCGATATTTTTAGAAATTATAAAAAAATGCTAAAGTTAATAGTGATGTACCAATCATCATACTTCATGTGAACTGTTAAACATTTTCAAACAACCTAGATCCATACTATAAATAAATTGTGCATTAACCTTAAGGCGATGCCATTTTTAATCAATGATATATGTTGCAAGTTATTCATTCCATCTTTCAACTTGCTTTACGATAGTAGTTCACCATTAACTGAAACATATATGTTCCCTCTTATATGTCCCAAGTCTCAGAAATTTACCGATGTTTATATTTAACTGTAGTACAATTTTTTTTAAAAAGTGTAATATTAAAAAAAAAACTTTTTAGACTTAAAATATTAATATATTTCTTGATCACGTGTTACATAAGACCTGGTGATATATTTTAAAAGTTAAAAACCATTATATAGAAAGATCGGATTAATGCATTCAAAACTTATCAAACTCGAGTATATTTTAATAGTTAAGAAAAAAAATCAGATAGATTTTCAAAACATGTCATAAATTAATCAAAGAGTGTATCAGGAAATAATTTTTTAGAAACTGATCTTTGGCATTTTAAGACTTTGAAGGGGTTTTGTTGAAATGGGGTATGAAAAAAATGCTAAAGGGAAAAATTTCCTTGATTTATTTTAGAACAAAAAGAAAATGGATTTCTTTTTTAAAATTTTAAATATATTTTAATTGAAAAAGGTCTTTTTTTTGGTTTTAGATTGCTGTTTTTGAATTATATGGTGAAAGAAGATAATTTGTTATAAATTTTGTATATTGTTCATAATTTTTTAATCAATTGAATAAAAAAGTAACTGTAAGAAATGTATGTAAAATAAAACTTGAAAAAAATGAATGTGACTACTATTTAATACACCTTAAAATGATTGTAATGTTTCTAATATATTTGTAAAAAAATCTTGAACAGAAATTAATATGATGAGAAAAACAACCAAATCTTGGTGATAAACATCAAATTGGGATAATACTTGTTTTCAGGTGTCAAATTGAAATGGTTTAAACACACGAAAAGAAAATGACTTTAGCCTCCGGTGGTATTATCCTATACAAACTGTTTGCCCCACACTTAATCACGCATGCGCAATAGATACGTGAGATTTATCATTTGAAAAGCTAATCTAATTGGCTCATTTTAGATGCTATAAATAAAAATATGATATTTAATACTATATGCCGGGAAGCGTAGAAGTGGAAGAAGATGGTATACCGCAGTCCGAAGTATGCAGTTAAGTATCACTTAACCTTAGACAACATCAGTGTAGAATGTGTCAAGCAAATGTATACCAGACAGTCATACTTAATCTTAAAAAAATATCAATGTAGGGTATACCGGGCAGTCACACTCAACCTTGAAAGAACATCAGTTTAGGGTCGTTGCTGTTGTCGTAGACCATTAAAACACAGAGGAGCAATATGCGATTCTGTACCCCCAGATGTATAATTCTTTAATGGGAAAATGGAGGACTTTGTGACCAGACAGATTTAATGTGCACCAGTCATAATTTACTACACGAGGAATCTTAAGCCGGTTGGATTCCAACTCCCGTTCTCACTAACATGAGTCCAGTGATCATGAGTCTATCCCGGTCATCAGTTCAGGGTATACTAAGCAAGTGTAAGCCGGGCATTGATTTTTTTTTAATCTTTGTTATGTTGGCAGTGACTAATGATGTTATGCTGACAGTATTATGTAGTGTTGATGTTTTTTTTATATCTTTGTTATGTTGGAAGTGGCTCGCATCATTGGTGCGGTTAACCAATGTGTTGATTTTATTTGTTGGATAATGGTATTAACTATTCTTCTGTATATTTTCACTCTGACAAATCAAAATAAAATTTAACTATTTCTTATGGTGCGTGACTTGTTAGTTGTGTTCAACTCGTAACGAAATTTTGCTAGAATAAAGTATCAAATTAGTATCAGTTGCAAAGCAAATTGAAATTCTAAATTTCCTTAAAAAATCTGAAATTTCGGTCATCCTTATTTTTTTCCACAGTTAGTAAAGTTTAAACTTTTGATTTTACATTATCTTCATTTTAATTCAATCAATAAATTCAAGATGGTTGCTAAATTTTATTTCAAAAAAGATCTAAATTTTATTTCAGATGTCTGCATTTAGTTTAAAACAATATATTTAGTATCCAACGCTACTAAATTTCTTAATAATTGTCCTACAGTAAAATTACCAAAAGTTAGAATGGGGTAAATAAATATGTCAACAAAAGTGAAGGAAGAAAATTAGATATTTGAAAAGATTTTGAAATGCTGCTGAAGTTAATCGCATAAAAAATTTATAAACCAATGTTAGATTTCTCTTTTTTGTTCTCATAGTTATGATTATATAAATTAAAAATGTTTATCAAAATCTCTGAAAATGAAAAATAAGGAACAAAAAGTTACGAAAGCAAATGCAAAAATGAAACATTTTCTTTCTTCTGAATGTTTTCAAATAAATTATTTTATTATGGTCAATGCATTATTATTAACTTCGTTAATAATAATGCTCTGCTAATATGAAAAAAACCCAAGAAATTGAAGCTGAAGACATGCTTAATAATATGAAAACTTTACCTTTTTTCTCCCCTGTCTATACATAGCTGCGATCTTAATACCTTCTGATTTTAAAGTCATTTTTATTCCTGTTAACAAAATAAAATTTAAATAATTTCCCCTTCAAGTCCAGAGTCTCTAGTTGAAATTGTGCTGAAATATACCTGCTGCGAACAACTCTCCTTGTGTATAGCATGGAAAAATCGATTTTGATGCAGTTTGCTGCTAAAAATCCGGAAAGGCCAGGACTAACGCTCAGTTGGTTAAAAAACCTATCACTACAGAAAATCATTGGGACGCTTACCACATATCTTGCCAGTGCGACTTTGGCTAAATCGAATAAATTAAACTCATCCTAAAATCCATTATTAAGAATGTGAGAAATCTTCTAATGCCGCACATGTGTTGGAATCTTAGTCAGCTCCTGTTGTTTCGTTGAAATCTTAGTCCATTCAAATGAATGCTGATTTCTCTTTCTACCACCACAGAATTTCGATTTTTGATTTTCATTTTTTGTTGCAACGTTACGTGTTCTGTTCCAAATTTCTTTTCCTTCCTCCTTTACATCTGACGAATCTTGAGAATGAATGATTATTTTTTCGCGCTCGAAACTTTTATGGAAAATTTTAAATACAAATGAAACTTTCTTAATATTAAGCATGATGTTCTGTATTTGACTCATCCATTTTTATCCGAGTTTAATTTATAATACCCAAGAATGGTTGAATGCTAATACTTAGTACATTGGACTTATATAGTAAACAATAGTCTCAATCTTGATATAATAGTAGAATTTTTTTAATATCTTTTTTTGGGTGACTAATAACACTGTACTGTTTGGAGAAAAAGACCCAATACCAATTTTGCTAATTTTATGTAAGCTGCTAACTTTTATGTAGTATAATTACGACCCCCATTTCTTTTATCCCTCATCGTTTTCTGTGGTGAACACATTTATTCTACTTTTACTAGTTCCATCAATATTTGATAATTCAATGACCATGCATTTGATTTAGAGGAAGAAAAATTATATTATTTTCACTGTTAAATATCTTCTTAATAAGGTTCTAGACAGGAAAAAAATTCTAAAACAGGAACAGTTGTAGCAACGCGGAAGTTTTCTGGGATACATTTTAACGAAACCTTTGAAATTGAGCAAAATTAAAACTCCAAATAGAAATTCTAAAACTCAAAATCATATTCTAAATAGAAAATATAATTTCAAAATTAACATTGGAAAACATAAAAAATATATAATACTGGTGACTGATAACTGATACATACGACAACATCATGCAAAAGTAAAATAAGTAGGGGAAATTAAAACTGTCATGTTTTATATTACAACAACTCAAAATTCCAATTGCACAACTGAATGTGTATACATTTTGATCCATATCATGACAAGACTGTTTAGTAAGATATAAAATATGATTACATTTGTCCTATGTTTAATCTGTGTTATTTCGCAATAATCGTCTTATTTCGTAAGAATTTAAATTGCTGACTCTCTGATCAAACATCAAGTTGTGCATAAGAGAAAACTAATCATTTCACATTTAAAGGTACTACATTTTATATTGCGAATCACATCTCTTGAACAATTTTGATTTTTCATCTTTACTCGTAAGTATGTTATTTATTTTTAATTTCTTAATTTAGAAATTTATTATCCATTGCTTGATGTGTTTTTATCTATTGAACAAATTTTATTGCTGAATAATATAATTGGAATAATATAGAAGGCAAAGGGGGATCATTATTTCATAGCGGTTTCTTTTCAAATATTTTTTCATTATGTTTCTGCATACCAGAGTTCCTCAAAGCGAAATATTTAGTATTTCCCATCAACCTGGATGCAATTTTTTTAAATATTATAAATTTGAAATTTTAAACCAAACATTTAAATTAAATTTCAAGCTTTAAAGTTGAAATTGATATCTTTACGAAAAAATATTTGAATATTATAATCCTGGTAGATATTTTAAAATATCGAGTGTAAGTTTTTTTTTATCACTGATCAGGTGAAATATTGCCAGTATAATATAAGGTCAACACTTAATGTTTCAGTATTTCGTGCATTATTAGGTTCGACAAATTCACGTCAGAAAGTAACACCAGATAACTCTAACCAAAAGTCAACCTAATGCAAAAACTAACAAAAAATTCGTAACGAAAATAGTTCAAAAATAAACGAAAATAATGACACAATGAGAATCTGTATTTTTGATTTTAAATGAAAATGGCAAAAAGATCTTGCATTATTAATTCTATTTTATCATTCAGTTTAATGCATAGATAGCTGCTCTATAAAACTCAATACCACACGGGCAAAAAATCTTGCAAAGTTACCCTACTGTATGGCAATGACATTTATTGCAAAGAAAACCATAATTCTGGTAACCGGAGCTGCTTGTAGCTCAGAGAATAGAGCATCCACCTTACACAGAGGTTGGCTGGCTTCGAATTCCAGCTATGGCTGGTCGATACGAATACCGCATCCGGATCGCACCGACCACGGTGCTTACGTAAGAATATTCTCAGTTGTAGACGAGTCATGGGTTAGAGTCCCTTTATCACCAGGCTAACCGTGTCAGGTTTTCATGGTATTCCTCTCCAAGCAACGCAAATGTGACTTAGTTCCACCAAAAAGTCCACCACGAAGGCAAATTTCTCCTCCCAATATCTAATCAGGAGTCCTCTTTAATTCTGAAATTTGTTCAAAATTTCAAGGCTACGGAGTTGAGCATCAGTAATCGTAAACTCAAACAATTGGTTCAGCAAATTAATAGTGGTTATTAAATAATCTGATAATAAAGGCAACAATCGTAATAAACCATTCATTTAGTAAATTTTCCATTCATATCGTTACGATTTTCAAAAAATTTTAGTTTTTAAATTTACAGTTCTTTTTTACGCGAAGAATATTTAGATGATATATTTAAACTAAGATAATTTTTTTCTTGCTATAAAGATACATTTTTCAATAACATATTATCTGCTTTCCAATGTATACGTATTCAACTTTCTATTACATTACTTTTCCATTCATATCGTTGCGGGTTTTAAAAATACTTGTTCTTAAAATTATAGCTCTTTTTACCCGGAGAATACTTAAACGCTACATTTAAGCAAATGTATTTTCTTTTTTATTCCTAAAAAGACACATTTTTCAATAACACATAATCTGCTTTCCAATGTATACGTATTCAACTTTCTATAACATAATTTTTCCATTCACATCGTTGCGGGTTTCAAAAATACTTGTTTTTAAAATTATAGCTCTTTTTACCCGAAGAATACTTAGACGCTACATTTAAACTAATAGAAATTTTTTTTCTAAAAAGACACATTTTTCAATGACACATAATCTGTTTTTACGAGTATATGTATTAAACTTTCTATAGCGCTTTGTTTTCCGAAATGCATTACACGCAGAATTGCAGAAGTGGAATAACAATTATAATAGTTCTTAACATCAGTGCAATCCCCAAAATATTGCAAAATAAAATTACTGTTTATTTTTTTATTTCAGAGACTCCGGGCTGGTAAAATGTACAATATTATATTTGTTATATTGCTTCTAACCTTTGTAAGTGCTGATGCGCAGAACTGCCATTGCCCAAGATTTTATTGCTTAGATGGTGGAAGAGCCAAAAGGAGTCCTGACATTCCAATTTGTCCATTATGTCCAAGACCAGAATGTCCACCACCTCCAGGAACGGAAATCTCTTAAAAAAGTGGTTTTGACCTTTGTCGTAAGACAACCTTCTCAATTTAAAGGATATATTTTACCATTTTGTCTTAGAAAAAATAAATTTATATAAAATATTAAAAAATGTATATTAATTTTAATTTTGAGAACAAATAGAAATAAAAAGATAGAATACATAATCTTCAAAAGAATTATGGGATGGTGCTGTTACCTATTAAGGTATATTATTTTAGAAGTTTAAGTTGCAAGAGTGAATTTAAAGTTCAATTTTTAAAAACTCCACTACAGTTAAAAGAAACTAAATAGTATTTCTAAGATAAATCTAGAAGGCTTGTTACAGCTTATTACCTTTAGAAATACGAGTCATACTTTTGTAAGCTACATTGAAACTTTTTATTTCTTAAAACTACTAAAGAAAGAGTAAAAAATATGCAATCAAATAACGAAATACAAGTACTAGCCGGGAGAAATAATACTGCAATGCAATAAAAGAAACGACGTATAAAACACTTCACGATTGATTCTGAGAAAAGTGGCTTGATAACTTTTCTCCTTCTATTGCTAATGCTAAGAACAAAATAGAACTTCAAAAAACTGATAAAACAAAATTTATATTTAAAAACAAAAGATTTTTTTGCAATATTTAGCTTTCGATATAAAGATGCCAACTGTATAAAAAATCCAAATTTTGATTTTTTCTTTTACATTTCGTTTCAAAATGCAGGAAAAACAAAAAAAGCAATAAAATTTAATGTTTAAGGCAATAAAAATATATTACCCATTCAATACCAAGGATATTGTATTTTTGAACTATTTCCAAATTTTGGGACTTTTTGACGATCATATGTCAGCGTCCAATTTTTAGTGACCTTTTGAAAATAGAAACTTAAATAGTCTATATTATAAATATAAGAACTTGTACTAGCATGTGTGCAACCCTCTTAGGGGCCATTAACTAACAACTTCTTAATTGTTAATAAATGGCCCCTCAAATTTAGTTAGAGGATGAAAGGACCATTTTAGCACTTTAAACTAGATATCGTTCAAACATTTCAATCGGATCGCTCGGAAGAGGCATTTGAAAAAAATAATTTTTTTCCTTGACACAGCATTAACCATTATTTTAAATTAAAACTAGGTGTCATTTTGATCGTTTTTTTGGCATTTCTTACTTTATTTTTAAAGACTACACGTAAGCTTCGAAACTCATTTTTTTTCACTTTTCCTAAATTGTTTCTAACTATACTACATCAAAATCGCATGATTTCTCATGATTTGTAAAATAAATAATTATAGAAATACCTAAAGCAACAAAAAGGGGTCATTTTGACCCCCATAAAAAAAACTTTCATTTCTGAAGTTTTGCGTCTGTTTTTGATTTTGCACAAATGGAAACATCATAGAGAATATTTTTAAAACAGAAACTAGGATCGGCCATGTTAAAAATATGTCTCGTGGAATAGAAACAATGTAAATGCTGATTATGAGTGGTTATTCGTTATAATCATGAAATATTATACGAGAACAGTTATTGTCATTCTATAATAATGAAAAGATACGGTATGACGTTCAAGCATCATAACTTTGAATTCAACTGATATAAAGTCAAAAAAATGATTTTTTTTAATGTCGACTATGGTGAATTATGTATTTGAAATTTTCTTTTGTAGCATAACAAAAGAAGCAGTTACTGACCGAATCAGTGCCGAAGTTGTAGTATAATAACTTATAGTATAATGTAATATGTAAATAATGTAAATATTTACACTATTCCTTATATAATATCAATAATAGTGCTGTTAAAAATTAATGAACTAGGTAGACCGTATAGTATACAATATATACTGTCCACCTTGGTAGAATGTATATATGTTACGGTGAATGATTGAAATCTGGAAAATGTCGCCTCTCACCGGAGAATGTCAACAATCACGTAGTCGCTTGGTGTATGCCCGAAATATTTGCTAAATACCCTTATTTCAGACTCTCACCGGTGAATGTCAACAATCACATAGTCGCTTTGTTGAATGCCCAAAATATTTGTCATATCCAATTTTATATAAATTTATTCGTTAATATTATTATATTTATTTGATATATTTTTCTATATTTTAATACTTACTGACCATAGATTAGAAGAAACATCAGTGTTTGGAGTATCTGGCAAATATATACCGGGCAATGGCACGTGACCTTAAAAAAACATCAGTGTAGGCTATACAGGGCAGTGGCACTTAACCTTAAAAAAACATCAGTGTAGGGTATACCGGGCAAATGTATGCCGGGCAGTGACACTTAACCTTAAAAAAACATCAGTGTAGGATATACCGAGCAGTGGCACTTAACCTTAAAAAAACATCAGTGAACGATATACCGGGCAATGGCACTTAACCTTAAAAAAACATCAGTGTAGGGTTAAAATATCAAATAAATGTAATTATATCCACGAATAATTTCATATAAAATCGAATGTAATAAATATTTCAGACATTCACTAAAGCATACCTGTGATTGTCGACATACACCGGTGAGGTTCCGAATGTACAAGAATGTAATGAAATATTCGATCTTTCACCGACGTATTTGGTGCTTGTCGACATTCACCGGTGAAAGTCAACAACCACATTTCGGTCTTTCGCCGTGACATATACAAAAATATAATAAATACCTTTGTTAATTATTACATTCGTAAGTATTAAAAAAACTTCAGGTTGAGCTTATACTTCAGGTGTAAAATGTCGCATCTTTGGTTGATAAATTAACACCTCAAAAATTACAAAAATATGTACTTGAGGTTACGAAATAATGACCTAAAGTTACCTCATAGAACACTTCACTTTAATGAAAAACAATATTTAAAAATGTTAGATTTGATATTTTAAGATGAGTTTAGACTTGATATTTTTGACTTGATATTTTAAGATTGATTTATAATAACCGAAAATGTAAAATGGCACACCTTAGGTCTACAAATAAATACTTCAGCAACTATATAAACCTACACTTGAGGTTGAAAAATATTAACCTAAAGTAGAACATCGATCTCGTCACGTTCATAAAAACAACTTATCAAACAGTCAAAAAATACACTTGAGGTGCATCCAGAATAACCTTAAGTGTGTAATGAAACACCTTAGGTTGTTGAATAAATACTTCCCAAAGTGTAAAAAAAATATATATGTAATTTCTCCTAAACAGGTGTATTTCACCTAAACTGTTGAAAAGCAGCTAAAATCTCTTCTTGAACTAACTTTTATCTATTACCAAATTCCGCTTCTCGTAAATGAGGATTCTAATAGGACCGGTATGCATTTTTTAATCGTACCGGTGCTAATTACTAGTAAACGTCTGTATCTGGTCTGCATTTTTAAATCATACCAGTACTATTTAGGAGCAAACGTATCAACATCAACAACTAGACAAGTCGAGTTTCAAGCCACTTTAACTGTATTCCACCTAAACAGTCGAAGAGCAGCTAAAAACTATTTTTGAACTAACTTTTATCTGTTACCAAATTTTGAATCAAATAGGTTACCTATTACCAAATTTCGCATAAGCCTCACGGCTTATAATACAACTGGACTGCATTTTTTAATCGTACTAGTGCTATTTAAGAGCAACTGTCTGCATCTGACCTGTATTTTTTAATTGTGCAGGTACTACTTAGGATCAAATGTATTAACTTCAACTACTGAACAGGTCGAGTAACAAGTCACTTAAACTGTTGAAAAGTAGCTAAAAACTATTTTTGAGCTAAAATTTATCTATTACCAAATTTCGCATCTCGTAAGTGAGACTTGTAATAGGACCAGTATGCAATTATCAATCGTACCGGTGCTATTTAGGAGCTAACGTCTGCATCTGGTCTGAATTTTTTAATCGCACCGGTACTAATTAAGAGCAAACGTATTTCAGGGATTGAACAGGTCGAGTTTCAAGCCACTTGAACTGTGTTTCACCTTAACTATTGAAAATCAACTGTCACCTATTTCTGAATCAACTTTTATCTATTACCAAATTTCCATCTCGTAAGTGAGGCTTATAATAGGATTTATCTGCATTTTTTAATCATATCGAAGCAAACGTCTGAAGTTTGAATCGTATGCCATAGCTTTAAAGAATTAGTCTACGCCCATTGTGAATGTTAGCTTTGATTTTGTGGTTGAAGTTAAATTAATATTCCACTACGTTAGCCCTTGTAACTAAGGAGTTTTTGCGAAATTTCTTATTTTCACTTACGTAAGCTTGATATTTTTTCACGGGCGCATGCGCACTAAAAGTGCGGAAGAGCAATTAGTTGAAATTTTACGTACGAGGGCGCACAGAAGCTAATGTAAATTTGTGAAATCTCCCTAATATTTATTAAACTAACAGGAGAGGACCTTATTCTATACGTGAATGTGAGGATGATCATAAAACTTGTTTTCTACTTTCCAGTGTGCCGGCCAGGTGGCCGAGCTGTTAGCGCGCCTGACAGCGAAGTCAATGGCTGCGGGTTCGAATCCCGCTCAGGGCATGGATGTTTCTCTCTCTTGTGTGTGATGTGTGAATGTGGCTCACCCTATAAACGGGTTTGTGGCAGTGTGGCGTAGGTAATGTTGCTCGCCTCCGTAACTTTGGTTCACAGGTGCTCACTGGGTAACGTGAAATGAGTAACAATTCCGGCATCTTCTAAGGCGAAGAATAATGTTCCGTGCCTGCCATTTGAAAGAAAAAACATTCCAATGAAGAAAAAAATGAGGAAAACATTTTAAGTAATGAGCATTCTAGTTAGTCCACTTGCAATCTCGTAATTGTTGGATTGCGATATGATTCAATTGACCGATATGTACCTTCTGTTCTTACATGCTTCAACTGAACCGAGTTCCCATTTCCAAAAACTTTGACAGTCTGTAAATATGCGGAAAAAATGGAGTCTTAAGAAGCTGGTCACACTTGAATTTTTCAGAAAGCAACATCAGTTTACCTCAGCATTTTAAAGGATAATAACACTGTTACTATAGTAACAATTCAAAAACTTAATATAATTCTTATATGCTGTTCAACAATTGGTTACATGGGGTCTACTTATTCACTTAATCATAAATACTAAATATTTTTGATTGTGGTACGGTTTAGGGAGCAGTGTTTCACAAATTAAGTAATCACTTTCCGAAATCGTACCCCTTGCAGCACTTGCAAAAACAGTTAATTCTTAGTACTTAGTGAACAAATATTAGGACCAAAAATAATATAATTAGTAGAATGACTGTGTTTCATGATTAAAATATTTAAAATGTAATGATCAGTGACCTCTGGGGGATAAAAATTTAAATGTGAAAAATATTACGTTTTAGGCAACTCTAATCTATGTAGTAAAAAATTTCATTTATTCAGCGAGATCTTCATTTTATAAGCTCGTGTTTGACTTAGTGTTATAAAGAACGAAAAAATAAGTAAATAGATAAAAAAATAAGGGAATAAAAGATTGGATGTAGCTAGACGTAAATCTTAACTTAAAACACGAAATTTTTAAAGATGAAGAAAAGACTTATAGATTAAAGCCATTTCCAATTTTAATTGTTATATGACATAATGCTATCGTCATAGACTGTTAACAATTAAAACTATTTTTTATTTATTACTTCTTATTGTGTCGAAAATTTTGTATTTTTATGTTTATGTATCTTTTTCCAAGTATAGTTGATTATTTTAAAAATCCAATTTCTGCACTTTTCATTACAATTATATGGAAACAAACAGTTATTATATAAAATTATAACTATATATTTCATAAACAAAATTTTCTTTGCAATAATTTATTTCTTTGATTTGTTTATTTATTTTTATTTTTTTATTTATTTTCTTTGTGAAAAACATGGGAAAATTGAGAAAAAAATAGGGATGGATAAATAAAAAAACGTCAAGGGTCAGAGCAAAGCGCGTAGGAATAGTGTTGCCTCCTGGTCATAGTAATAATTAATCCCTACAACAAGCTACATTATAGTGAAGGTTATTTGAAGGAAGATTTCAACATCAAAAGACATAAAATGCTAATCTTACATTAAGAGACATCAAATGCTAATCTTATCTTAGAAACCTGACTCAATAGGAATGCCATTTAAAATACTCAATTACTAAAAGCAGAACAATACTCAGATAAAATGAAATAATCAGTTGCTATATCCATATTTCGATTTTTCATCAATGGAGTAATAACGGTGTTATAGTTTATTTTAGTTGCCAAAAGGAAAGAGAGACGGTAAGAGAATATAATTCCTTATCTGTTTGATCTTATTTAATGGATGTATACGTCACCATTGTACTGTTCTCTTTCCATATTTTCAACAGAAAAATATTTCCTGAAACTATCCTTGCCAAAGGTAAGTTTATTACTTTATTTAAATTGGTGTCCTTTTATTAGTGTTTCTTTAACTTCTTCTTTGTGTTAAAAAAAAAACATATTTCATGTCCTTAAGCCAGTTTAACTACTGGTTTAATGTGAGCAGATTCGATTAAAAAAATCCGCTGGATATACTGAAATGTTATATATTTACGAGTAATGTAGTTTATTTTTAATAGGTACAAACTATCCTTAAAGCAAGCATGTACACTGCTATCTTCTGGCTTCTTGCTTTCGTCCACTACAGTAGTGCAGTTGTCTGCGATGAAAGTAAATGCGGAATATACTACTTTTACATCAGTTGCAAACAAGGGTACAGGCCAGTTTTTGCGGCATGTAACTGCTGTGCTACTTGCGAAGAAGTGCTAGGTAGGTTTTACAGCGTTTGAATGATTCACCTAACTTTTGCTTATATTCTATAGCAGCGGTTTTCAACTGGCTGCCCGGGGGCCGCATCCGGCCCGCGAAACCTTTTTTTGCGGCCCGCGAACTAAAATATATTAGTTGTCATTTTTTGAGGACAATTTTCGTAAAAAAAAATATATATGGGTTTAAAATACTTTTCTCGTTAATAAAAACATAATTTCTTCGTTTCCGTGAAATTTATCATACCAACGGTGTAAAAAGAATTATTTCTCAGGTTTTGCATCCAAGAACATACTTATTCAAATACAAAAATAAACGTGTATGTTGCTTTTTTTTATTTCATTTTTTTTTGTATTTTGTGAATATAATTTAGCATGTGTGTATCAGAAATTTTCTCGAAGAAATTCTCCGATTTAGCTTTTTGAAACCACTCATTTTGGACGAAAATATTTACACACGCATTTGTAAATTTTAAATTTAAAAATTACAAATGCAGACAAACCTCAATTTTGTCATTGAACATTTTGCGTGCTACTACGTAAGTTTTAATACGAACCTTCTTAAAGTTTTATATCTTAACAAAATAGATATCTGTTGCACATGAATTGTTTAATACATGGGTGCACATTAAAGTTATTGTAGCCCGAATTTTTTAATATGCAATTAAATATTTTTAAAAATCTACTTCTTATTTTAATTTGTAATTCAATACTTTTGTTTTGTACAACTTGGTAAAAATCTGACAGTAATATTTAATGTTCCTTCAAACATAAAAGAATCCTACATAAAATGTTGATAAAGTTGCGGCCCGCCATTTGATTTGTGTTTTTAATTGTGGTCCCCGGCCTCATGTAGGCTGGAAACCCCTGTTTTATAGTTATGTATTTTCCTCGTGAAGGATTTTGTATATTGTATAGACGTTATACACTGCAAAAAAATCCAAAAACGTATTTATGTATTTTTTTAGTTTTAAAATGTAAAGCTTGCTTTAACAGATTTCTTGCTTGAAATAAATGCGCATGGTTTGCAAAAAACATAATTTAAAACCATGGATATGCTAAGTTTCTAACCGTTAGAATCGTTATTGTAATTGTGTGATCTTTAGCAATCTTCATGATAAAAGGGGAAAATATAAAATACTTTAAAAGATTCTTTTAAAATGGGTGCTTTTTAATAAATAAAATATTTTTTTTTAGTTTTTAAAGGGAATGGGCTTCTAGTTCTATTAAAATGAAAAAAAAAACTGGTTTATATTCAAGATGCAAACTGGAATTTTGGCTGTGAAATGCTTACATAAATGCGGTAAATTGCTTAAATTACGAAATCCAGCAAAAACACTTTTTTCTTGAATACATACAATTTTATAGTCAAATTAGAATTTTTAGCAATCATAAGATGAATTTATAAATTTAACATTTATGCAAATGTTTTTATAGTTGTATTTTGAGCTATCTGTTTCCGATTCTTTAAAAATTTTAAGAATACAAATGCTTACACCAAAAGAAAAAGGAAAAAGAAATTACTTTCTTAAATCTTAAAAATTTTAAAAACAAGTAAACAAAAAGTGAAGATGCGAAATTATAAGACATTTCGTTGTAACCTTCACTGTTATAAATTAACAAGAAGCAGTAAGTAATAGTTTTTTTTAAGATTATTCATGGCGTTAAGATGTTAAGATTATTCATTAGTTTCATGGGCGGAGATTGAAAATATGGTTTCCTAAGAAAAAGATATTTTGCTCATTATTTTACGCGGTATAAATTTCCAAAAAAACGTTGGTTTTAGGTAAAGACTTGAAATGTCTAATCTATAAATGAAATTATAACTAACAAAATTGCATATTATACAATGCTACAGTAATAAAACAGTCTCATGAATCCAGTTTTTTCTTTCAGGTAAAGGAGATCGATGTGACATAAGAGATGAGTCAGCTGGTGGAAGCGATGGAAGATCAAGAGCCAAGCGAAGTGCTACAGAGCCTGCAGGTGGAAACACTGGAACAACAAGTGCAATACAAAGTACTCCACCACCTGTAGTAGATGTAGACTATAGTTATGCTCGCTGTGGACCAGGACTTGTTTGCAGCCCTAAAACAAACACTTGTGTATCCGCAGCAGGCTAAACAGTTTATACAATTGTGATTTGTAACTTTCTAAGAAGAACACAAATGAAAACTTGATGAAATAAAGGTATAGAAATAATGTCTTAACACTTGGCGTTGTTTTTACTGCTATTATATATTTTCTAAAGGCAACAAAAAATCAGATATTTCATTCAGTATCTAAAACTTTTATTTAGTATCTAAAACATATTGAATAGCAAAGACGATTTCCTTGGTAATAAATGCTGCCTAAAAACTGAGTCATTTTTCATTGAAATATAATATTTATAAAATATTTTGAAAATATGTAGATTTTCATTTTTTTACACAGTTTTCAACATATTTCACATGTAAAATAATAAATTGCATGGAGGCAAAAATTTTATGATAGTTATTAAATAAAATAATAAAAAATAGTAAATATTTCATTTTTTGATCTATTGATTGGATCTTCACGTTCTAGGATTCAATTTTAATCGTTCAATTTGGTGATCTCAAATATTGCTAATTAATTAGTGCAGACGATATTTCAAATTACGAAATCAGACTTGAAAAGGGACTTCCGCTAAATAATAAAAAAAAAATTTCCTACGGATTCGGACTTATGACCCCCAAACTATAAGAGGTAGTCGCAATCTTGGAAATATGTTTCTAATAGATTGGTCAGGATAGCGGTTTAAAGTTTTAAAACCTAATGTTAATTTTGCTTTTAGGGCATTTCGCTGTAACTCGAAAAAAATATCTATATATATTTATATATATATATATAAATATATATATAATATATATATATATATATAATATATATAATATATATAAAAATATAAATATATATATAATATATATATATATATATATAATATATATAATATATATAAAAATATAAATATATATATATATATATATATATATATATATATATATATATATATATATATATATATATATATATATATATATATATATATATATATATATATATATATATATATATATATATATATATATATATATATATATATATATATATATATATATAAGAAAAAAACTTTTTATTGTTAGGATCATTTTACAAATAGAACCCTTTTAAAACCAGTTGCTGTCTTCTTTAAAGAAGAAGTCAAATCCCCTCTTAGTAGCCCTGAGTACTCTTTCAGCTATGTGGGTGTAAGTACATGGATAGCACATGTACCAGTACATGGATAGCTTCACATGGTTGAGTGGGTTACATAGATGGCTCTGCTTTCTTTTACATGGTTGGGCTGTTCGCACTTCTTGCACCTGTATAGGCTTATTGTGCAGACTATAACATATAGAGTTCGTGCTGTAGTAGAAGGAACTGTTGGATACTGATGTTAAATTATTAGAAGCATCGATTCACTGTTCCAATCACATCATAAAGAGTCCTATAGAATCCGTGATATTGTTGGAAACTGATGTTAAATTATTTGAAGCATTGATTCACTGTGCTAATGACATCATAAAAAGTCCTATAGAGTCCGTAATATTGTACCATAAACTATTGGATAAATGTGTTACAATTAAGTTGTAACGAGACGAAGTAAAAATATTTTAATAATTAACCAGTCACAAAAAATAACGTAACATTTTAATATCATGTTTTATTGGAACGCTATTTAAAAAAATCAATTCCAAATAAATTTTATTGTAAGAAAACATAACCAATTTTATTTTAGTGATATTCTCTATTAAATCATTCTTGATAAAAGAACAATGCAAACTTTTTTACAGTTAAATTAAACAGTTTGGATTCTTAATGATTTTTATGTATTTAAATAATAAATGGGTACACTAATTAGGAAAATAAAAGGTTTCAAATCAGATCTTTCTGCAACAAATTGCTATTTTAAAGTGTAGGGGAGAGTGGGGTCAATTGTAACAGGATACGATTGCAACAGAGCAAAGATTTCGAGTGTCGGGTTCTAGATTTGGTTCCTAGGTGGCGCACAAGGTGTATTTAATAAATCTACATGTACACCCCTGCTGGCAACCATTTTTATGTACTTTTGAAAGAGTTACATCACAAAAGATATTTTCACGCTACGTAAGTACTTTTTTGGGTATTAGAATATTATATTATAATAAAGTAATTTTGTTTAAGCGAATGAAAATTATTAACCGAATATGTAAGTGGACACCTTAATTAACATTTCAAAAAAAAGTCTAGTTTTGTTAATTAACTAGCATTGTTTTTAAAAACAGAAGCTGAAATGGAGTTTTGGAGACGATTGTAACAATAAGTAAAGGGACGATTGTAGCAGCTGAAAATAAATAATCTTATGTTTACAAACCATTACTTAACTCTTTAAGAACCACCAATAGTTTCCTATATCATTTATATTATGTTGCATGTGCATTATTTTATTTGTCACCTTTCACAGCATAAATTAAAATTTTTGACCCCTTAAAGTTAAAAGTTTAATCCTTTAGGTCTCTGCTCAATATTATTTTTGCTCCTCAAATATCACTACTATTTTGATCAATAAAAAATCTGTCACAACTATGATAATATGTATAATTAACTATGTTTTACTTGAATATATGAACTGTTACAATTGTAACAAGTGCACGACTGTCAAAAATTGTTAATAACTAATATAATAACATTTAAAATAAGGTACTAATTTTTTTTCTAGTAGAGGATAGTCCACTTTACTCGTGTGTCAATTAATACTAATAATATATTAGATTTTTTGTTAGTATAAAATAGTTAGGTGAAAAATGTTACAATTGACCCCACTCTCCCCTATACTGTAAAAAAAGTTTCGTATCAAATAAAGTTACGTTAAGAGTACAGCATCCTTGCAGTGTATTCTAACTGTAAAATTTTTTACCGAAATTTTTGCAGTAATTATAGTGATTACTAAAAAAAAAACAAATTTTTTGATCTGTACATTTTTTCAGTAAAAATGGATTTTACGGTGAAAAGTACCAGGCCTCTGGGTGCCAAATCTTTTTATCTTAATTTAAATCAAATTTATTATCAGTGTAACATGTATGTCATATTTAATTCTTGTTGTCAAAATTAGATTTTTGTATACTAATTTTAAGATTATTTTCACATCTTCGAAAAATTCCTCGTAGGAAATTTTTTTGAAATTTGAAATTTTAGTTTTAACTGCATTTAATTGACATCCTACTTAAAGATATTTTCTCAATTTCTTTTAAGACAAAATTGATGAATATGGTTGTTTAAAGAAATTTTGTTTAACAAAAGGTTGCTTAAATTTTTGTTATTAATTTTTAAACCTATCAAAACTAATTAAATCTGTCAAGATATTTATAAACTTAGAAATTAACTAGAAAGTAAAACAAAAATCTTCTTTGTGAGTAAAATTTTAATGGCCAACAATTAAGAACTTATTCTTAGCTTTTCTCCTTTTATTTCTTAGATTTCTTTAATGTTACAATAATTACTATAAAATTTAAATTAATTGGGAAAAAATGTTCTTTTTTTTGGTTTTGAAAATACATTTTCCCTTACAGTTAAATTCAAATAACGTTTCCTACAAAGCTAGTACAGCATGTTATAAGTTTTCTAACTTTTTAATTAAAAACAATTTGTAATTTAAAATTTATCTATTATGACATCAACATTAATTAGATTTTTTTATGAAAAACGGTTAAGAAAAGGAATAAAACTTAGTCTAGAAAAAATTGCTCCTCCCTTGAGAGATGAAGATACAGAAGATTTATGACGTACGGTAATTTACACGTTGGTATTCATTTTCTTATAGAATCAGATTTGAAATAGATTCGTAAGTCAATATTACAAAACAGCTGTTTAATTTGCGCAGTCAGCGAAATTAAACCCGACCGAAACTTTATGAATTTTTATCTAATACTTCTATTTCAAACTTTAATATCCAAACATCATATTTCAGTGGAAACTATTCAATGATGTACGTTTACTATGTTGTAGAAATGAATTAAACTTCAATTTCTCTGATTAAACTTAGTTTTCAACATATTTCACCTTAGGAACAATATACAAGTTTAAATATCAGCAGGTTAGCATCTATAGTTTAGTTTTAAGAGTGATCAAAATTCGCAACTGTTGAATATTTTAAATATTTCGAATGTCAAATCTTGGAAAAAATTGGTCGCAAAATCAAATACAAATACATTGTCATATCATGTTGGCGTGCTCATGCACACGTTCAATTTAAAAAGAAAAATTTACAAGCAAGAAAATGAATACTTTATTAAATTTTCCTTCATTTACACATATATTTTACTATAATTATCACGATTAGGATGTACCTGTAAAAGAAGAGAAAATAATATTACTTATTTATTTTCTCTAAAAACAATATTTAAAATTAAATTATTTTGAAATGTATCTTTCTTTGCATTGTATATTTGAATACCATGCTCTACATTCCCATTTAATATTTTCTTTGATATTTAGTCAAAAACAAAAGTTTTTTGCGGAGTGTTTTAAGCAGATTTTCTTGTTTATATAAAGGTATTTAAAATAATTAAAAAATGGAATTCGAGCAATGACGACTTGAAATAATTTACAACGATTATGAAAACTGACACCTCCATTGCCGAGCTCGTTAAACCTCGGAATTGGTTCGTAGTTTCCTTCGTACTGCTTTCCTCGCTCATTGGATAAGTTAGTATTTTGTTATAGTTTAATATCTCACATAAAATCTCTAAACATATGCAAAAATTACCTCCTTTTACATTAATTTAAAAAAAATGCTATTCCAGCAATAATGGTTAAATATTTTGCATCAATAATGTAAACTGGCACCACCTCGACAAAAAGTTTTCGAGCTCTAAGGTATACAAATTTTTACATCATTTTGAAGAATGTAATTTTACATGACAAAAAAAAAACAAGCTTTGGGTTAAATCGATCATGTAGTTCTTAATAGATTGAAGTCAGATACTTAAAATTTGAGTGGTTTTGCTCAAATTTTGTACTTTGACATGTAATTTAAATTATTTAGACAGATGCAAAAATTGTATACCCTACAATTCAAATTTTTTTCGACCATTACAAAAAAAATAATAATGAATATTTACTAAAAGTTATTTTTAACATGACATTGTCTCTAGGATAAACGAATTTTATAATTGAGTGCGAAAACCTTTCAATTCATTTAAAAAAAAACTTCTCGAGAAATAACGAAATAAGCAAAAAGTAAAATTAACATAAATAGTCCAAACTTTGGATCGCTCTCATTATTCAAAATGTTCAGCATCCAGGTGGTTAGTCGTCTGTGTTAGTTATAATATGTATGGGTTTAAATAATTTCAACAGGAAAATAAAATTACTATCTTAGTTTGCTTCTAGATGCCTAGCTTAAACTTATGTATGCTATAATAAGATTATTATAGCCATAGAGGTTTAACCCTTTGAGTGTTAGGTCCGGCTTTTTCCCAACTTTTAGGGCAAGCTTCCATGCAGCAAAAAAAAATTATTATTTTCCCATATTTTACAATGGGAGAGTAGAGCATATCAGGGAAATGTCTGTACAGTATTATTCTAGGGTTAAGCTCTTGGGGAGCTAATTAAGCTATCTTATCGTAGCCATTACTCTACATTACTGTAAATTATCGTACATTATCGTACCCGCAACATTATTTCAGTTGTTCTTGTCCAGTTATTCGACCTTCTTTCTTTTACAGTGTTAAAGTGCTATTTCTTGTCTCGAACAATATGTTTCATGAGTGTTGGGAGAGGGGTTGGGAAATTTTTTTTATTATATATTATTATGGCCTTCTTTCTATATTATAGAAAACATTGCATAAAGCAGCTATACTATTGCTTGTTTGCTTTGTTTTATGACCTTAACAAAAATAGGGCATTGAAGAAGGATTAATTCCTGTAATTGCAAGATAAATTCAGATAACATCGCGTCATTTTTTTAAATTCTTCTAAAATACTAAGTCTGAATTTTTGACATTAGGAAACGCAAATGGATGTTTAAATGAGGAAAAATGTTTGTTTGAAAAACATTTATCGTAACAAAAGCTAATTTAAACCAGTGAACAACATATTTCTGTCTAATATCCATTGATAAATATCTTGTGTTTAATATTAATCCTAATTAAAACTGCAAATATCTCTAAATTATTATGTTACATTCGCAAATTCAATAGTGTAATTAAAACAAAAATATAGAACATTTTTTTCAATTACCTGCTTATTTCTTAGATTTTATTAATTTATACTTCCACGCAAGGAGTATCTCGCATTTGGGACTGATGTTTCAGTTTTCGTTCCAAGTACGAACAAGCTTTATTGTCAACATGTATTTACCTGCTTATATAGACATTAATGTTTTATCTAATATGGGTAATTACTTTTGATTGGTTTGCAAACATCACAGCAACTACAGTCAGATTTTACTGGAACATAGCCTTCTCTACAATCAATTATCGGGCAGATTCTTCCTTCACAATTGGTTTCGCACTCATCTGAAAATATGTAAGAAGAAAAATACTGATAAACATACTCTTGGAAATTATTAAATTAAATGTTAAACAAACATTAGTGGAAAATTTATTTTTGATATCACATAATATAATCTATTTAGAATAAATTTATTTCTCTCAGATAAGTAATTAGAAACTTTTATCAATATTTAATGCTAGAAAGTAACACATATGAATATTTCTGATTTAAAATGGTGTGAGACGACATTTATTCAGCATTCAACAACTATTCTCAAACCTGTGTGTAATTTCTTGATTAAGAATTGGAAAGTGTGTCATTTTTTTCTTTATGCTCTCCGAAATAAGAAAAGAAGATGGTGGACATTTGGGACATCGTCATCAGAAGAAAAGAGGTAAAAGAGTGCTCAGTAAATAAGATTTTATTCTAAATTAGTAACATTTTTGAATTTCACATATGTAAGTGTCTGCATTGTTTTTAATATGCTTTTCAAGCTTAAACCAATAAAATCGAAGTTAAGCGAATATAACTAATGCTTTTAAAGAGTTTCATATATCAAAGAGTTCGAATCGATCACATATACTTTTTCATACTTCATACTTTTTCTTACTTTACTTACTATACTTTTTCTTTTATACTTTTTCTTACTTTACATATGCAAGATTTTCCTTAAATGTTGCGACAAACTTCTAAGAGAAGTAGGGAACACTATTAAGATTAGAAATTACCTAGGGAACCATGACCGGAAATGTCGTCCTACGCTGCTGGGGGCGGTTTCCTAATATGGACATGTTTATCGTGTGCCTTTGAACTTGCACTTTTACTCTTCCGAAATGGATATTTTATTATTTTAAGAAAATTCATTAATATTTTATTATTTATAAAAATTTTATGTTACTACTAATTATGTTACTATTATTATTGTCGACAGTACCATTAAAATAAGCTCAGAGATATTGTTTTATCGTAATTTAAGGATTAGGCCAGCTTGTCCGGTTCGTCTCTAAACCAATAAATTGCGATAAGGCAGCGAACTCTGTACCTATTTGAAACCAGTTTTTGGCAATAATTAATAGAAAACGAAAAAAATAAGATAATATATATAAATAAAAGTATCTGATGTTCAAAGCACATGAAGTAACAGTTCATAATAGAAAAACACCCCTTATCCTTACGTACTAAATTTAGAATAAGAGGTCCCAATTTAAATTATTCAGATATACATAAATACAAAAATAATATGGTGAACAATATGAAAAAGCAATAAACATAAGTTATTGTGTTCCTTTAAAATTATTAAATATGTTTACTTTCAACTTTCACACATTGATTGCAGCAACCAATCCTCCTGGGTGCGTAACCTGGGACACATTGAATTTGTGGGCAATATCTTGGACATACTGGAAGAATTGCATGGATAGATATTATCTGAATGAGTAGTAAGATTAATAATACTTTATACATGGCTGACCCTTGATACTGAGAATCTGAAATTTAAAGAAAAAAATGTTACTACAATTTAAAAATACGGTATAAAATTATTTCTATAAGTAGAAAATAAAAATTTATGATCGCTTTCAAATGTTTTATTTTAATATGTAAAACAATGTTCTTTTTTGTATGTGTTTAATCCGTTTTAATAAAATGTGTAAGCGATTCTCTGTAAAAAACGTGTACTCAAATTTGACATTTTTTTGGACAAATTCTTCCGATGAATATTTCGTCAAATTGAGGATATCTTAACTTGTTTAAGAACACGATTTTTGAGAAACCTTGAAGGTAACGTATCCCGCTAGCGAATTGCCAGACCATACCGCGGATTGGAAAGGGTTGGCGAAAATTTATATTAGCGTTAAAGGAGCGTTCTCGCCAATCGCCAAACAGCTGTGCGCTTATGTTTTTGTTTTGTTTTCGGTATCGCGTAACATTCAACAAGTTAGATATGGATGCGACGTTACTTCTTAGTATCAATGAAGCGGATCTTCCAAACAAATTCTCGAATATCATCACCAAATATGATGGAAAATGATGGAAATCCGCTCGTCCATTAAATCATATAATGGCATCCACGCATGGATTGACGCATTCAGCGTTAATACCTGCACATCATGGATTACACGTAGATCTCGTCCAACTGAGACAAAAAAAAACTTAGTTGCAAATACATGTTCTTTAACTGTATTATAATTTTTTCTATATATATTTGAATAATTTGTTACTAAATTATGCTTTTCTTAAAGACTATGTGTGCCATCACAGCAGTCGTAATTCAAGTTACGCTGCTATTAGAAAGACAAAAGACTGCCAATGCGCTGCTTGTGTTTATATAGCCATCAAGCAATCAACTGCAACTACAAAAATAAATAATACATTTGTGAAGGCAAATTACTATTAATTTATTTATTATTTCTGATTTAATGTCGAATTCTGCATTCAATGAAATATAAAGCATATTTTTTTTGTTATAGCGTCGACATAAACTTTTGTATCTGTTAACTAAATTGTGTTCATAAGTGTTTTTTAAGAGGTCTTATTAAAACTAAGATTAAAAAAATTATACATTATTATCTCCATAACCAATTCTATATTTTCATAACTTTAATTAAATATATATCGAATAGTGAACTTCTTTTCCTACACACTAATTAAAATTAATAATTTCACAATAACTTTTAATCCTTAATATTGAAATGATGATTACAATAAAATTTGTTTACATTAAATATCTCAATTTTTTTTATTGCTTAGCAGAGACTTTGTTTCCAATTCTGTATTCATTAATTAAACTTAATGGTTCTGTTCAATAACCATTTATAATTTTTTTAAATTTTTATTTAATTTTCAGTTATTATGAAATTCTTTAAATATTTTTCGACGTAGAGATTATTTAGCAATAACGAGAAAAGGTTAAATTTTTAAATGTATAATACTTATAAATGTTTGAGAGAATTTTCAGCAGCTATTTTGTACTAATTATTTTAGTTGAAATGTTCATTATACACAGTTTTATAATAATAATCGTAAAATTCATTGAGCAATTGAGTATTACATTTTAAAATGCAAGTAGAATTTAAAAATTATTTCATTTATTAATTGTAAAACGGTAGATAAGTAACTTTGTCATGAAGTATTACATGATACGAGAATATTATGCGATTGCTTTATAATGAAAGAACAACAACTTACGTTTTAAACTTTTTGCGGAGAAGAAAAAAAATTTAAATTTTTTCCTCTTATTGGTGTTAGCGATTAGAGAGTCTTTTATCTCATAAATATTAAGTCAATACTGTTCCCTTTTAAATAAAAATGCATTTCGCTCTGAAAAAAAAAATACTTGAATTCTGTCATGTTTTTGGATTTTGTCAATAGAAATAGATTATTGCAGCAAAAACTTTTAAATTTCTAATCAAACTTTTCTTTATTATAATTTCGTGTAAATAATTATAAATAATAATATAAATGACTATTAAAAGGAATTAAATTAGAATGTCCCATTTTTGAGAATTAACTGTTTACGCAATCAGATTAGTAATTTTTTTCCATCATTTACAAATGGAGAAAATGAATTTTACAGTTTAAAAGGGAAGAGAAAAATAAAGTAGATATTAAATTCATAAATTAAGAACAACCCGAAGGAAGTTGAAGAAATGGCATTAAAATCAAAATTTCAAAAGATGAAAAATCAAGTTTTTGACAAAAAATATAAAACTACATTTTGATCAGATGAAATTTATTTACTTCTTTAGACGACTTTTCTTGAAATTCAATACTGTTGTAGAAAAAAGGCAAGAAATCGGGGAAACGTCGTGCTTATAATGTGAAAACAGTAAAGTGACAATAATTTATACACTTTTAGGAGTAGGGCGGCTGAAAGTTACTGCCTGCTGAAAAAGGTTGGAGGGGAGGGGACCAAAAAGTAACACTATGTTCTTTGAAATTAGAATTATCTCGCGTTTCCTGCTTCCGATTTAATAAGACGCGGATGTTAAAGTAGTAAAATTTCATTTTACTTTAATTTTTTTCGTATTATGATATTTTATAGTGAAATTAGAATACCTACTACATGCCTATTATATATATATATATATATATATATATATATATATATATATATATATATATATATATATATATATATATATATATATATATATATATATATATATATATATATATATATATATATATATATATATATATATATATATATATATATATATATATATATATATATAAAGGTGTGCGCGCGTGTAATGGTTTTTACCAAAACGAAACGAACTTTTCATATTCTAACTTGTTTAAGCTAGGAGAATACACGGATCTAAAACAGTTGATAATACATTATTAATCAAATAATAATAATCATTTAGCTTGTTGATAATAATAATTTGCTTTGCATTTTTGTAGAACTTAGAAACAAAATAACCAAGTAAAAGGAATATCTATTTTCAAAAGTAAAAATCAGCTTTCACAGCTATGTTTTATTGGTAATTAAAATGTCGACTTATAATTATCAATTAGTTTTGTTAAACTACTTAAATGTTTAGAAAAAGGATTTATTGTAATTAAAAGTTTTCCTTTTCTCAATGTTTAGACACAGAAGTAGAAATTAAATTGATCTAAGTCTTAAATGTGAGTTCGATAACATAATCTATTTCAGTTCAGTACATACATCTAGCCTCTGTTGTCGCCAATAGCTCAATTTTGAAATATAGTTTTTTTTAAATAAATTTTCTGATATTTTCATTTGAAGGATAGTATAAAGTTCGAGAATAAAAAATTTGTGTTTAAACGATTTGTTGAAAATAATAATTATTATTAATATTTGACAACTGAGAGGTTCGCTATTAGTGTTAAATTAAAAGTTTTCGAGATTGAAATGCCGTTTGGACGAATAAAAATAATAATATTTAGGTGTAAAATTGCATATGACAGTTAAATACAGTAGTTTTTCAATTTCTGATAACCTATATGAGCCTGCGTATTTGTTTCTTGAAGGTGTTTTTTTTTATCTAATCATTTAAACTATAAGTACAGTGAGCACAGTTTAATAAGATATTCATATTATTTTCGACTTCTTTTTAATAAGACATTTTGTAACGATACTGTTTCTATGAGAGCAAATATTATGAGTAAAATTTCTATGATAGCAAATTTAAAATATTTTATATTTCAAGATGAAAATTATCTCTTTTTTTCATATCTTTGACTATTTTTCTAATTTACGGATAATGAGAAACTTGAAGCAAACAATATTAAGATTATTTACTCGTTTGTCTAATTTTAATAATTTACTGCAAACTCTAAACGTATCTAACATTGGAAATTCGTTAGAAATTATTTTAACATTTTAGGCTCAACGAAGATGCCATCAGAAATTTCGCACGTCTGGAACACTTTTAAACAGGATAAGGAAAAGGATTGATGGAGTTAAAACTCGGAGCGCGTGGGACTCCTTTCAAAGTACAGCTGGTGGTCACATCTCTAAAACCTCCAGAGATAAAATTAAAGTACAACCTTCTTCAATAAGCCGAAGAAAAGTTGGAGTTACCAGGGGCAGCGAGAGGATACCCTCTAGGCGCCCATCAGTTCGTGAGAAACACTCAAGGAAAGAAAGAAAATGAAATCTCGCTGAAAATGTGAGAAAAAATCAAGGTAGAGCAACATCGCATCAGAAAATTTTCATTATCTTTCACTATATACCTTTTTAATTATGTTAGTTTTTAAAATATGTTATTTTTTAATTATGTTTTTTAATTACTTAATTCATTTAACAGTTACGTATGATACGTATGTATGTTACGCATAAACCTGTACGCAATATATGTAAATAAAATATATTTTTGAAATTGTGTATCATCTATTAATTGCATTTATTATTGTAATATTGAAAGACTAAGGCATCTATGACCTCCGTAATAAAAGAAGTATTCGCGGACTTTTATGTATATCAAGGAATTGAATCAATTTTTCGCGAAGTTTAAGATCTTATCCCATTGAAAAAAAAAGTAATTTAATAATTTTTTTTTTCAATGAATGCTTCGAGTAATAAAACAAGCTCGACATAGGTCATTGAAGAAAAATCTCTTCATTTGTACTTTTTTTCCTTCTTAAATATATTGCACATATTTTTTTCTCCACTAGCGAATTTCCGATCACTTTAAAATTTCAAAAATATCGATTATTTCATTTGCAAGAAATTTTTACTTTAAAGCGTGATAACATTTTTGAACACTCTAATTTTTTTTCTAGCAAATAATATGTCTTTGTTAATTTCTAAAAAAAAATCTTCATAAAAAATGTTTACATTATTCTTTTATTAAGATTGATTTAATAGAGAATATCATTAAAATAAAACAGGTTATGTTTTCAAACATTAAAAGTTAAATAGAATTAATTCTTCAAAATAGCGTTCCAATAAAATATGGTATTAAAATGTTACGTTAGTTTTTGCGATTGGTTGATTAATAAAATATTTTTATTTCTTCGCAAACACAATTCCTGTGAAACAAATTAAATCAGTTACATCAAAAAACAAGATCGTTTTATAAAATATAAATTATTGCGTTCAATAAAATGTAAATACAGTGTATCTGTTAAGTGATCCCAACAGTAAAAAGGTTATCTTCTTATTTAATTCTGTACTAAAAGGAATTGATGAGTTATTTTTATTCATCATGGCTAGTCGAGGAGTAGAAAAAGAATGTCGAATTACACTGTCTAGGTTAATGTAATTTCGTTCTCCCTCCATTTACGCGTAATCCATCGCCAATTCCAACTGCAATCGCCAAGTTTCTAATCCGCGGTGTGGTTTGGCAATTTGCATCCCGCTAACGTATACTCCCGTAACGTAAGATTACTCCGTCCTACAGTTATTATCTATTTTTACTGTTATCTCTTGTTTTGGAATGAAAATTTCATAAAAAGCATCGATATTAATAAAACATATCTCTTAACATAATCAGTTAAGAAAACGATATAAAAAAGGAATATAAATAAACAGTCACATGGTTAGCAGTAACAAACAGAAAACTAAACCTTTTGAAAAGAGAGCACAAATACCTTTATTATCATCTAATATAGTGAAGATAGTTTCAAAATTAGAAGAAAGGGGCTATAGACCATGTGTTGATATCAAGGTCTATGAAAGAACCTCCGGCTTTTTATTTTCATTTATCTAGAATACTTTTTCTACATAAATTATAGTTCATTTTTATTTACTGTGCATAAGCTGCAAGTACACAGAGCTCATACAATAAAATAAAAATATGCAGAAAGCAACGAAAAGATTTTTCAAGGAAAAATAAAAATTATTAAATATTTTTTACGAATTTTTAAATTAGCAAACTTTTTTAAATTAAAAAAATATTGAAAGAAAAATAAAATACACGATTATATCTGACAAAAATTATGCTTTCTAATATTATATTATTTAATATTCTAATATAATACTTTCTAATATTATATTATATTATGATAGCAAAAGCAAAACATATCAATACATCAATACAATAGTGAAAGGAGCACCAAAAAAGTTTGAAACGAAAATAAACCTTATTAAGCAAAAAAAGTGAAATAAATTTAAAAACAGCAAGATAAAACAATTATGCAAAAATAGAAAGTATGAATTAAAAAAAAACAGAATAAAACTCAAAATGTAATATGTAAATGCATTTTGAGTTTTATTCTATTTTTTTTTGGAATTTATATATACATATATATATAGATAGATAGATAGATAGATAGATAGAGATATTTATGTATTCCTACCTGAGGGATGGAGATAGGAAGAGTTATAAGCATATATTAATTACGGGAAATCGCGCGTTATTATACACACCCTGCTGCAATCAATCAATCGTGAGGCAATAGAATGAAACAGGTGTTTAATTTGCATTCTCATCAAAATGGAGCTGCAACAGAATTTCATAACTTTTGATGTAATAGTTCCTTTAAAAATTTTTAATTGGATGGTGTCAATATTCTCTGGTGTGATGATGATGCACTAAAATTATTACCAAAACCTCAGTTTTTCAGACTACATATGCTTGTTTCAACAATTTTTAACTGCAGAAAACAATACCTGCTTTACAATATGCAAGGTTATACAAACCGGTTTCACAAACTCTGGATGTCATACGGTAAACTATATACAAACATTTGAAACAATTGAAAAATTAGCAATAGTTTAATTTTACGAGTTGTCGATCAGCACTAAATAAAAAAACTTAGCTAAACTTTTGGTTCAGAATCCAATGAACGAAAAATTTATAGCAATAAAATTTAAGATAAATATTTCTTATTTTTTTCTTCAATATATCAATTTATTAGAGTATATATATATATATCACGGCAAAAGACCGAAATCGGTGGCTGTTGACTTTCACCGGTGAATGTCAACAAACACCAAATACGTCGGTGAAAGATCGAATATTTCATTACATTCTTGTACATTCGGACCCTCACCGGTGTATCTCAACAATCATAGATATGCTTTGGTGAATGTCCGAAATATTTATTACATTCGATTTGATATGAATTTATTAGTGGATATAATTACATTTATTCAATATTTTAACCCTACACTGATGTTTTTTTTAAGGTTAAGTGCCACTGCCCGGTATACATTTGCCCGGTATACCCTACACTGATGTTTTTTTAAGGTTAAGTGCCACTGCGTGCTATACATTTGCCCGGTATACCCTACACTGATGTTTTTTAAGGTCAAGTGCCATTGCCCGGTATATATTTGCCCGATACTCCAAACACTGATATTTCTTCTAATCTATCGTCAGTAAGTATTAAAATATAGAATAAATATAAATATATCAAATAAATATAATAATATTAGCGAATAAATTAATATAAAATTGGATATAACAAATTTTTCGGACATTCACCAAAGCGACTATGTGATTGTTGACATTCACCGGGGAGAGTCAGAAATAAGGGTATTTAGCAAATATTCGTTTGTTTTTTTTTTTACAAATTTTTTTTTAACTTATCGACAATTTTTCAAGAATAAATAATATCCGCTACATCTAAACACCATATTTAATATGCAACCTTAAAAAATTATTGAAACCTTAAAACGTCTTCATAGAGAGCAACATTGAAGGAAGATTTTATTATCGGATGAACAAAATGAGGGGGATTTCCGAGACTCAATCAAAGCTATTGATTTAAAAGAATGCTGCATGATGATAGCTGATGCCTGCAATTTTGTAAAAACATCGACGCTTAGAAAATCTTGGAATAAAATTCTTAACAGAAAAACAAACAAAACTGAAGTTTCTGAACCAGTTGATCTTCCGGATAAAAAGATACCAGGAGAAGAAATATAAGACTGGTGTCGAGACACTGAAAAGGACGCAGAATTTCAAATTTTAAATGGTGATGAAATTGTTGCTGAAATTTTGAATGAAAATTAGAACTCCACAGACAAAGAGGAAGAAGTATGTGATCAAGTTCAAGATAGTGGACTTTCTCATATAGAAGCATGCAATTCATTAGGAATTGGCTAGAGCGTCAAAATGACGTTGATCCAGTTCAGTTCATTTATTTACAATGAATGAGGGATATGGCTGCTCAAAAAAGAGCATCTTCTTTGAAACAAAAGCCTTTGCTGGATTTTTTTTTGCAATGGAAAATAAAGAAAAATGTGGTAAAATCAGTAATTGAGATAAAAGATGAAATATGATAAAAAGAATTCTAAATGAAAGAAAGTAAAAAATAATTAACAATAAAAAAAGTACTTAAAAATTGGAGAAATTTTTTTTTAATACGCCAGAGCTATTTTAGATAGTACTGCCATTCCTAAGCCTGGAAAAGTGTGAAGGGAAGTTAGTGCATAAATAATAATAATTTAAACTAGATTTTAAACAACTTTCCAATTATCCGAACTTTTCATTATCCGAACCACGTTCGGTCCCGAGCAGTTCGGATAATCGGCGCTCTACTTTAATTACATTTATTCGATATTTTAACCCTACACTGATGTTTTTTTAAGGTTAAGTGCCACTAGCTGGTATACATTTGCCCGGTATATCCTACACTGATGTTTTTTTAAGGTTAAGTGCCACTGCCCGGTATATATTTGCCCGATACTCCAAACACTGATGTTTCTTCTAATCTATCGTCAGTAAGTATTAAAATATAGAATAAATATAAATATATCAATTAAATATAATAATATTAACGAATAAATTAATATAAAATTGGATATAACAAATATTTCGGACATTCACCAAAGCGACTATGTGATTGTTGACATCCTCCAGATTTCGGTGTTTCCCCGTAACATATATATACAGAGAATATATATATATATATATATATATATATATATATATATATATATATATATATATATATATATATATATATATATATATATATATATATATATATATATATATATATATATATATATATATCTTGATCTTTTAATTGAGTCCGGTAAATAGCTAGTTTTCAATGTGGCATTTAAGTTTCAAATTAGTTTTTTCATTTCAATCATCAGTTATTTACATATTGTATATACGTGATTTTAGAAGAATTTAACGGAAGAATGTAGGTAGTATAATTATTCCATACCAGAAATTATTATATCATATTTAAAAGACTGGAGGCTATATAACGATGTACAGTACTTTTTCTAGCGTTGAAATACTTTAAGGCACATTGTCCCTATGTGTTATTTTTAGAAAATCACTTAGCAATTTTTCTTGATTTCTACTTAACAACAACACAACAGTCATAGCTTCTTATTGTCTACAGAGAAATCGTGGTGTTTTTACCCCACCAAAAATGCTCTTCTAGTGGATTTTGTACATACCTACAAGGAATCGTTCTCATATTGTAAAAGTAATTTGTAAAACATATTCGCATGTAATACAAACTGAGAAAAAAAGAATGGGCAAAACTAATAGAATAAGGAAAAATATACCATTCTATGGAAACACCGAAATCCTTGTTAATTTTTAATGAGCACTTTGGTAACAATTTTAGCAAAATTAACAAAATATGGTTAGAAAATACGTGATAAAGCTTGGTAAATGTGATAAAATTTGGTCATTTTATTATGATACCTTATAGCACGACATAAAAAGCATTTAATCGGTGAAATTTACTTTTCAGTTTTGGATTTTTTTTGTGTGTGGTAATAAGAACTCTAATTTTTAAAATTAGAACTTCTAGCAAACCGTTACCATATGATAAAAAAAATACGATTTAAAAAATGAATGATTTAAATATCGTATATTTCGGTTTTATTAACCAAAAATACTTTATTTTAGAAGGAAAATCAGTACCTTAGAGACCGGTAGTTTTGCTTACTAGAATTCTTTTCTCCTTGCTGCAATCAATCCATCATGCATGGGCTTGATAGAGTCACTAGGACATGTTTAAAGTGGGCAAAAAAATATATTCTTGTTCTGAAAAAAATAGCAGAACATACTTGAATAAGGACATGATTAAGAACTACTGCTGCTTTCATCGGAATATTTAGTTTTAGTTTTATTTTAATTCTCTTATTTAAAGTAATATTTTTTTTTATTTTCTAAAGAAATATATATTTTTTAAATATTATCTTACAGACTTTCGTAAAAAGGAAACGAACACGTCTAGACGCGTTAAGGTGACAAAGGGCTTCCAAATACGAGAACGTCTCATATATTCAATTTTATTTCTTTATTTAATATATTTATTCAGTCATTTACTTTACTTTCTATAAGTAAACTTTAGTTTTTGTATTTGATCATGTTCCTTTGTTTTCACGTTTATTGCTCTTCAAGTATCTGTTTTATTTTCTGGAGCTGAATATATTTTTTACTAAGTGAGTACTCGTTCTCTTCATATGGGTGGAACGAAGTAATCATTAAATCCGTACTGTGAAGCACTACAAAAGCACGAAAAAAATTGAAAAACATGAACCACAAAGTTAATATAGCTAAATATTAATTCCAGCATCTATTTATTTGTTATTACATTTTGCTCTTCAAGGTGGCTTTGCATTATTAGATTAAGCAAAACATGCTTATAGTATTCCATTACATTAAAATAAAGATTAACTGTATTCAGTATCATTTTGCATGATGATGTTGATCGAGGCCAATTCCTAAGAATCAAAATTTACCATAATCAAACAATTTTTTCTGGTACTTAAAAATTTCGAGGGCCCGTAAAAGCACTTTCCTCTGTATGTAGAATAAAACTGCTCTGTATAGATAAAGTCTTAACTAATACCAATATAAAACACTGTAAGTGTATTAGTATTTCAGGCATCTATTAAAACTGAACCAATTATCATAATACCATTAGCGTCTCGTACAAAATCAAATATCGTTGGCGTCAACAATAGCATGACGATTTATTACGTTTCTCCTAAAAGTATTAGTACCTATTCTCTATTAGCGAGAATTTAGTCTTTTGTCTTTAATTTTTGCTTATTGAATAATATTTTTTCAAGCAAATAATGTATAGTTTTCTACATTAATTTTAAAATTAAAAAACTAAATAAAAAAAAATCTTAAATTGTTTTGGAAGAGTTGGAGACTAAAACGAAATAAGGTTTTTAAAAATTGTTCTGCTGATTCAGAGAAAATTGCATGAAATTAATTATGGATTGAGAGAAACGAGTATTCCCGTAATTAAATATCAGAGCATTCTTTTGGCGGAACCGACTCAGTGGTTGTGAAATATTAATTAAAGAAAGACTAATTACTATTTTAAAAGCATATATCGCAAAAAAGGAATTCCTTTCAAAGTATTATTAAAAATAATCTCTTTTTTTAAAAAATAAAATAATAAGGCTTGATTTGCACGTCTAGAAGTCGAAGTTTGGATCTAAATTCATGATTGGAATATCATCCGAAAATGAATAAAATTAGTTGAATTATGGTTTTAGTTGACAAAAAGAAATGGAAAGGAAAACTATTTAAAAGATAGGAATGGTTAAAAAGCAAATAAATTCTTTATTGATCAATTTAGTTAGTTTATAATGAATGGAAAAATACAATAGGAAATAGTGGTGCCAGTTTTCATAAATTCATATCCTTTATTTTAGCTTATTCAATATACTGTTGCTGAAAAATATATTTATATGAAATTCTAATGTAACTATTTCTGGGTCGAGTATAATTCATTTTCACTTTATTTTTATTGTTTTGTAAAAGCAATGAAATATTTTATGAAATGTTTCAATGGATACAAATATAATCACATGCATCGTAAATGATTAAATCAATTATGAGTCTGAAAACGGTGGAGACTTTCAATGGCTCTGTGGCAAATCTTTCTTCTGAAATTCCCTGGACGTTTTTGGGACAATCGTACACATTGTGATGTCGTATAACCTAGCTATCATGCAACTATTTATCTTTGTTTATTTAAATCCACTGTTGAATATCTTTTTTTTCATTATTTTTATTTCTGGCACATATTATTCTTTAGTTGCACATTTCAACTCAACTTGCGATTCCGAAATATTATCTGACTACCCAATAAATGTTTTTCATTTCATCGAATTAGTGGACTTCCGGTGTCAAACTGCAGATCGTGGTGGGGTTAACTGCTTTACCAAATATAGAAAAGTACTAACAGGAAAAGTACATTTTAGAAATTAGAGAATTCTCTTTATCATTGCATCAAAATAATACCTATAATTTTTAACCCTCTTGATAACATCTACATATTGGTGTTACCAACTCGTAACCTTCTGGACAGCCTGCTGGTATTTCTGAACAATAGTATGTTCTTGAACAATCAGTTTGACAATCATCTGGTTCTTCAGTTAACAATTTTAGTAAAATTTCGTGAAAAAAATATGAATGCATTATTTTAGAAGAAATGTGAAAACATTTGAATCAGGACATTTGAATAATTGCTCTTAAACACTATCACGCAAAGAAAAAAATCAGTTTATTTATTTTAAAATTTTACTAAACGTATTAACGTATCATAGCTTAGTAACTTAATGATGAAACTTAACTAAATTACTCATATAGCAACCACAATCAGACTTAACTGGCTTTTAAACTTTATCACATTCAACTACTGGACAGACTTTTCCTTCAGAATCGGTCTCGCTTACATGGAATCTGAGATTTTTATGTAAAATTGTAAAACACATGAACTGTAAAGAAATCCCGGAACGTTTCTGAATATATGAAGCAGTGACGGTACACGCAATTTTTAAAAACGTTTCTTAGTATTTCGTTAACCACAGAAACTGAATCGGCGTTAATGAAATTCAGTTTCCTACTTAGAATGATAGTTTTTCAATTGATTAAGAACATTATATCAAATAAATTTTTCTGAGATTTTCGGAAAAAATTTTGTCTTCTCAAAATGTGTTTCTTAACTATTTTACGGTATAACTTTACGTGCGTAGTACTATGCTTTTGTAAACGAGGAGCAACAAACACTAAAGCATTTTGAGATAAATGTGAGAAAATTGTTGAATAAGTTCACTTTGAAAAAAAAAGCATAGACTTGGGATCATCTTTTTTTCAATTACGTATCTACTTTTTTGTTAATTACGGAATATTGAGCCGAGGTGAGTCAAGGGATAGAGCGCTCTCCTTCTAATTACGTGAATCGGGTTCGAATCCCAGCGATGACTGGTCGATACGAATTCAGAACTTGACTTGCACCGATCACAGTGCTGACTCAAAAATGTCCTCAGTGTTAGACGGATCATGGGTAAGACTTTCCTTGCCAATAAGCCTACCGTGAGAGGCTTTCGTGGGTTTCCACTCCATGCGATCTAGTTTCAGCAAAAAGTTCACCAAGAAGGCAAAATTTTTTCCCAACACTTGATACAGAAGTTTCCTTGTGTTCTGGATTGTGTTCAAAATTACAAGGCTACGGTGATGAACATTAGTAGTCGTAACCTCAAAATTTGGTCGGCAGTTCAACAACTGTTTGAAAATATAAAATTGCGAAATTTCTGAAGGTTATTCACGGCATATTTGTTGCTGAGTGAATAACTATCTTCGAAAAAGTTAAGTTTTAGGAAGATAAAAAATATAAATTTTTATTTGGTAAGATAACATATATTTTATAATCTTCGAAAGTTGGACACATAATTTAAAGTTTATTGAATCTTTTTTCAGCAGTGAACATTTTCCCAATTGAATAATATGTCAAAAACTATTTTTCGTTGACTACCAAGCCTTAAGCCACCGAATAGATTTTCGTTGAAAATCTATTTGGAAAAAGCCACCGGGACATAAGTCCGGGTTAAAAGGTTAGGAAAATTTATTAAAATATTTTTCCTATCATGATTTTAAAAACTAATATAAACTAAAAAAAAAAAAAAATTTAATTACTTCAGATTTAAAATCCAATAATTAAATTAAATGATTTATTTTAATTTTAAGTAGGAGAAACTTTGTATTTACAAGCAAATAGAAATATTTTACCACTCTCGTAATGATATTCAAGTACATCCGATAATTTAGGAAATATCCGATAATTTATCTTATTACCGTAGTTGAGCTGTCGACCTAATTTTTGATTAAATATTGAACTCCGTAAACTTGTAATTTTAAACCCACTCCAGAAGATAATTGAATTTCTGGATCAAGTATTGAGATAAGTTTGCCTTCGTGGAGGGCTAACTCGCATTTACTTTACATTGAGAGGAAAACCACGAAATTCTCCGAGTTAAACTGACTGCAACGGACTCTAACCCATAATTCGTCTACCACTGTGCATATGTCAGTACTGTGGTCGGTATGAGCCGGATGCGGAATTTGTATCAACCTGCCATCGGTGGGATTCGAACCCGGTTCAAATCTTTGAAGACGAACGTTTTATCACTGATTCATGGTTGTAGGAATAAAAAGACTTAGTCTTATTTTATTTTATTACAGTCGACCCATTTTTGAGTTTACAACAACCAATGTTCAATAACTTAGTTTTGTAATTTTGAGCCTAATTCAAAAGACAAGGGAACTCCTGGATGAAGTATAGAGAGAAAGTTTGCCTACTTGGAGGACTTTTGATGGAACTAACCCGCATTTACGTTACGCGGAAAAGAAAACCATGAAAACCTCCCATGGTTAGCTTGATGGCCATGAGAAACTAAACCATGATCCGTCTACCACTGAGGATATTTTACTTCAGAACTGTGGTCAGTGCGAGCCGGGTACGGAATTCGTATCGACCAGCTACAGCTGAGTTTCGAACCCAAGTCTATAAATTAGGAATAAAGCACTCTATCCCCTGAGCCACACCACGGCCTACGAGAGTCATTGACTGGCTTAAATTACTTGTATGTTGAATTAATATTCTTTATAAGTCTTTTAAACCCACATTTTTTCCCTGGTTTTATCTTAAGCCATTTTTTTTCGTTGATATCGATAGGCAGAATCTTGCTCAAGGCATTCAATTTCTTTTGAATATCTGGCAGAAATAAACTTTGATTGTGCTTACCTCTTTGAATTTATATCATTTTTTAACTATATTAAATAATATAATAAATATATATTATTCTAACGCATATGTATAACAGTAGCTTAAATGAAAAGCTATGTATGTAATATTTTCAGAAATGCAGTGGTTGAATTCCAAGAGTAACAGAGGGGAAAAATCTCACAAGTATTTTATTCCAAAAAATATATTATATATGTTTGAAAAAAAAAATCTACAAGAATATGCTACTTTAGAGTGCAATATTTAATTAATTGGCATAAAATGATAAAAGAGCCTCATAATTAAATTGCAAGTTAATAAATAACAGCAGAACAATGGATACATAAATAATAATGGAATAATGATTAAGGACAGTAAAAAAAACATATTTTAATGTCTATCATAATCCATCTTCCCATTGCTTTTCGTTTTTCGTTTCTTTTTTTTCTTTTTTTTTTTTTTTTTTAGTATTTAATTATTGCAAAGCAAACATGGAAAAAACGTATACCAGAATTGGCAATAATATACACTTTTTATAACAAGATAGAAGGATTTAAAATGCTGGCAGTAATTAGTGTTATTATTTAGCCGAGCGATTAAAAAACAATTAAGGTACTTCACGATAAATTTCGAGAAAAGCAGAAAAAGGTGGCTTCACAGTTTTTTCTCTCACTTGTTAATACTCTCAATACTAAAATGAAGTTTTATTAATTTTTTATTTATTTATCTAATTATTTTATCTTTTTTATTTTTATTTTATTTATATTTATTTATTTTTATATTTGCAGTAGATATCTTACTAAGCGAAAATGCCAAACATATAAAAATCTCAATTTAAAACTTTTTGTGATTTATCTTGATTTTTCTAGCGGAATTACGGTTCCATCTTTTAAGAATCATCATTTTCTATTAAAGAATTTCTTTCTTGAATATTTCAAAAATCAATGAAAAAAATTCTTTTTTAGATCCTTTAATCTTTAATTCTTTTTAAATGGTAAATCCATTTTAAGAGATATAAAATAGCCAAGGTTATTTGAAGAACGATTTAGAGATATGAAGAACACACAAAATACGAACTACTTATCTTATAAGCATGGAAACCTGATCGAAAGAGCATGCCATCTCAAAAGCATAATTGGTAAATGACAAAACATGAAGATAAAACATTAAGATTTACTTCTAAATCAGTTATTTCAACTATACAAAATTAAATAACGATGGCATTTTATTTTATTTTATTTATTCATGCGGTGGAGGATGATGGAATCATTTAATCTATTATAATAATTGTGTTTAGTCATATTTTAGGAATCATGACCAAAAGTTCTGCAATGCGTGTCTTCGTTGTTAGCAACTTTGGTATAAATATGTTGCATTTTCTAGACTTTCTTCAAGAAAAAAAATCTCACTATAGAGAATAGTTGGCTTCAAAAGTAAATTTATTGCTTAATAATTTTACCATAAAAGTGCTACAATTATTTCATTTAAACATAATTGCGCTTCGAAATCAAAAAGTTCCAATTTTTTAAAAATTAATAATTAAATGCATGTATTTTCTATAAGAATAATCCCTATAAAACTAGCCGAAGCTAATTTTTTAATATGAAAAATATTTTTATTATTAAAAACAGTAACGAAAGTTAATTTAGAGCCCGGACAAAGCAAAAGAGTTTCGATAGGTGCTCAAAGCACAATAAAATATTTTAGAATTTATTTTTCATTTTCAAATTTAAGAAAGGTAAGCAACACCAGTACAAACTAATTTCAGGCAATTTTGAAAAGTGTTGTTATTTCTAAAGCAATATCAGCTGATATCACATATATATGCTTGCCAATATATCAGAAAACCTGCTTGGTGAAAAATATATCATTGGTGTTATAAGATAATATCGTATTATTACTTTATATTTTTTCATATCATTATTTTATTTTTAACGCTTTTAGTTTTAAGCCTCCAAGTAAGATTATCATTCTAAGTAATATTGCAAAATCCATTTCAGTAGAAGTATAACAAAAGTAGCTGAAATGACAAAATAAGTTAAATATAAGTGAATAGATAAAAAATATTAAAGCCAAAAATAGCTAAAATTGATCATGGAGATTTTGTTTCCTCAGTTTCACGACGAATGGCATGATTGTGGCAATCTTGTCACAGTTGTTTACGCTACATGGAGAAGAAAACAACGGATGCCTCCCTGGCTGATTTGATTGGGAGTTGATAGCTTTAACCTCTAAGCTTACGTAGCCTGCTAAGTTATTATTGACTCTAGGGTTGCTTAAGTAATTGTGGTCTAAGGAAAAAATACACTTATAATAACCCAAGACCCACTGAAATGAAATAGTACCAACATGTACATGAAACAAAAGACTTAACAGGATGTATATGTTTATATTTTCTAACCCATTGTTTTAAAGAATGTGCCACTATTCATACAAATTCAGACTCAGGTTAGTCAGTTAAACTTTTTAAGTTCTTGTTGGCGGATATGTCTTAAGGAAAGCGATAGATATGTCCGTTTTCAAGAATTCGAAAAATCATCAATTGCTGCACGTTGTTGGAATATTGGGCTAATATTCAATTTCAGCAATACCAAAATTACTTCCACTACATTCATATCAGCTCATCTTGATGTCCTGGAATCTTGTTTTATACGTATGAATGATGAGTCCCTTTATAACGAAATTAGCTCCTCACCATCTCTCCGTACCTCATAGAATTGCATTTTACCTTGATTGCCCATCTCGTCCTCTGTGGTTTCTGTTGTTCTGTTTTTCAGCTTTTACTATTCGGCTACTGTGGTTTTTTCTAGTTTTTTTTTCCTTTTTGGTTACATATTTTCAGTTGACAACTTTGCGTTTTATATTTCAAAATACTTTTGTTTCTTCTCATTCACGTTCACGTCTAGAAAATCATGAAACTGGACACCTGTTTTTGAGCTCTTGAAACACGTCGACTGTAGTTTCCATTTTCCATACTTTTGAAGTGATTGAAGTTCTTATCAAGTAATACTTCAATTTCTTCGGATTATTTATTTAATTTAAGACTAAAATATGTTTGCCTAGAATAAGCAAGCCGGTTGGTGAAGTCATTTGAAAGGAACTACAAAAGCAATCAACAGATGAACTACAAAAGCAATTAGCAGAAAAGCTGAACATAGAACAGGATCTAAACTTTTTATTGCAATTCTCAAGCTAATCTCTATTTTTTTACACTTTATTCATATCAAAATTTTTTTAAAAAAGACAAATATATTTTAAAGCCATTTTTATAAATAAATCCTATTTGTATCATTTTTATCAATTTCATTATCAAAACACTTGCTGATACGAATTAGAAATGATTCCGTAAATTCGAATCAGTGAATGACTCGAATCAGTGATTCAAATCACCTAAGTGAACTAATTCTATTAATTCGAATCATTTGGATGATTCGTAGAGCTCAGCTCTAATCATAACTTCCATAATGTGATATGCCTTGTCGAAATGGTATTTACATAGTGTTAAGCAAAGAGGAAATGTTGACAAATACGTTCTTAAGTTCCTTTTAGCTGGCAGAAGTGCTTTGGTTGACGGTGCGAGACATATTTGGCAACATTTTAAGGCAATAAAGATCACTTTCTCTATTATTGATCATTTTACTTTCAGTTATGTTTAAATTAAATTAAGTATAATATTAACAGTTTGAAATCAAGTATTTTAATAGCAATAATGCTCTTAATGATTTAATATTAATACTTTCACGCGTGATAAAGAATTATTTTCATGATAAAAATGCTTGCTGTTGTTTTGAAGGCTTTTTCTACAGATTTTGTCCAGATTTGGTTGTGGCAACAATAGTTCTCTGTCATTTTGTTGTTCACTCCAACTTTTAAAATCACGTCAGGTTCGGACACTCAACTAAGATTCTACCGATAATAACTCTACATGGCAGGAATGATATATAATGAACAATAAATAATTATTTTTCAGAGAAATATAATGAAATATTTAAATTTGTTGAAAAAGTTAATATAAAATAAATGCATTATAATACTTGCTTATGTTAAGCACTATCTTTCGATACATGTAAAATATAAGGCTGCCATCCAGTCAGAATTTGAGATATAGAGCTTACGATATTTTAGATTCTCCATTAATCGTTTCAAGGAAAATTATGACAATACATTTCTGCAATAAACAGTTTTTTAAAGAATTTTTATTAGTAAACAGTTGTTAGTTTTCAGATTTTTGATAAGAATCCTTATTATTAAGCAATTAACGTTCAAGGAAATTTTTAGCTTCTACCAAATCACTTTTCCTTAAAACTGCAATAAAATTACATTTTTAAGAAAATCTAAAAACTGACAAACGTTTAGTTCGAAATTACTTACTCAAAACCACGAATCGAATAATTTTTTTTTTTTTGCTAAGAAGTTTTTAGGTAAACTTAAACGAAGTTTTAAAAATTACCAAGCGCTACTTCTCTGAATCTAAAAAAGAAACTAATTAGATTTATTTTCTACCTTTTTTAAAGCTATTGTGTTGTCTAACATTGCCATATAGTCAAAAGCTTTTTAAATGCCACAAAATATCGGCGACTTACCAAGACGGTAAAAACCAAGATCGCGAGAGTAGAGGCCTCTTAAAGGTCATATAATAGGATTTTTTTACCACAATAAGTATGCTGCACAGACAACAACCAACAACAATTTTATTTACTTATTTATTTATTTACTTATTATGTACTAGCTCAATCCCCGTTCTTCTTATAGGGTGGAAAAATAAGCATCAAATAATCAGTACTGAGCAACACTAAAAAATCGTGCGCAAAACGTTGTTTTTTATTCGTTTATTACTATTTAATGCCCTTCTCGGAGGCTTTATGTTATTAGATTGACCGAAACATATATATATATATATATATATATATATATATATATATATATATATATATATATATATATATATATATATATATATCGAAGAGCCAATACATTTTGACCATCCTGCTAATAACATGTAGGACCACCTTTGGTCCTCAAAACAGCTAGCACCTGCAGTGGCATTGATTCCACAAGGTGCTGATAGGTAGTCTGAGGTAACTGGTACCAAGCTCTCACCAACTGGTCCTGCAATTCCCTCACATTGCGAGGGGGCAGCGTGGCAGCACGAAGTTGGTTTTCCAAGTAGGACCACAAATGCTCTATTGGATTAAGATCAGGTGAATTTGGGGGACAAGACATGACTTGAAAGTCACTGGAATGTTCCTCGAACCAATCCATGACGATTCGACCCTAATGAGATGGTGCATTATCCTGTTGGTAAACACCATCCCCCGCAGGAAAAACTGTTGCCATGAATGGGTGAACTATGTTCAAGTAGCTTACAGACGTCAGGGATAGCTCTATGAGGATTATGGATCCTAATGTGCCCCATGAAAACATTGTTCCTGGACAAGAAACCATGAAAACCTCGGCGAGTCTATTGTTATAGATAGAGGGTGGTCATAATGTAATGGCTCTTCGGTGTATCCTCCCTTCAAAATAAAAATACAGTTGTAAATTGCTAAAATACCATGTAGTTTTGTATTTATTGTTTTTTAAAACTAATTGCAAACTGCTTCAAAACCGTAAAAGTAAAAAAAAAAACGCTTTTAACCGTAAGCTTTAGTGTTAATTGGATGGACTGACTGCTGCCGGTTATTTTACGAACAGTTTAGAATGCAATTTCTAACTGAGTACGATCAAGCTACTTTCTCTAGAACTTATATATCTGTCATAAAAATGTACAATATTTTTACAAATTTTGTCTTGGGTTCATAAATATCTATCATGAAATTGTACAATATTTGTGCAGCTGTAATTGACACAAAATAATAAAATATTTTTTTTATTAATATAAGATTATATTTAGTAAGTATTAGAACTACACAAAATACCAAGATGACACTCCTGCCTTTCACCAAAATTAAATATCATTGGTGCCATTAAAAATATGACGACTTTTTACCATTATCCGCAATGAATAAGTACATTTTCTTCATTAATTTTCCTTTTTAGTTTGCAGCTTATTTTCTATTTCAATTAAAACCAATTACCAAAATTAATTGCGCATCATTATCGTCAACAAAAAATTGCCGATTTTTTACGCCCTCTTGAATGAATTTGAAAAATTTAGCCATTAATTTTGCTTTTTAGTGAATAGCTTATTATTTTACTTCAGTAAGTAAAAAAACTACTCTGTAGTCAGTATTAGCGTTTCTTTTTTATAATTATCCTTAACCAATTAGTTCAATTTCTGTTTGTTGATTCTGTGTTATTCCATTAATCGATGCGTTCCATCAACTGTGGAATAAATCGAATATGAACTGAAATTTGAAGGGGAAAAAAGTAAAAACTTGACTTTCGTCAAATGTTTATTTAAATATCTCACTCAATTAAAAATAAATTAGCATATGATTTAAGAAGAAACATTGCATTCTAAAATTAAAACAAGAAAGCGATATTGATTCAAAACAACAAAATATCATAAATGAAATTTACGCTACGCTTGCGTAAGTTGATTTCCTTTATAAGTTTAAACATTAGAAACAAACATTACAAACAAGACATTTAAACATTAATCACTCCTTTTAAATATTTTTTATTCAATTATAATTAAATTATTTAATTAAAAGCAACTAATTTTAATTTTTCTCTGCTTCTCTTTAATAAAAATAAATTGAAATTTTAGACTTCTCAATAGAAAAATACGTAGATTAATACGTTATGAAATAGCTTATAGCTCATAATGCAAAATGTTTGCGTTTATTATAAAATTAAATAATAAAAAATAATAAATAACTATTAAAAAGAATTTCATGATATTTTCTTTGAGTAAACGAGTTTTATGAGTAAATGGTTTTCGAGTTTCAATTGCGCTTTGAGCCTTAAAGATATGACAAGAAACGCAAAAAGCGTTATTAACTATAATTAGACCAAACTTTCACACACTCTCTTGACTAAACTTTTAGGACCACAGTTTCTAGATTGCTGCTATCCACCATATATTAAAAATAGAATTCCAAATATGTAAAAAATATTTTTTTCGAAGTGTTTGTCGGAATTAATGCTCAAAAAATTACATTAATAGACATACGTCTAATATATTTACTACACAATTTCATACTTATTTGAATTATTACTTTTTGCATAAACTGAAAACTGAGATGGGCACAGTAGGCCTTAGCCCTCTAGGGCTGTCGCGCCGCTGAGTTTAGTTTATTTTTAGCTTGGACAACTTAAACGTCTCCAGAAGAAATGCTTCTTGCAATGGATTACCGCCCATGTGAACCTTGAGTTCAATGAAATAGCTGATTCCTTGGTTAAAAATGCCAGAAATCTCAATCAAAATACAATCCCAACTACGCTGGCAGATGCAAATGTTTTTTCAAAGTCAAGACTATTCACCCCCTTAAAAATCAAGGCCCACAATCAAATAACTAATCTTGACATCGACAGAAAGACAGCCACCACTCTCATCAGACTAAGAACAAAACATCATAAAAACATGAAAATTTCTGCTGATGGGACTAGAAAATATCAAAACTGTGGCAACTGTCTTAATGTGGAACACACACCAAATCATGTTTTTAGATGCCCTGCAGTCGCTGCAGGCCTTTACCTCTTAAACTACTCTACAGAAGAAGATTTATATTCATTTAATGCCATAGAGATAGCAAAGACTATTCAAGACCATGAGATATGATTCAATAGAGGATACGAAACCAACCACTAAGTATAGTATATTTAATAAAGCGTATTTAAAATACCTAAGTACATAAAATAATTAAAAATACATAAAATATTCAGTAATGAAAGCATTTAAAATATACACTGCAGTGTATACTAAATAGTTGCGCAATTTACCATGAAAATTTAGAAAACAAAACATGCTTAAAGTTACGTGGCATTTCCTATTCGTGGTTTTGATGCAGTACAATTTTTGCATATGACGAGGTCTTTTTATATGCCAAATCGTATCGTACTTCAATGTAGCAATAGAGACTGATTTTATCGTATGCTGTCTACTCGATCTATCTGGCCTATTTTCAAATATGTTACGGCAATTTCACGTTGAAAATACTTTATTGAAATATGCTTCTTACTCTCTTTTTGTGAAGAGTTTTATGCAAAATGTAAACTTCAACTACTGACATGTATATCATTTTTGTAAATAAACACCAATATCATTTTTGCCCCTTATAGATATATTGAGCTTTTCTAAGAACCAGTCATGCTGAACCCTATCACCCATGAAAGTGTTACACTCACGTATGATTTTTGATTAAAGCACAGGTACTCCTTCCTTTTTTTACTTTGCACCACGACATTGTTTGCTTCACAAGATTTATATTCCGAAATTCGTTGCAATTTTAACTGATTTATGGCCATTCCATCCGACTCCTGCTCATTAACCTCATTAGGAATTGAAACGATATCTGCTTCAACTTGATCAAAGAGCAAATATTCCTGAGCTTCCTCTATTGCATTGCATTGAATTTTTAAAGAAATTAAGGAGATTTGAAAAACAAATACAGAGTGAATTAATTTCCTAAAAAAAAGGAAATAATATTTAAAAAATGTCTGCTATTTTTATAATTCACTTATTCTATAAAAATACAACCATATATGCATAATTAAATGAATAAAAATAAATTATGAAAAAATCTTTAAAATTTGCCTGAAACGCCCAGTGAGGACAGTAAAATATAATGTTATATAAAAAGAAAAGAAATTGTAGGAAGCAAATTTTTTTGGCGTCATATGTCGAATTATACTCGTAAGAAAAAAACTGTAATAAATAAAATAATTTGTCTTAATTTTATTTGATATGACTGTATTAAAAAGAAGAGGCTTCTGCGAGTCTAAACAACTCACACAATGGCGACCCTAATAACAAACCAAATATAACAGCGTATTTAATAAAAATATGGCGGATATGTTGATAGTTTGATCAACTATCTTCCCAAAAACGAAAAATTATTTTTAAGATAAAAAGAAAAGTTTTGCATAATGTTTTACTGACTGTCCTCAATTGAGGACAGTGAGTTTAATGGGTTAGGTATTAAAAAGTTTTTGATAAAATAAAATTTTTTACCAGTTACTGTATTTTCTTTTTGAGTTTCAAGTTGTTAAATTTTTTATTTACAAAAAGAAGCGAATAATTGTTTGATAAATAAGAAGCTAATGCTCTTGATTGAATAAATTTCAGAAAAATGAAGAAAAAAATTTTTTGATATAAAAACAAACGTCAAATAAAAAATATTTTAGGACGATTTTTATTAACTAATTACGGAAAAGTAACATATGCTGAACAGTTCATAAAATTAACGAAACTCTTTCATAATTCCGAAATAGATAAGCCTTTCCTATTTATATTATATTAATAAATAAGGTACATATTGCCATACATATTGCCCAAAGAATACTTCACATTAAATTAACTTTCTCTTTTAAAAATTAAGTTTATTTGATGAATACTTCAGATATTGGAAATACGTATATTTCTAAATTCTAATCTTAGAAACATGATTAAACAGCAATGAACTAGACAACGAGGAATGCATTTTGTGAAGAGTAGGAAATGGAAAAATGATTTATTACTAAATCAGTTGTTTCAATTGATTCATTAATTAAATAATAATGGCCTAATAGTTTATTATGTTTATTCATATGGCTAGGCACAATGGAAAGAGACTAATCCCTATGGCAGTAAGTTTGATCATATTTTAAGAATCATGACTGATAAATAACTTAAACGTGACACTTTGTCTGTACCTTTTGTATAAAAATGATACAATTTTGAGATTTTTACTAAAATAGTTTTGAGATAGTAACCTATTTTAAAGGTAAGTGTATTGCTTAATAGCTTAATTTCAATTACATTAGATTCTTCAATATTTTATGATATTGTAGCGATTCATAAAAAAAGTTTAAGCTGTTATTGTAAATGAAATAGTTAAACTGTGAACTTTTTTTTTATAACTGGTATCCGAATATCAATCGCTAATCAAATGAAATATTATGGAATAGGTGAACTATAAAATAGATTCGTACACAGTTAAAAGAAAATTTAAATATATTTAAAAAATAGGGCTGAATAACACTACAAAATGAAGCCCGAAACTAGAAATCATTTACCAAGACGATAAATAAAGCAAAAATAACTTCAGTTTCTTTATTCGTTATTATGCTTTATATTTTATGGTGGCTTTACATTATTACAGAAATCAAAATACGTTCTTAATAATTTACAACATCAAAATAAAGATTAATTGAATTTAGTATAATTTGGTATGAAACTATTGCTCGGTGTCAACTCATGATAATCAAATTTGACCAGTGCAACGAAATCTTGATTTTAGTATAATTTACTGCACAACTAATATTAACTTAAATTTCGTAAAAATTCCTATTCTTACCTATTTTGAAGTGGCGTAAATAACTTCTTTCCGCGATATCAGAAAAGCTAAATATTTTTGCAGTTTTATAATCTGTACCAAATAAACTAATATAATACTTTTTACCTATATTACTTTGATACCTATTAAAGCTTGGACAAACTACAAGGTTTAAAAATTTTGGTAAAATTACCGCACAGTATAGTAATAACTTTTCTAATAAAGAAAAGCATATTTTTACCTTATAAACGTAAAATTTAATGCATCTAACCTTTTTTTGATACATTTTAAACACATTAAAAGTCCTTTAATATGGTAACGGCTTACCGGAAATTCTGGTTTTCAAATTTGCAGTTATTATTACCCAACATTTAATAATAAAAAAAGCGAAATTTAATCGAATAAATGCTTTTAATTCCAGGGTCTAAGGTATCATGATAAAATTAGAAAGTTTTACCACATTTACCAAGTTCAATAAAATATTGTAAAGCCATATTTTATTGTAAATATTACCAAAATCATTTCCGAAGCACTTCAATAAAATTTGCTAAGCTTTTTGATGCTCCCATAGAGAAACATGGTTAACTTTACCATATCCTGGCAATCATGATCATGCTTTCTTTTTTCTCAGTGCGACACATTATCTAGACCAATTACTATTACACCAGTAGAGCTCATTACCAAAATATGCGGATTTTTTGGTCACGTCCTAAATGAATTCGTATCATTTTTCCATTAATTTTGCGTTTTAGTTAATATAGATTATTTTAATTAGCAATTATTACTTAAATTAACTAAGCATCGTTGGCATCAATAATAGTATTGTGATGTTTTACGTTTCTTTCAAACGAATCAATATCATTTCCCCATTAATTTTGCTTTTCTGTAAATAACTTTTGTATTTCAATGGTACTTTTTTGCATTTTTATTTCAATAGTAGATATCAATAAAATTAATCATCATGGACTTCAATAATAGCATGGAAATTTTTAACTTTCGTCTTAAGCGAATAATATTATCTCTTTATCAATTTTGCTTTTATAAAAACACGATTTAAGTCCATAACTACAAACTAAATAAACACTTGGTCTCAGATAAGTTTAGGACTACTAATTTTGTGACGAAGTCTTCGAATGCTTCCGCTTAAGTTTATCTAACATAACGAATAATATGTAATTAAATATTAAAAAGCGAGCAATAAGCTCCTTTTTCATTAAGGAGAGCTAGGAGCTAGTTAACATCAATGATGTCATCTTTTAATATTTTTAATAAAACAGAATCATCTGTTGTTTAATTTGGTTTAATTTAAAGCAATGGCTAATTGACAAGGGAACAATGATAACCAATACAAATATTCCATTTTTAAACGTGTCTCAAGAATGATCTGCTTGAAATTTGTGAACAATATTTAGGATTGGATTTCCCTTTCACCGACTTTACAGCCGGTGTAAAAGGCAATTAAAGGCGTTCTGTAATAAATTACAAAATGGTCGTATGAACCGTTTTGGAGTTATGAGAGAGACGCACAGATAAAGGCAAACACAAACTCTTAATTTTATTATTAAAGATTTTAAGGTTACGATACAAAATGTGAAAAAAAATTTTGATTCATTCGAAATATGTATAAGGCTGCATAACCTTCTATAAAATTAAAAATAATTCTTTTCAAAATGAACATATTTTTCTTAAATATTACCCCAATATTTATAAGTCAACAAGCGAAGGTTATAAAAAGATGTTTTATTTACCTTCGAGGTATCACAAAATTCAAGCAAGATGAGGATAGAAAAGATAGTTTTTCAGCTCAAAAAGCGATACTTTTATTGACTTATAAAGTATGTAATAGAAAGTAGAAATAAATCCAGTCGTGCTATCTCGACGGTTTTTCATGCATAGAAGTTGTTTTGGGCAAAATTTTAAAACAGAGCTCGTAATTTTCTCCGTAAAGCCGTAAGTTGTTATCTGTGTTTTGGCATAATTCTCCGACAGAAAAATATAAAAAAATGGGGCCCATTGGCGTTAAATCGCGTAATCTTCTAGGAGAAAAAAAATTCTGTAAAATTACTGCATTGCAATATTAATGACATTTCTGAAAGAAAAAAAACATACTTTTAGTCAATGAAATCAAAATATACGGTAGTTAAGCAATATATTGGGTAATTTTATGGGTACGTGGTGAACTTTGTGACTCGGTAGCTTTAACGATGAAAAGTCACCATTTTCTACATGGGGAGTCTTCAGTTGGATCATGAGAATTTTGATTTAAATAGTACATTTCATTTTTAAGAAAAATCCATTTCGTTTTTAAGAAAATTCCTTTGATTGAAATGAAAACAGAAAATTATGCGATTGCAGCTCAAAATTTTTGCAACTGTTCAACAAAATTTAATTCTACTATGAAGATAAATAGTGTTCTGTTTATTTAGCTTACTAACGTAACATATAATAGGAGTTCGGGCAGATTTTTCACGACTCATTTTTTCGGTATATTTTTCTTTTTAAATTACAACCTACCATTTTGAATATTTTACAAATAGGCATGCTAAACCATTTTCAGTGTTTTAGCTAAGACTTAAATTCTGAATAGTAAAGGAAATCTTAAAAGAATTTTTAGCGTCAACAAAGTCACTACGCAGACTGTGGTACAAAGTCATCACCTCGAGTGATATGACTTTGGACCGTAAAATTTGTCTCATAAGAACTTTAATATAGTTACAGTTAAATCTCTTTACGCCCAATGAAAATATTTAATTCCAATGAGCATTTGAAGTGTTAGGTAACATTAAAAGGAAACTAGTAAATCACTTTTAAAGCTCTAGTTAAAAGCTATAGGACGCATTCTGACTGAAAGAGATATTTTGAAGCTTTAAGGAATATTCAGACTGAAGAGAGAGAGAGAGAGTGGGGGAGAGAGGAAATACCCTAAAGCTATAAAAAATATTCTAGCTGGGGTGTTTACAGGGATGCGAAAAATAGCAAATTGTATTGAAGTATATTTTTGAATAGTTTTAATAATGAAGTCTTTCACTTGAATATTTTTGCAGGTTATTATTCTGATATTGTAAATCAAATTTTAAAATCGTAGAATCAATTCAATTCAATGCTTATACAATAACTAGTTTTATACAATTGTCCTGTTTTGAAAACGGAATAAGCTTGATTTCAAGAAAACTAAATTCTTATTGAATTTATATTTGAGTTTATATTTTAATGAAAAAAAATCTAAAATATTAAGCAAAATTTTTGTTTATATAAAGTATCAGTGTAAATTTCACATAATATTTAATAGGTCGGAAAAAAACAGCGGAATAGACATGTATAAGGCTATCTTCTTGGTTTTTGCTTTGCTCCACATTAGTAATGCCATTGTCTGCAGCGAAAATAATTGTGCCATAGTCTACTGTAATAATATCCGGTGTAAGAAAGGCTCCATGCCAGTATTCGTAACTTGCAATTGCAGTATAACTTGCGAAAAAGTGCTAGGTAAGCAAACTTAAGTTATTTATCATTTTTCTTAATAAAGTATGAATTATATTTTTTGCTTTGTATTCTTTTAAAATAAAAAATTTTAAATGAGAAAGAATTTCTTTGATGAACTTTATCTATTGGGAAATCATACAAACTGGAACGTGTTTGAAAAAAATTGACTTAATTCAAAGTTGTAAAAGTTACAAATTGTATTTAAGAACATGAACTCCGTTTGAAAAGTGCTTATTAAAATAAAAAAAAGCTCAAAATGTACTTCATAAATGGACATAACACAAACCACAAAATCATATTTAGAACTGAATTTAAAATTTCATGTGAAGCCCTGAGATCCTTAGCTTAATATTACTAGCTCAATATTTTCCTTAAAAGCATTAGCACTTATTAGGATGCATTGAGCCAATCAAAAGCTTATGTTATAATCAGTGGCCGAAAAAACTACTTTTTCTACGTAGTTAACTGCAACTACTTTATAACAATTGTAGTTATCTACAACAATTTTGTTTTAAATGTAGCGACTACGAACTACTTCTAAAATGCTATCACTACTTCGCTACTTTTAGAAGACTAACATAATTATAGAATTAAATTTTCGTCGATATTCAAAATGATTTTGAATAACAAATAGGCTTATTTAAATATGAGAAGATATTAAGAAGTTTTATTTCATGTTTACATGGAAAAAAAAATTCTAAATCACTTTTTACGAATTTGTTCTTTTAACCCTCAAACTCTATACTTTTCTCAACAGTGATTCAAGAAATGCAAGGAAATTATCAAATATTAGAGTTTTAATTGATCAAAAACTTTTTATACCCTCCAAGAAATTAAGTACAGGGCGAATGATAAAAAAACGGAACACCCAGAATAACTTTTGATATTATGATCGGATCCTCGCGTTCTAGAACTCAATCTTAATGGTTTGAGGGAGTAACCGCAACTATGCAGACGATATTTTTAAGTTACGAAATCAAATACAAAAACTTACTTTATAGTTCCTGTGAAATCGAATTTTAAGAAAAGTCAGATATTTAAAATTTGATTTCTCAGGAACAATTTGATCCATTTCGCACTGATTTTTCCGAGCATCAGACGTAGATCTTACTGAATCTCGGTCACAAAGTTATTTTCATTCCGTAAGTCGACGGATCAGTGAATCAGATCACTTATATAAGAAAATTTTTTTGCTTTCGAACTTTGTTTCTTTATTTAACTAACGGTAAAAGTAGTTGCCAGAAATCGCTGCCAACTACTGTTTTTTTTTTTTTTTTTTTTTTTTTTTTGTCTCGCCCTACTCGCTATACTACTTTACATAAAAGTAGAGCACTATACTAAAAACTACGGAAAAAAGTAGCGACTGCAGTAGTTTTGCTGCCTGTAGGGCACTACTTCAGACCACTGGTTATAATAAGGAATTCTCGGAATAATTTCTCCTTTTAAATTTCAAACTCTTATTACTGAATTAAAAAAACTAAAGTCGGGACACTTTTAGCGTGCAAATTCACCTACAGGAAAAATTCATAAGTTAAGCGAAATTTCATTTCTAATTATAATATTATTTGTTAGGGAAAATATGAAAAGAGAATTTTAGTATTTTGATAATTTATGGACGTTTAAATGTAAACAGTAAAATTATTCCAAAACCATATCGTATTCTTAAATTTTCTCGGTGTATTTTTTCACTTGTGTTGTACTTATGAGGTTATGTGTGATCATCTTTGATATAATAGAAAATTTTATTATTAAAACATTATTTAAATTTTCACTCAATTTACTCATTCTTAAGTTTTTTTCTGCATTTTGTAAATAATAGAAAGTCTTGAGTTCATAGCAGAGTAAAGGAGTGCAAGGTTTGCTATGTTTCGAGAGTTGTCTTCAATATTTTATGTTTTCATCTAAATTTAAATATTTAGTGCACGAGAAAACGAAATACTCAGGACACTTTTGGCCTAATGATTGATTTTCACTTACTAAAACTGAATATTATTGGTTCGAGATGATGACCTTAAGTAAATTAATTAGGGCTACAAAATTATACACAAAAACGTAATTTCGCTGAATAAGCATATTTATTTCTGCGGATTTGGGTTTCAGTACCTCAAATTCAAGGACGTACCAGCAATCTAAGAAATATAGTCCTAACAATTTGGTCCGGAGAACTGTTCAAAGTTTAGACCGACTAATATAGCAATTTTGCGTACATTACCCTATCTCGAGAAATTTTTCAGCATATAAAAAAATTTGCTCACAATTGTAAAATCTGTTAATCCTAAGATAATTACATGCAAAAAATCAATTTTACTTATTATTTATTGTTCTATTTAATATTAGATTTTCAAAATTTTTGAATTGTAAGGTATGCAGCTTCTTACATTATTTTAAAGAATGTAATTTTATAAGGCATCAGCCAAAATTTGGCCGAAATCGGTTGAATAATTCGGGAGAAATTGAATTTCAAAATAAAACTTTTTTACTTGATTATTCGGGAAATATTTGATCGATTTTGTTCAAATTTTGTATTTTGGCAAATAAAATTAAAGTAATAATAAAAAATTTCGATACATTACAACTTAAAATTTTTTCGACTATTATATGTAAAATTATAGAAAATTCTAAAAAGCGAATAATGAATAATATTATTTTTTGCATGGAATTGTATTAAGATAAACAAATTTTATAATTGCGTGCAAAAAATTTTCAATTCGCTCAATACGCGAAATAGGCGAAAGTGTAATAATATTAAATAGTCCAAACTTTTGACCGCTCCCCTGATCTAACTATTAGGACCGTAAGTCCCAGATTGTGGGTGCTCCCTGCATTTTTCTAGAACGGAAATCAAAATTCGTAAAAAAAAGACATATTTATTCAGAGAAAGTACACTTTTGTGTCTGGTTTTATAACCTAAATTATCGTTTGCATTTATTGATTAGCATATTTGAGGTCACCCCCTCAAACCTTTGAGATTGAGTCCTAGGACATCAAAATTCAGTCATTAGATCAAAAGTTATTCCTGGTGTTTCGTATTTTTTTTAGTACTGTACTTACAAATTGTAAAATAACCAACTGTTAACACCAATTTACCTTGATACTGTTAACCTTCCATATGCAAAAGAAATAATTGTTTATAATTTAATTAAAAAGAAATACTAAGAAATATTTTCTCGAAGAACAGAATAAAAAGATTTCATAATTTAATCTTTGAAAAGTTTTTGTTATCTTAACTAACAACAATCCTATTCAATAATTTATGCTAACTCAATAAAATGTGATCGTTTTTCTTTTATTTTATATTACAGGTGTAGGAGAGATATGTCAGGACGACTACTCCCTAGTGGAAAACAGCCCTAGTGGAAACGGGGCATATTCCTATGCTGTAGCAGCTGCTGCCGCTAATGGTAATGAAGCAGCGGCAAGTGCTGGAGCAGGTGCAAGTTGTAGTACCATACCACGAGTCAATTATAGTCATCCACGTTGCGGACCTGGTTTGGTTTGCAGCTATTCGTACAAAGATCAATACCGCAGATGCCTAATCAAACCATAGAAGTCCAAATACGTGTACAGAAGATACCTTCAAAGATGCATACATCAATTTTTGTAAAGTATCTCCACAAAAAAATCTGCCTACAACTGAATAAAGTAAAAATGTTTAAAAAAAATGTAAATATAGTTTTCATTGTGTTTATACAAATCTTCTTCAGCTTTCGTACAAAAAAAATAATATTTATGGCATATATTTTTAAACCTATAAGAAAAGTGATGTTGTCTAGAGTCCCTGTATGTCGTATGACAGCCCTGTATGACAGCTTCAAAGATATCTGCCATAGAGGTTCAGAAAAAGAAATATAACTAAGTCGGGCGAATTTTTTTCCATCCGATTTTCTTCTCTTTACATTCTATCCTATTCTACTCGACATAGGCTTCTTAAAATCATACAAAGTGAAATTATTTTATTTTGAATTTCAAATACATGCTCTAAAAATCAATTACCATTTGTTGCACCTCTAAGTATTCACTAAAGAATAAGCAAAATTTTTCTGATATGTCAATAGTGAATTTGAAATTGCCTTCAATGCTAGTTCAGAAAAACGTAAGTTGCTAACATTTGTGCAGAAAAACGAAATTCTAAAAGGAAATAACGAAAAGAATTGCTGAAAGGATCTATGAAAAAGGAAATACTTCACATATTTACATATGGTGGAGAACTTTTTGATGGAACTAACCCGCATTTGCGTTACACGGAGAGGAAATCCACGAACACTTCCCATAGTTAGCCTGAGGACAAGGAGATATTTCAAGATATTTTACGTCAGCACTATGGTCGGTGTTAGCCGGGTGCGGATTTCGTATTCACCAGATATCGCTGGCATTCGACCTCTTTCACCTTATTGGGAGGCGAATGCTCTATCCCCTAAACCACCACGACTCTCTCTGTGTGTGTATCTATCTATCTGTATATATATATATATATATATATATATATATATATATATATATATATATATATATATATATATATATATATATATATATATATATATATATATATATATATATATATATATATATATATATATATACGGAGAGAGAGGGGGGAGAGAATGGTTGATCTGAGGGGCTTGATAAATCAACATGCCACAATCTTCGCGTCAACTAATTCTGATTGAAAATAAGTTAACGATAAATAATACTGCAAAAATTAAACCCAACCCCATGTTACTATAAATAACCTGGCTAAAACTTGTTCATCAAAAAGACTATTACATGGGCTGTTAAGTAAAGAATTAAATTATATTATATTCCCTTTGTATAAAATAAGATTGTGTTTCTACCACTACAAAAATACAATTCAAATTCACTAGTATATAAGACATGTTAACTCGATTCTATGGTGGGGTATCTTTTCATAGATGAAGGTTGATATTGTCGATAACAGCTAACCCCACATTTGTGACCTCCGGACGTGATGTGAATGCGCCTACCTTGGCAATAACGCCTACTTCGAACTGAACTTCGATGGATGGTCCACTTTGAACAGTTGACTTGCTACCAGGACGGCGACATTATCCACCTCTTCACGCTGTTGCTACTCAGTCTCGACAACACATAACGTGCAACGTATTCTCTCGACTGCCAAAGGCTACACAGAAGTGACCACGACCGTGAACTTAATACAGCTCTCACGATCAGCACGTGAAAAGTATGGTGATCTTAATACAGCTCTCCCGGCTTTTCACAAAACAGCAATAAATCAACTAGTGGTATCCGTGCATCGAATTCTATCACAGATATAATTCTGGTGGGGGATTACTGCAGCGTTTCTACCAATACAAAAATGCAATATGATTTTACTAGTATATATAAGACATGTTAACTCGATTCTACGGAGGGATACTTTTTCATAGATGAAGGTTGACATTATCGATAGCTACCATCACCACAAGATAAAAAATAAAGTAATTGATTTAATTCAATTATAACAGGATTAGAAAGGATTCAGAATAATTAATTTAATGAAATTTAAGAGCTAGGAAATGTGTTATTCCTATAATGAAATCACAACAACTTTTAAAGCACAGTTAGTTTATTTCAGATACTAAAAACTGTCTGTGTTCATTCGCTACGTCTGCACTTCAATTAATGTGTGTTTCCCGAAATAAAGATTAATATGTTCAATCTGAACAAATATATTGCGCATTTTATTATAAAATTACATTTTTATTTAATTCTTATACAAAGAGACTTCTGTTAAGTATGACAGCTGATCTTTTTGAATTTTCACATAAGAGGTAAGATTTTATAGCGTTTTTTGTTACAGAAATTTTAAATTTCTAAGGAACATACTTGCGTTTATTATACTAAGATAAATAAGTGTCAAAAAAAATTCCAATTCTTTTGTTAAAAATATCTGACAGTTAAAAGCTTACTATTTTAAACTGTAGTTTATATGTGTCGGTTTCAATTAGATTCCAAAATTTTATATCTGATGACTTATATTAATAGTATAAAAACTGTAATAATCAATTTAATTGATGCTATACCTCCAAAAATATTCTGCTTTTTTAAAAACCTTTGTTTTAACCGAAAAATTAAGTTCCTTTTATTGTTAAATTATCAAAATACTATGTTGTTTAATTATTCCTAATATTTATTAATCTAATAAAAATAATTTTATTTCTTTGATTGTTTTTTCGAAGTTTTTATTTAGTTATTACATGTAATTTATATACCCAGTCAAACGTCTTAACAGATTTAACAAATATTTTATGATATATAATAAATTTTTATCCCTATTTTCTTTGAAAAATTTCTTAAAAAATCAATGACTGTTCAAAAATTTATATTTCCCCCATAATTTCTAACTTAATGAAAAAGAAAAAGATTATTTTATTTCACATAAAAATTTTATAGACAGTCATATTCTTTTAAGGAAATTCAAATGTATATTTGATTATTAAACCTAATTTCAAAAGTTAATTAATATTACAATTTATTCAGTCTTCTAATGTGTTATCAACGTACCTTCAGTTAAGCGTAATTCTAAAAATCTCTCTAAGGTATTTTACAAACTACAACCTTCTTAAAAAATTCCTTGAATGAAATTAATGACTATTAAAACTTAACAATGGCTTAAAACCTGTGTTGATTAACAATGAAAAAACTACTATTACTTGAATATATATCAAGTCTTAAAATAATGCTTTGAACTATAAAGTTGTATTTTGCTGTTTCTAGAAATCAACAGTTGAGAATGCTTAGAATACTAGTTGTTTTACTGTTAGTAAACTTTGCATTAGTAAATGCTAATTGTACAATTTTCTGTGGCAATTATACTGGTTGCCCGCCACTGAAGTGTGCTGATAATGAAAAGGCACTGCGTACAGGATGCAGCTGCTGTAAAACATGCGTTCCAATCTCAGAATTGGCAGGTAAGTATGATTCAATGAGAATTTATTTATGTTGTTTCTTACAGTTTTAGAGAAAAAGAAAATTTTTCGTTCTTTTGCATTTGAATTTGAATTATTTTAAGGATGTATTTTTATAACATTCGCAGAAAAGTATATTCATAAATGAACCATAGTGCTAATTAAATAAATAAGTGGTATACTTTGACCTATGTAAGCTTACTTATCAAGAACCATTGACGGCTCACTATCACATCGGATAACCTTTCATCCTATTCCTGAATCAAAGGATAACTGCCGTTTGTACACTGCTTACCGTGACTTAAAAAATTGTTTTAATAATAAAATCCACAATGGAGAATTCATTTGTTTTAAAGCTTTTGCAGTTAACAGCAAATTATCTTGCAATACTTTTATTTTTGTCGATAAGAAATTTAGCACAATGAAAAAAATTATAAAAACTCTCTAATTCAAAGTTTAATAATTCGATTGTTTTACTTTTGTGTCAGTTCACGCAGTTCGGTTCATGCTCTATCTTATTTAAACTGTGACACAATTCTTTGCACCTATTGGCTAAGCTACTGGAAACTAAACTCAGTTGCACGACAGCCCACAGAGTGCCAAGGCCTACTGTGCCCATCTCAGTATTCTTGACCTAGGGCTCTGGGGTGCCGGAGCAGATTTTCCGGTCAGGTGGTCAGCCGAACGCAGAACCCCCAGTGTTTAGTTCGCAAGCATGCTTGGTACTCTTTCATAGACCCACTGAAGGGATGAAAGACTGAGTCAATCTTGCCCGATCCGAGGATCGAACCCAGGACCTGTGGCACCTGAGTGCGAAACGCTAACTCTCAGCCACCGGGCGTCATACCGATTGGCTAGTATGTTATAATCTATACATATAACAGTAAGTAACAAACATATAATTTAAAGTCGATAACCATCTTCAATATGAAAAATACTCTAATATGAAAAATACTGATTCTAATATGAAAAATACTGAGTGGAAAATTCTCCTTCTCTTATATAGAGTCCCTACTAAGATCAGGTGACGACTCTTTCCTCTCATCTCACCCAATAAACTTCAGGCTAGTGTCGATGACATCTGCGGGGAGTCAGGTTCCTAACAATCTTTTTAGCTTAGAATCTCTCCTACTTTGTCAAGATTCAGATAAAATTTTATTTTAAGGTCATTTCTTCCCCTGTATAGGAATTAAATTTTACAAATCTTAAAAAAGATATAGCTAATATACTAATAGGTGGGATATGTACGAAATTTCTTGTTAATATGATCTTGACTAAGTCTGTGAGATCAAAGTGATCATCAACTTATACCTAGAATTAGGCTTCAAAATCAGGATATTGAACGATATTCTATTGCCCGACATAGCTAGAACATCTGTAACAGGTTTCAGTTTTCTTTTGCTAAAATTATTCAATACTGATCTTCAGCCACTCACTTTGATTTCTGGGAATCATTTTGTGTTTTGAAAAATTCTAAGAATTTATTTAATGAACCCTTCTAATCTTCATTTCTTTGTGTCTTTTTCAATCTAATCCTATAAATTAAACCATCTTTTCTTATTTCACCCTGTTTTTATTTTTTTCACGTTACATTCTATTATAATGTGTTTGGAAACTGGTGAAATGACTTTGGATTATAGGACCAAAATTGAACCAAATAGCTCAAATATGTTTGCAAAGGATTAGCAAATAAACCATGCACAATGTTAAATTTAACCATGCTAGTTAATGAGCTAGGAGATTTATATTAAACAACTCTTTTACTTCGAGATTAACTTTGCTTTTACAAAACAAGGCTAGAAAAACCTTCCCAAATCAAGAGTAGAAAGCTCACACCAATGATAAATTCGCCTTTCTAAAATCTATCTTGGACTTTATGGCCATCACTGTAATTAGGTTTATTTACACAGGCTTTTGCATACTTTTTTTAACACTTTAAAAGTAAAGGTAGCCTTGATCACTAAATTTTCAACACAAACAAAAGGCTGTTTAGACAATAATACAGTAAAAAAAAATCAAAACATGGTTTATAGTATCTGTAAATAAAAACTAAAAATGAGATTTTTTGTAAAAGTCTTACTTAAATCTTTACAAAAACAAGTTTCGCAAACTAATATTTCCACTCAGTTTAGAAAACGATTAATTTGTCAACCTTTGTATGCCTACCAAACAAAAATGAAAAGTTTGTATTGGATAGCATGTATTTTTTTTAAAACTTTTTCGTCCGAAACTATAATATGTCTGTTTTATTAAAATAACTTATCTTATTTTAAAATGCGACTACCTTGAGCCATAATCTCATGTAAATGTGATGCAACCTTTAAAAGTTCCTAAATAAAACCATGTTTCTCTCCAATAACTGGCAATCAAGCTTACACAGATTGAGTTTAGTTATTTGCATCATATTCACAAAATACGTAATAAATGATGATTACTCCGGAAAATTGAGCTAGGTATTAAATGAATTTTCTTAGGGGACATAATTTTCAATAATACTTTTTGTATATCAACTTCAAATAATTTATCAATGAAAGCGTTGTTTGAAATGAATTATGTTTTTTTTTCTTACCAACTAATATCGTTTTAGAATCAAATCAAAACATTGAAAGGGACATTTGGAGGAAAAATGTTATTTTATTACTTTCAAATCATACGCTAGATTGAAAATAAATAGTTCTGTTAATAAAATTGTACTATGAGGTAACCGTGAGATTTAATAATATTGAATACATTATTATTTTGAATAAAGTAAAATACTGTAGGAAAATCATCTTTATTGACTATTGGCATTTCTTGTTTAGAATTATTTTTCAGTTTAAATTTTATTATGAAAAAAGAATATCATAAAAAGTTGTATGGTAAAAGTTTACGATTACCGTAAAAACGATTTATGATATCCTAATTGTTTCGTGAGAAATACGCAAAAAAATAACATCAAGGGGTTTAAACTTTGGATCACTTTCCACTGGCCAGATTACGTGAACTATATTTCCCAAATAACGATTTCCCCCCTACATTTTGGGCGAAAAATCCGAATCCATTGAAAAACGGTATGTTCATACAGAGAAAGTAAGTTCATCAGTCTAATTTCTTAACTTAAAACAGGATTTGCATTTACTAATTAGCATATTTGAGGTCACCTCCTTAAACGATTAAGATTCAGTACTAGAACGTGAAGATCCGATCACTAGATCAAAAGTTATTCAGGGTGCTCATTTTTTTTGATATACTGTACAAACTTTATTAATGCATATTTAAGAAGCTATGAGCTTCTGCATATTGAAAATTGATTTTCAGGCAAGGAAAAGAAAAAAAAAATAAATAAAAATATTCAAAATTGTTTTACCGTAAATGGGCAAAAAAAATATAGGTTTCAATAACTTAAAACAAAGGAAATTTAGGTGGAAAAAAAATCCTTGCTAACGTCAGATGATTTGATGTTTGGTGATCAAAAATTATCTTTAATAATTTTAGATTTCGCCCTCCTTTCTCCGGTATAAAAATTTGAGCTCCGGTTAAAAAAATTTCACACTTCAGCACCGGTTGTAAATGAGACACACAAACTCTTCATTTTAATTCTGATTATTGAGGGGAGAGATTGAATAGAGAGAAGAAAATGTATTAGTCATTATTTCAGCTCACTTGAAAAACATTGGAATCATTAGCTATTGCAAATAAAGAGTTTCATTACAGTGAAACCTCTCGAGAGTGACCATTCTCTGTTCCACAGTAAAATAGTCGTTAATGGAGGTTGGTCGTTCTTAGGGGTGACCTTCATTGACTTCAAATTGTATTATCAAAGGTACATAAATTCTGGCAAGCAATTTTAATTTTACCCAGTGTCATTTTCCTGGTGCGGAAATGCCATTAGTGTTAACATCATGAAAACTGAATCGATGAATAAAATTTAGCGCCAATAAAAATTACCTTTACTGATATAATTATGTGTAAAAACAGATGTTTACCAATTGTGAATAATAGAACAATTTTAAATAAATCAACAATTATATTTACTGATTAAGTTTTCCATATCATAAAAATGAGTTAGCTTTAAAAAATGACAAGAGGTTTGTTTGAGATGTTTAGTTTTAGATGTTAACTTTTTCTTTCTAATTTAACTTTCAACTCTAAGTATAAATCATGGATACCACCATCTTTAGTGGTCTCTGACTGCAACATGAGGTTGTCGATCACTTTCAGAAATCGTCAGAAAGACCTCTTTAAATAAGACCCTCTCACAAATATTTTGGATTCATTTGAATCTACTTATTTGCTTATTAATATTTTTTGTTTTGATATTTTTCACGTTTTGCTTATTTGCCTTTTTTCACATTTGGTGCATAGGTTTGCCCGGTCACAGGGAAAGGGTTAAATGATCTCTTGTAAAGGTTTTCTTCAACACAAAGTCTATGGAAAAAATTCCGTTCCTCCCTAAAGTGATTAAAAATAGAGGAGGTTGTTACACGGAGGTGGTCTTTACTGAATGTTTCACTATATTATTATTGCTATTATTTGTTAAATGACAAGATATAACTGCTTAATTGTAACTGAAAATTTTTAATACATAAAGAGGATAAAATTTAGAAAATGTTTAAATGAAAATGAAACTTTTTTAAATGAGGGTACATTTTATGCTATGTATAAATAATGCACAAATAAAGCTCCAAAAGCTGATAATATTCAGTCAGTGTTGAAACACAGAATAAGATATGGAAAACAGAGATGTGTAGAGGTAAAATTACGAACATATTGCAACAAAGAAAAGTTTTATTGTAACTTTTTGAGCTATCCTTTTTCAGCACCTTCTTTTTCTTCTCTTGTTCTAATTTAACAAGATGGAGGCATTGTTACACAAAAACTATACAATCTCTGCTTTTGTAGCTATCTTTGTGCTTTATACACATTGTCTAGCTTTGAAAATTTGTTCAAAATGAAACTTACTGATTTTTTTTAATAATATTTGTTTTCTTTTTCTTCTAGTGAAGAAATAATGATATTCTCTTAGTATAAATTGAGATAACTACCAAACAGCATGAAGAAAATTTATGAAATGTTTGTTTCTGATCTCTTGAACTTTCATGTGCAATAAAGAAATTTTTTGTGCTTTATTAATTGTCTTTAGAAAATTATTCTTATTTTCAAACTAAAGAAAAAAAAATTTGTACAAGACTGCCTTCCGAACTGTCTAGGGATCAGGGAGCTGGTCTTACATCGGAAAGGTTCTGAGTTTGAATCCCGGACAAGGTATAAGTGTCCTTTCATTCTCCGTACTGTTTGTCCTTACTGTGGGAGCAACTTTGGCCCACCTAATATGGTGACCCTGAAAAAGTTTCCAACAAATCTACCCAGTAAATGCCAGCATTGACGAAACGTTAACACAGTTGGGCATTGGAAATAAAAAACAATTTGTACAAAACTTTTATTCGTATAAGAATTCTCGCTTTCTAGAAAGGATTTATAATTACCAAAAATGTGAGGGGATGTAATTGTGTGATGTGGGAAAGGTACTTTTTAAATATTGTTTAATTCACTCAGAACCAGACAAATTCCACACTGCAAAAAAATTCCAGATCAAATTTGGGTATAAAGTACCAGCACTTTGGGTGCATCATCCGTAAAATCCTTTTCACCGTAAAATTAATTTTTCCCCTAAAGTATTATACCGACATTTTAACAGCAGTATTTATTTAGTTGGAGTGATTCAGTGATTTGTTATAATTTTTACTGTAAAAATCACGGTACATCAGAAGTTTTTGTTCAGTAACATGTTCTGGTAAAATGTACCCGCACCGTGAGTGCCGGTACTTTTTACCTTTTCTTTTTTCTCGTCTACTCGCTTCGCTCAAATCTCTATGACTAGTAAAACTATTTCTTGTTTCTTGACGAAAATTAACTTTTAATAGTCTTCGATAAAAATTTAGTATGCGTTATTTAAGATACATCTACGTTACAATACAACATTTTATAAGGAAATTAAAAAAATTATATCAGCGACATCAAACAGGGGGCCTCGCTCTTTGAGAAAAGAGATTAAATATTTCAGTAGAAATATTTGACTCGGTAACAAAATATTCGATTTCTTCACATCTGACGTCGTATTCGAAGTTTTAACACTGTAAAATATTCTAAATATAATTATGGTAAAAAGTATCGGTCTCTTACCGAAAAATCCATTTTTACCGGAACATATGTTATGTAACGAAAATCTGATGTACCTTAATTTTTACAGCAATAAATACCGTAAAATCTATGAACCACTCGAATTAAAGAAATATTACTGTAAAAAGTGCAGTACAATATTTTATGGTAAAAAGGGGATTTTACCGTAAAACTGATCTTAAAAGGATAAAATACAAAAGATGCACTCAAAGTTTCGTTACTTTACACCGTAATTCGATCCAGAATATTTTAGAGTGAATTTTGTAAGTACTTGAAATGTAATCCGATTAAGCTGTTCGTTTATCCGAAATATATGCTTAAAACAAATTTTCAGAAATTTAATTTAAATGTCAGAGAATCCTTAAAGTATACACAGTAAAATTTGTGGTGTATTATCTTTAGGAATTTGATGTTGAGCAACTGAAAAAATTGTGCGAAGAAACACATTTTTTCAAGTTAACACTGTATATGGTTCGGTGATGGGCATGTAAGACTTTCAAAAATGAAACAATATGGCAAAGAAACATCCTCTTTAATATTGAAAGATAACAAACCATCTACGAAACTTCACAAACTCCAATTAACAAGTTATTCTTTAAAAACATTAAAAGTTGTTATTAAAAGAACAATTAAAAACTTAAACTTTTGATTGTAAATGTCGCATTCTGCAGGTGGGCGTCACCGGGAAGAAATTGGGATATCGGGACGAAGTCTCGGACGCTGCACAACAACCTCTCTCGAAGGCAAACTGTCATCTGCTTAAATACTGGACTTCAGCCTTTTCACTCCCTGCCTTGGCCGCCGGTTGATGCTCCTCCGCCGGTATTCCTCCGCGCAGGAACTATTTCGGTTCGTCCTCCTACCTTCGTTCCAATCCTCGATCCTTCTACCTCAGTTTTTCATGCAATCTGAGCTGACGCAACCAACAGCCTCTACAAACACCAAATCGGGTACTCTAGTAATAAGTAAATCGAAAACTCTTATAATGGTAAAATTTTACATCAACTTCACGCTCTTTCATACCATACATAAATAATTTTTGCTTTCGAAAATGCAATTTGGATGGTTAATGGTGTAATGCTAAGAGCAGATGACGATAGGAGTTTTGTCGCAAGACTTCCGTTATACTACATCCAACACATTTTTACGCGTAAGCTTGAAAAAACAAACCATTTAATGTTATTATACTTGCAATGTTTTCAATATAACGCTTTATTTCAATATATCTTTCAAGAAAATAAACAAGAAATGAACTCGGAAGACTCAGGAAGCTCGCTGTGATATTATCCAAAAAATAGCCAATGCTGCTTCTTACACAAATATAGCCAAATAAGGGACAACACTCAAAACATGGCTAACCTTACACATTATTTATGCTGTAATATTAATTTTGATAAATTTGTTTTAGGTTCATGATCTGCTAGAATTAATAAATTGCGGAAAACTCTTATGAATGAGAAAATTACTCTTATGAATGAGAAAACACAAACCAAAATTATAAAACTTGCTAGAATATTTAGCCTGTTCACACGTATGCTGGTAAGCATAACATGGCGGAGGAATACACTGTTTTCTAACTTTCTTCTGGTTATAGGAAGCTTGTTATTGTTTACATTCTGTGAACCATCCATTTGCGCACTTTGTTTAGATATCATGCGAAGCTTCTAGATAGTTAGATACCTTGCGAAGTTTTATAGTTTTGTTTGTGAAGTCGAATGCATATTGTGGTGGACAAATTATGATTCTTTTTTATATCGCAAAACCCATTTGAAACCAGTTTCATATGAAAAAAATTAACGTCTTTTTTCTGAATTGTTAATGTATGACTAGTAAATGGAAAATTCTAAAAAAACACGAAAAATTGATTGTATAGGTGAGGCTAAAATCGCAGTTAATAAAATTTGCTTTGAAAAGTGCAGAAAAAACAATGTGATAGTTTTTATAGCAATGACATTTCTCACATCTTTTCATGTTTTTTTTTCTTCCTTAATTTAATTAATGAAGTCTATTCTATAATCCTATCCTACAATCAGCCAATTTTGCTGATTATAGGATCGCTTAAAAAACGATTTACAAATTTGTAGTAATTCTTCTCTAAGCAGACTTCATTTGAAGCTGGTTTCATATGTAAGACCGGTTTCATATATATAAGACTGGTTTCATATGAGTTCCACATTGGTGAAAATTTTGCAGAAAACATTACGTGTCTAAAAACGTCATAATCACATTTTTTTTAAATTTAATTTAGTCCGAAACATGCAAAATTGAGATCATAATAGTCACTAATATTGTCTAGTAAAATGAAAATTCCCTGGTGGAAAATTAAATACGTGCATTAAATATTAAGAATTTAACACTAGCTCCTTTTATTTCTCATTTCTTTGCCAATTTAAACCTTTGCATTAAAGCTTAAAATCAATTGTGCGTAGGGCGAAAAATAAAATCCTATTTGCTCAGAACAATACGAGGAAAACAATACTCAATTATATAATCTATGAACATTTAATCACTTGTATGAAACAAATCATAAAATAACATCATGAGCTAAAATGCATCAAACTTACAGATGTTAATCTTTATTTGTATTTCGTTTTTCAATTAAGGTTCTATAATACAGAGTGGTAACGATATTATCTTTAGAGTTCCAAAGAGTAATAAATAGTGTTTCTTACTTCTAAAATCCTCAACGAATCAAAGTAACACAGTTTTATGTCAATCGAGTTATAGGATGCTGATGAAAAAAGTTATTCAGTGATTACTGTACGTATAGATACTTAATCCATACAATGTTCGTAAATTTCGGGTATAAAGAAAGAGTGATAAGAAATATTTTTTTTTCAGTTTAGAAATAGATTTTTTTTACCATATTAAAATGACGCGAAATATCTTCATAAAAGTGAACCAGTAATATGTTACCGTCTCTCGAAAGAGTCTTGTTGGATATGATTATTTGCGATTTGGATACGATTTTTTTACCACGTTGGTTATCACTTTTTAACCCCATGATTTTCATTAATTAATGACAGCGCTGTTAGCCCTACGATGCATACTAATGTTCAAAAGTCCTAAACTGCAGTTTCTATTTTTCTATGTTATTTTTCTTCACTTGATAACATAACTGTTTCTGAAGTATCAATATAATAGTAAAGTAAGTTGTTTATTCTAGAATCTTAAAAATACGAAAACATAAAACTCAATTAATAAAATAGATTTAAATGTATATATTTGTGATACTCAATTTATGTAAGTGTGTTTATGAAAACAAGAAAACCTGATAAGTAAAAAATACTTAATTTACAGAAAATATTATTTTTCTTCAATTGATAACATTGCTGTTTCTGAAGTATTTTTATAAGCTTATATTCATTCATATAAGTAAATATTTTAATAACAAAGTAAGTTGTTTATTCCAGAATCTTTAATAATACGAAAACATTAAACTCAATTAACAAAATAGACTTAAATATATATATATTTGTGCTATTATATTTATGTAAGTGTGTTTATGCTAAAAAAAAAACCTGATAAGTTCCGTGTAAAACCTCGATTTTTTTCACAATTATAAAAAATTTTGTTTTTTGGTAGGAAGAGCTTTATAATGTCTTACAACCTGTATAAAGTACTGCTTCTAATGCTTCTGATTTCTTATCTGTATGCAATACCAACACGTCGAAGCCGTGTCCGATGCCCACCGGACTTTTGTAAGAGTTTTGATTGCCCGTCTGTCCAATGTGCTGTAAATGAACATGTTAAAGAGAAAGGGGACTTCTGTGGGTGCTGTGACACTTGCGCCTTGGATTTATGTAAGTTTTTTTTAATCTTTTAACGTTACTTATTACCGATAACTTTTTCTTAAAAGTAGTTTGGAAAACGCCTATAGATGATAAGAATAACAACGCATTTTACCGAAGCGCAATTGTTATGTATAAATGATAGTAAAGCATAAATGACAAATCTCTGTGCAAAAGTTTTACTAGTAAGTGATTTAAAATTCTTATTCAATAAACAAAAAAATAAGATTATTTTGTTTCTAAGATAGTGTCATTTGAAAATAGGACGTCGTAGCGTTTATATCTATAGATTGACAAATTGAAAAACTAGAAATTTAAAAGTATGTTTCAATTTGTATGCCAATATTTTGCCAAAAGTATGTTTGAAAAAATTGATTTTCAGAAAAAGCTGCAACAATACCGTGTATGTAGTTAAATTTTCAAACTAATTGGACAGTAATCTAAGAAGTTACTAAGTGACAGTTAGTACATTCTCTTCAGAAAAAATCTTATGACGACATCGGTTATATCCGCAATTTATTTAAAAACAAGCCATTTTAATCACAGTTTAAAAGGTATTCCTAACGTAACACGTTAAAAAAATGAATTTTTCTATAATGTAATATGAAACGTTTTTTTTATAATGTAATATAAAACGTTTTTTTTATAATGTAATATAAAACGTTTTTTTATAATGTAATATAAAACGTTTTATGAAATGGATTTATAAATGAATGATTTTTTTCAAAATCAATGTTTTCTACGTTGTTATTTATGTTATTATCCAAAAACTTACAAAAGTTTGCTCCCGACAATATTGCTATGAATGCTTACAGTTCCTTGCAAATTGCGAATCGGGTATCTGCCAAACCTGATTGATAGCTGAATCATGGCATTAGTTTATGTTGCGATTCATCAGTCAATCAGGTTCGATAACTGCTAATGTAACGTTGGCTATTAAATTCAAATTCACTAGTATATTAGACATGCTAACTCGATTCTATTTTGAGATATCTTTTGATAGATAGCGGTTGACGTTGTTGGTAACCAAAAGAGGCTTTCGAAATATTTAGAAATGTTTTTGAAAACTACATGCACCAAAGCTGCTCAATATATTCAGAAAAGATTCGGGATTTTTTTTGCCGTGCAGATGATTTCAGCGGTCTTCTTCTTCTCGAATTACAGCTACCCAATTCTCTACAACTACATAATTGTTTTCTTTTCTTCTATCACGTACCATTCATGGTAGTTCTGTTTTTGAGTTTGGTGGTTAAGTGGTGCCATAAAGAGTATTTAGAATCTCATAGTCACTTCATCATACCTAGACATGTTTCAAAAGACTTAAGTTGTTGGGAAATAAGAAGGGTGTATGAGTTATAAATGAGCACCTTGCATACTGAAATGAGAAATATTCTATAGAATTATATTTGTTATTTTCTATTTCAGATAAAGGGGACCTTTGTTTCGCACCTCTTATTGGTTTACCTGATGGATTTGAATGCTCAAAAGGATTATTTTGTAACATCGAAACTAAACTTTGCGAAGAGAGGCCTCAAAGTCAAACACAAGAAGTCGCGTGAAGAAAAAAAATCTCAAAATATCATTTATTAATTTATTAATTAACTCGAATTTTCAGATAGTATAATAATAAAAGCATGTGTAGTTGATGTTCTTTACATTTGTAGCTAAATTATTTTAGATTATTTCCATTGCTAAAGTACATGATAGACATTAGAGTTGTTAACTGTTACTTCCTTTAATTAATTTATTATAAATGCTCACATGATGAGCTTAACTAAATACAAATGTTTTCATTTAACGAGTAAGCAGTATGTTGATTAACAAATTGTAATGGTGACACATCACAATAAATTTCTAACTTCTTTTTTCTATTATTATTGCTATTTTGTTCTTAAGATGAAAATATGTGATTCCTTAGCCTTCATGACAAAGAAGATGAGTGACTACAGAATTACAAACTTATACAAAGTGACAATGTAACTTTTTTCAAATAAATGCAATTCCCAAAAGCCTTAATTAATTGATCTCAATTAGAGAATAGACAATAATTCCCAGTCTTGTCGAACGAGGCAAATTGCTGAAGAATGTAACAGTCTCACCAACTATTGGAATGGAATCTTCCGAATGAAACCGACGGGTCATCAAAATCAAGCTATACAGAGAAAGTGCCACCCACTCAAATCTCTGTAATTTATCTGATTCTTTTAACTGCTTCAATTTCAAATGTTGTACTTACACACTTTTCAGAACAGTCACTTCCTGAGCAAAAAGTAACAAATATATAGACCTTTGTGCTTCTACAATACATTTCTCTGACGCTACAGATGACAACTTTAACGTGGAAAGTTCAATTTAACTGTTCCTTCTATTTTTGGAATCCTCATCAAATGAGAAACTCAATAAGAATATGCAGATCGCAAAAAAACTGACCACTCTGAATAACTTTTGATCTAATGATTGGATATTCTCGTTCTAAACTCAACCCTAATGGCTTGAGGGGGTGACCTCAAATAAGCTAATTAATTAGTGCAGACAATATTTTAAGCTACGAAATCAGACTCAAAAACGTACTTTCTCTGAATAAAGATAACTTTTTTTGGCGAATTTGGATTTCAAAACCCCAAAATATCTGCAATCTAGGAAATATGGTCCCTATAGTATGGTCAGGAGAGATCGCCAAAGTTTGAACCCCTTAATGTTAATTTTACTTTTTGCGTGATTTGCTATTTCTTAAAAACTTTTTAAGAGAATTAAAAAACAATTTTAACACAATAAAAAGTTCGTTTATCCGAAAATTCCTTGGAAAAAATTCTTTTTTTTAAAAAATGTATTATTTTTTCAGTATTTCATTTAATAGTAGTGGAAAATATGTTGAATATTAAGGAATGCAAATTTTTGCACCATTTAAAAGAACATAATTTTGTAATGCAGAATACGAAATTTGAGCAAAATCGTTGGAATAGTTTCTGATAAATCGAAATTTAATCATGTGACTTCTTTGAAATTCAATTTCTCAGGAATTACCGATTCATTTTTTGCCATTCAAAATTACATATTTTTAAATGATGCAAGAAATCGTAGACCTTGCAATAAAACTTTTCGACCATTATTAAATAAAATAATAAAAAAATAATAAATATTAACTAAAAGTTATTTTTTGCACGAAATATTCTTTCTATAAACCAATTTTATAATTGTGTGCAAAAATTTTTCAATTCGCTTGTATAGTTCTCGAGATATAGCGAAATACGCAAAAAGTAAAATTAACATGAAGGGGCTAAGACTTTGGAGAGCTCCCATGATCAAACTATTGGCACCATATTTCCTAGATTGCGCCTACCCCCCTATATTTTGGGGATCAGAAATCTGAATTCATTGAAAAAAAGGTACGTGTATTCAGAGAAAGTACATTTTTGTGTCTGATTTCGTAGCTGAAAATATCGACTGCACTAAATAATTAGCATATTTGAACCATATTTAGCCTCCTAGAGCCATTAAGATAGAGTCTTAGAACGCAAAGATTTGATCATTAGATCAAAAGTAATTCAGGAAGGTCAGTTTTTTTCCAGCTCACTGAACATGGAAGTAATCAAAATAATATTTAAGCTAGAATAAAAACATCACAAAAGTTATCGTAATATGACGAATCTCTAGTAGAGAAGTCGGAAGATAAAATTCCAAATTCTATTGCCTTGCAGGAAAAAAAAGAAGAGTCAAAGGATATTTGTTTGAGGCTATTAATATTAATAAAAAACTTAATTAAATTTTTTTTATAAAACTATCAAAATTTTCTATAGTTGTATACTTGTATTCAAAATCCTTCATGGTTGCGAAAATTTATTCACCTAAAATTTATTCACCTAGTTAATAATTCCCTTTTATATTTAACAAGAAATACCGACACTCTTACGTTAAAAGAGATCGTTAAAAACCTTTCATACGCACCACGGAAAATTTAAAAAGTGGTAACAATTTTGATGAACATGATAAAAGTTCGATAATATTAGCTTGCACTTTAGAATTAAAAACTCGAAACCTATAATCTTCACATCTATCAACCTCTTGATAAATTTTAAAATATTTTAGGATATTTACAGAAAAAATAAAAAAAGGAATTTTTAGTTATAATATTCTAATCAATCTCAAATTTTCTCCGGTGCCTATGTATCCTGTTAAATTTATTTCGCAAATCAACCACAAAACATAATAATCAATTAATAATCACTGATATTTTTTATTGTCTGATTAATCAAAGGGATGTGAGAAAAAGTTTTCCCCAAATGCAAATCTTAAAATTTTTTATATATGCTTTTCTTTCCAGTGGAAAAAAAACATCGGCCAATACTTTCGCTAAAACACAATTTTATTCGCCAAATTTACGATTTAATCGCCTTTGGCACTGATTTTTTTTTCTTCATATTTTTTATTTTAGGTAGCACTTTTCGCGGTATTCCCTGTGCGTAGCGTTGAGGTAAAGAGTTGTCTTTGAGATCCCGAATTTACTCATCGTGATTTGTCAATTTTTGACGTCCTTTTTTAACAGATTTATGCCGAATCATTTCATGGGAAAAAGCAATTATTTTATACCAGTTTTACAGCAAAAAATAATTCTTTGATATTTTAATACTGAAAAAAGGGAATGAATAACAATATAAATAACAACATAGAAAACATTGATTTTGAAAAAAATCATTCATTTATAAATCCATTTTATGAAACGCTTAAGCAGTAATAAATCATTTATATTTCTTTTAAATTCATATCAAATTTTTATTGCAATTTTATCTTTACTTCCCATTAAAGTTTCCTCATTAACAGGATATTTGCCAGACAGGAAGTGTGGATCAATTCCAAGGGCGAATTATTGAACTTTTAAACGCCGTTTTAGTTACTTTGTGTATTTTAATAAACATAAATTTTGTGAAGAGTTTGAAACAACATAATTGTGAGAGATACTTAAAAATATGTAAGTAATTTATTCAGTTTTTATTATGCTTGGATGCAATTAAAGAACGCTTTAATTTTACTTATTGTTTAAACAATTGTGGTTTTAGGCCAGAAAATAGAAATTTTTATATGCGATTTATCAACTTTTTTCACTTAAGGAAAATTATAATAATGTTTAATTCCATTCAACATAAGCGCTATAGAAATTTTAAAAAAAGAAGTTATTTATTCAAGTTATTATGTGTATTAATTTTACTTAATTATATTTACTTAATTATATTTACTTAATTTATTATTTACTTAATTATTATTAATTTCAGTCAATGTTTAAGAAATTGTGTTGTTATGACAGGAATTGGGAATTTTTAATGCGAACTATTAACTTTCTTTACTTGAGGAAAGACATAGTATTATTTAATTTTAATTGCCTTTACTCTACTTCTTAATAATCTGTAAATTATATTAGATAGATAAAAAAAATTATTTTAATTTAAGTTTAAAGCTGATTTTTATAGAGAAAAAATGACTTCAAGAAATTTATTTTCCATCTTATACCATATGAGCACCAATTCTTCTAAGAGATTTCAAACGAGATTGGAAAAAATAAAAATCAGCAGGGACTTTCAGCCCATTCTTATCTACAGCCTCAATATTAAACAATAAATGTTTGTTCAACTCTAATGTTGTTTGTAATTTAATTTTTACTTTTGATTTTTTTAACTTGTCTTTCTTTAATTTACACATTAAAATTATTTTTTAATTGTAAGGTAATCTATTTTATAACCGTTGTTGTACAGCCCACCGAATTTTTAAGGGGGTTGTGTTTACTAATGTTCAACTCCGTAGCCTTGCAATTTTGACCCAAAACACAAAACAAAGGAATTCCTTCAGCAAGTATTGAGAGAAATTTGCCTTCGTAGAGGACTTTTTTATTGAACAAACCCGAATTTGCGTTACGTTGAGAAAAAAGTCTCGAAAACCTCCCACGGTTAGCCTGACGGCAAGGGGACTCGAACCCATGATCCGTCTACCACTGAGGATATATTTTACGTCAGCATTCTGTGGTCGGTGAGAGCAGAGTTCTTGATTTGTATCGACCAGCAATCGCCAGGATTCGAACCCAGTTCACCTCATTGGAAGACGAACGCTCTCGCCCCTGATCCTTCACAGCTCTTTAACAAACTTTAAATATTGTAGATATAATTATTTTGTTCATTATTCTTGTAAGCTTTTTATTTATTTCATTTTAAAAATTTCTGTTATACTTTTTTCGCTTGCAATTATGACGTACATAGCTCTTTTTCTCAAATCAAATACCACAGAAAAGACTTTATTTTTCAAAGCAACCGTGATGCAAGAAAAAGAGGTTTGGAGCCTATACGCTAATGTTTTAGAAGCTAGAAAGCGTATCTTTCCTGAAAAATTTATGTTGCCAACACAATTAAGCAGAACTATGTATTTTATTTTCTTTCAGAATAAAAGAAGAAGAAAATGGGTCTGATTAAATTAATTCTTTTCATGGCACTTGTCCATTTCTCAGCATCCACAATCTGCCATGATGGTCCTTGCAGAGTGGAAGATTGTTCGATACCACAATGTGCAGGAGATGAAGTTTTAACGATGGGAATAGGATGCAACTGCTGCCCGTTCTGCAGGAAAATTTCTGGTAAAGGGCTTCTTAGAATTTCAAACGAATTTCGTTTTCAGATTAAATAAATTGTTCTTTTTTCTGTTAACGCTTTGTTAAACTATTTTACTTTAAAATATCTCTTTCCGGTTTAAAAAAGAAAATTAATTAATATGGCTAATGAGATAATCGTACCCTTGCATTGAGTAGTGCCTAACAGTTTAGTTAAAAGCGTAATCTTTTTGGAGCGGCAATGTATTTATTTATATTGAAAATTACTATATTGTAACGATAATACATCAGCTTCATGTAAAGCTCTAAATTTTTTGTTAAAGTTCGACAGTGTTACATTTAAATGGGCCTGCCAGATGGCCAAGTGGTTAGCCTAGCTTACTGCAAAGCCAATAGCAGAGGGTTCGAATCCTGCTCAGGACATGTTTCTCTCAGTGTTGTCCTCCGTTGTGTGTGGTCTGTGAATGTTACCCACCCTATGAATGGGTATCTGTGGCCGCGTGGGTTAGTAATGTTCCATGACTTCGCTTCCATGACTTTGGACACAAGGTGCTCACCAGGCAACGCAAAATGAGCAACACTTACGGCATCTACCCTTACGAAGAGTGATAAGGTCAGTAAGCGCCATAAAAAAAATTAAAAAATTTAAAAAACATCTAAATATTAGTAGTGATGTTGTAATTTCGCCTATTTTAACAATTACCAACTGTACTGCGCAGTCGTAAATAAATAAATATAATCATTTTAAGCTCCAAAAAACTTTAATCAAACTAAAAAAGACTTTCACGTAGTAACTTTGTACTTTAAAAGTTCAAGAAGAGCAAACATTTTATTTGTGATAAATGTACTTCGGCACGGAGAAGAGAAGTTTGATAAAAATTACCGGAATTGTACTGTAATGATATTCCTAGTATATAAAATCATAATTCTTGTAATCAAAACAAATATACGGTATGCAAACCATTCATTTAGTACTTTTCTCTTCGTATGATAAAGGTTTGCTGGAAAAAGCTCTTTGAACACACTACTTTGTTGATTTTGGTGTTCCCATAGACCAAGACATACGCAAAGAGCTCACACGCTGTTCACAAAGTGCCAGAAATATATTGGTAGTTAAAGAAAAAAATTTTCTCATTGTGATTGTACTTTCTCAGAATAGAAGCAATTTTTCGTCACAGATTCAGAAATTTGATAAACATCTGGTAAATTCAGGAAAAAGGAAATAAAGGTTGTAAAAAAAGCAATTTCAACTAGAAGTAATTATAGGGAATTGTATAGAAAAATATATTCTCTCCTAACAGCTGACAAATAATAAGAAATTAAAACATTCTGTATTTCAAACTAATTTTAATATGAAATTCATTTCAACAATAATTTTGGATTTGTTATATATCGTTTTTTATTGCTAAATAGATTACTAAATTCTTCATCATTAGATTATTAAACTCAATTACTTATTTTCCTTTCAAGATTATTCGATAATTTCTTAGAATCATTTAAACAAAATTACGTTTCAAATAATATTTCCATATTTTTTTTCTGCACAAAAGTGCCAAAAATTCCGAGGATATTTTTAAGAAATGTTTCAAATCTCTCTGAAACATATTAAAATTTTTTAATGTTCTGAAAATACCTCCATATCTTTATTGTAATGATAAAGCATTTCTGTAATTCCAATTGGTCTCTGCAGAAATATTTTTATTCTATTCAAATATTTAAATTTGTTATAAAATAAAAGTCTAGTGATTTAATTATAACCAAAGAAAATAAAATTGGAAATAAAAAAAAATTTAAAATTAGAAATTAAAATTGGTGACAATCAACTGTCTTTACTAGGCATTACCAGGATATAATAAAATCACCAAATCAATGAAACCTTTATGGGATCTGCAGAACTTTTCTATCGTTTATAAATATTATCCTCCCAAAGTGATTTAAGCCAGTACGCATGTACGAAATGAGATATAAAATTATGGTAAAAAGCGATGACACCCTGAGTGCAGCATCAATAAATTTCATTTTTACCGTAAAATGTTATATTGTAATTTTTACATTAATAATCAATTAATTAATGTGACTCATAAATTTTACAGGAAATGTAACTACATAATTACAGTATATCAGATTTTTCGTTGCGTAAAATTTTAAGCCACAAATGGATTTTATAGTTAAAAATACTGACACTGCCTTCACTTTGTACCGTAATTCGATCCAGATTTTCTTGCATATCTGAAAGTTTTGATTTAAATTTCGTAAGCTAGTTTAAGCAGTTTTGTGTTTCTTTGTAAATTTTTAGGTTATTAGTGTTATTGAAAATTTTAAGCACATATTTTAAGTCAGGTTTTTATATTTAGCAATGTATAAACATGTTTCTCAGATTATCTGAGACAATACTACCAGGTTTTGTTCACTTCATAAATTATATTTTCGTTTATGTTATTTTTCTATACTTTTGAAGTTACTGGTGTTTTGTTTTCTGCGCATAGTAACTAAGGCAGCAAAACTTCTACCACAAAATTATGGATAATAATATCACAGGCACTGTCGGTACAGTACATTCTGAAATAAACAGTAAGGGACACTATACGTTTCTCTTTAATCTACTCACTAAACTAAAATTCTAACTAACCTCAGCTAAAATTCTATCATTAAATGAAACATATTGAAATATTTTACATAAATTATGCATTTGAAACATAAAAAGAGATGTTACGAAATATACTTTTTAAACTTTAATTTTAACTAACTAATGGGCCCATATGTTTATTTTAGTTTTTTGCTTACACTGTACCAACTGACATAAAGCAAATCCAAGTTTTAACAGTTTTCCTTATTTACCTTATATTAGAGGGTTGCAAAAGCCACCATGTCTTTTTTATTTTATTAATTTTTTTTCATTAATTTTTTTCTTTAATATGCTTTTACTTATATTTTTTTACATATCTAAACATTAAATGTAACTGTTAACTAAAATACTAAAATTTCCCAACAATTAATCTCTAAAGTAAATGTAACAGTAGCCTAAGTGATCCCGATCTCGAATGATATATATATATATATATATATATATATATATATATATATATATATATATATATATATATATATATATATATATATATATATATATATATATATATATATATATATCAAAACAATTAAATTTTTTACTTTATTACTGGAAAACTGGGTTTTTTTATGAAGACAAAAATAATTATATTTATTTTCAATATTTCAGGTCAACACATTGTTCCACTAGTATAGCTGACTTGACAATCTTCCTGATCATGAGTTGAAATCAGTTGTAATTCTTTTAAAATGAACAACACAGATGCTTGCTATGCTTGAAATTAAATATACCATACTGTATTGCCATATATACTATGTACTTTTATTTACCAGATAATGTAAAAATAAAAAATTATGTTCTCTATACTGTGTAGCTGAGATAATAATGGAACTCAAAAAATGCATGGTGTAATTTTTTGACCGAAAAAGTAGTTATGAATGAATTTGAATTTTAATTATTCAGAAATTTAGGTAACAATTTAAAGTCGGTTATTAATTTTCAGTAAATATTTTGATATCTATAATGTTCTATTTAAAACATTAGCGAAGTTAAAAATGCGAACGATTACAAATAATTAAATAACATGAAATTATTTAAAAAAAAAAAGAAATAGGCAATTGTTTAAGCTCAGATTTCATTTTTTTTGCTATATTTTTTTTCTTTTTCATTTTATTTATCTATTTAGTAATTTTAAGACATACATAATATATTTCATATAACCCAACTGATATATCATTTAAGCATATTTTCTTTCTCCTTTCGGAGAGCTGAGGGCAAAGAAATTAACTTTTTTTTTCATATAATTTAATTTTTCGTAAACTTTCACTTTTTCCAGGGTTAAAAAAAATCGAAATAAATTTAGTAAATTTAGTCGAAATAGTAGCAGAATAATTTTATAAACATTTTTGACGACATTTTACCTCCACCAGCCTAACAGTAAGTCAATAAATATAATCCATTAAATATTTTTTCGGTGCAAACGCTTCCATGGAAAATGAATTCCATAAATAAATTGTCTTTCTAAATCATTAATTATATCCCTTAAATATTATATTAAATTCCAGAATGATCACAATAGCGCTGCAATGTTTAGACTTAACAAAGTGGTCTTTATTTATTCTTATCACCTGCCAACTATTTACAAACAGAATCATGCTTGAATCACCTCATGAAAATCACCTTAATTATGTTTAGTGAATATCTTTTTATTGATATAATTTTTATTGTATTAGTTTCATTAAACTTTTTGATTTTACACCACACTGTTGGAATTTTCATTCTAAAATTATGGTAAAACAAACGGCAGCAGTCTGTCCATCCTATTGAATGTAAAGTTTACGGTAAAGAATATTTCTCACCTTTATGGTTTTCAAACCGTATACGACTAGTATGGTTATAAAATCATGAATGCAAAATTATATGGATTTTTAACTATTTACAGCTACCATGGTTTCAAAACCATTAAGAAATTTAACTGGACATAAAAGCTAGGTTTCTCGTTAGATAATGGACATTGAAGAGTGCAGGACACTGGAAATTCTGCATGTGTGTTAAAGGGAATGGAGGTGTCATTGCTGAGACTCGAACCCACCTTTCCCCCCTTCTGTCGGTCAAGAGATTGACAGATTAGCTCCTGCTGCTTTAATATGTACGTAGTTGCTGAGAACTAAGTTGCTTTATTAGGTGAGCTTAGTTGGTGCATCAAAATTCGTGTTATTTAACCGTTTTAGGTAAAAAAAATAGTTAATAAACGATTTTTCTGATTGTTAATGGTTTTAGTACCATCTTATTTATGGTTATTCGACTGTTTTGTTTAAATATGGTAAAATGTCAGATCGTTATTTAGCTTTTTTTCCGGGAAATTTCTAACAGTGTATGAGGATATGTACTGTTAAGTATCCATTTTTCGTGGAACATTCCTATTCGTCATTATAAACTCATGTTTTTAATTTTCCGATTAATTAGAAATTCTATCTCAGACAATATAAAAAAATTACTCATTTTAGCTAGAGTTCAAACCAATATATTATTGCTTTCAAGAATGAAAACGTGATTTAACATCCATGCAACTACTTGATCTTCTTAGTATTATTTGCTTTACATCATTTACTGATGTCACTAGCCTGAACGGAAATGAGGAATATTTTAATTCATAAATAATTTCGTCGATTCCGCAACTAAAACTCACGTTTTCAATTTTTACATTCATTAGAAATGCTATCTCAGACAATATGAAAAAATTACTGATTGCAACTCAAACGAAGATGTTATACTTTTTAAGAATAAAAATATGATTTAAAATCCATACCAAATCCTTTGCCTTCATAGTATTATTCATTTTTCATCATTTACCAATGCCTCTGGCCTGAACGGAAATGAGAAACATTTTAATTCATAAATATTTTCTTCGATTTCGCTACTACAATTTCTTCGATTTTTAAAAGCATTAAGTAATCTCAGTTGATCATAAGAAAATTTTAGATATTTTTCTGAAAAAAATCTAAGTCGAAAGAAGTTCCTTGATAATTGAAGAGCTTAGTGGAAGAACCAGTTAAGTGACATTTTTAAAAAGACATACCGATGAAACATCTACTCCGTGAAAGTTGAGCTTCACCCTGTCTCCGAATCTTGTTTGATCGGTTTTCGGACTAACACAGCTAGAGAAAATTAGATGCCAGTTTGTTTCAAATTAAGGTTGTTAAAATTTATTCAATGAATGTAAACCTAAATATATGTATGTTTATTTTACCTTTTCAATTACAATTATATTCGATGAAAAATATTAAAAACAGTCCATAAAAGCAAGCAAATGCTAAGCTCATAAATCATTATAATCCTCCTTTATAAAAGAGTTAAAATCAAATAAATAGACCCCCAAAAATTTAGTAAGTTATGCCTTCAAAAATATGCACTAAAACATAAGGATTAGTCGAAAAAACAAAAATAAAGAATATATAAACTTTAGTTCTCATTTACTCAAATTCACTAAAACGTCATTTAACCGGTTATTAAAGCATTTAATTGTACTAAAAGTGTTCTAAACTTGCATTTCTATTGCTGTCATATTTTAGGTTCCTTTGAACTCATCTTCTCTTAAAAGTTTTCAGACTACACGCTTTAAAAATATACATACTTAAAAATATACATAAGCTATTATTCCGTCTTTTTTTTCTTCACTTATTTAGCATCGTGTAAGAAAAGACAATTCAAATGTTTCGAAATTATTTGTATAGTGAAATTACATTATAAACTTTTACATATTATGCTCGTGTAATAACTAAATAACTATGCAATATGGATTTAGAGAAATATTTGGCTGTTAAAAAGCCTCATTAAAACGTCGATGATTTTCTTCGATCATGTCAAGAAAGAACGAAGCGTAAACTAAATATTTAAGAAACATTTTAAATTTGCCGCATTAAAATTACGGTGAATGAAAACATTAGAATTCTATGAAGATATAATAATTTGAAGGCATAAATAAATATTAAAGCTGAATAAATATTTTACAAGCGTTGCATTTATTTTACAAAAAGTGGATTTGTAGTGTGATTTTTACTACCAAAAACAGTGTTCAACTTACGGAACCATGTTCAACCTACAAAAATAACTTACGAAAAAGTAAATTATTCGGACATTAAGATTGATTGCTTAAAGCTGCAAAAAAATTTAATCTTTTTAACACCCGATGGATTATTATCAATTCCAACCACTGTAGAAGTGTAATTAAAATTATTAAAATCAGCATATTTTTGTGAATGAAATTTTATTTTATTTTATTACCGTCGCTAAGCAGACCCAATTTTTTGTGCTTACTACTACTATCGTTCAACTCCATAGCCTTGTAATTTTGAATCCAATTCAGAAGGTAAGGGAACTCCTGGATCAAATAGCAGGCGAAACTTTGCCTTCGTGGTCAAACTTTTTAATGGAACTGTGGTCGATGAAACCTGCCATCACTGGAATTTGAACCTGATCCATGTTATTCTAATGCGAACGCTTCCTCTCCTGATCCCCCATGGCTATGTGAAGGAAATTGAATGATTTGAAATTAATTGAATGAATTCAACATTATTTATGCTTTACAATAAAGAAATTATTTGAAAAGCCATAGAGAATGCTTGCATCCAACAAGTTTAAAATTTCGAGGACAGGTTTAATTTAATTAAATTTTGATGTAATTCAGTTGTTCGTCAGTTTTTAGATTTTATTATTTTCCATTTTTTGAGAACCCTTTAATAAATTATCTTTTTACAATGATATAATTTACACCAGCATTTTAATGATTATAGTTTAAATAATTTATTACCCGTTAAATTTGATAATTTTTTACCTTAGAGATGCTCCGAGAACAACTTAGTTAAACTAAAAAGAAGCAAAAAATAATATATCTTAACATAAAAAAAAATGTTGCGCTCCTTTAAATAAAAATTTTCTTATGTAATTTTCCTTACCAAATAAACACCGCAATTTGTTTCTCATACAAACCAACTCAAACCAAAATAATTCCGAATTCATAGAAAAACAATATGTTTTTTTTTTTAAACTTAAAACACTCCTCCTTGGATTTAGCAAATTTGTTTGCATGTAATTATTTAAATTTTTACGTATAAGAAAGATATAGATTTTTGCTCCATCAGCAAAATTTCTTTCGATTAATTGAGCTAGTTTAAACAATAAACAACCTATAAATGCTTTTTAAATCATTAAAGGATTATTTATAATGCTAAAATTTGTCTCGCCACTTTTAAATGAAATCTATTAATTTTCAACTTTTAAAATTAATCAATTATGTAATTATTTGGAAAACCCGATTGCTTACAATATAATTGCGTCATTAATATAAATTTTTTTAACAAATAAGAGATAACAATAAAATCCGATTTATGTGGTCACGATATCCAAAGCTTTCTTCTTTTTCATAGAAAAATGTAACTATTAGTGTTTGCGGTAGACGTTTTTACACTTACGCAATCTCCTTTTGTTTTCTCAACAACGGCTGTGTTTATAAATGTCAGTTTGACGGCCGACTGTTAAATTATCATATCTATCTTCTGTTGAATTTTCTTATTCACCTTTTTCCTCATTATTGCGTTACTTTGCATAAAATCAAAGCAAACCTCTTTTAAACAGTAATACTTGAAAAAAAGTACATCCAGTTAGTAACTTAACGTGAGTAAGTAACTTTTTATTATAATGAAACATATATTCAAAAATATTTAGATAATATAGATATAAATATTTAACATTTTCCTATATAAATATAGTATGTCAAGTAACATTACTTTTGACGCAATTTGGTATTTACAAAAGTACTCTATTTATGATGAAGATTATGATTTTACTACTTTATTTATGATTCTTACATAACTTTTAGGAAGAATATTATTATTTTTTTTAATAAAAACTTATTTTTTTCAAGTCATGCATAAAGTGTCAAAGTGATATGATAGCATGAAAACATATTATACAAAACATATTGATACTACTGAAATAAAATGAAGAAAAGTATGATTTATGTTCATTAAATTCCGATTATTATGTTCATTATGTGCTCATTTGGAGATTTTGGTCACGAAAATTTTGCTGGTATGGCCTATTTTCACTGCGTAATAACTCTCGGGGGGAATCGAATCCTCAAAAGTTAGTATTCGGCAAAATGCAACAGAGGACGATCCAATCGTAATTTTTGTGAAAATGGACGTAAACCGTTCTTCCGACTTGGTCTCCAAATATCAATAAGATTTAGCATTAATTATCATGGCGTTATTTATCGGGATAACACTAATTATTAAAAATTAGCAATATTTACATTAATATCCTATCATACTTATCGAGTTATGTTCAGTTTAATGACATCGATAGTATTAAAACATATCGATATTGGTTTATATTCATTAAAATATTCTATTTACTCTATTTATTTATTCAGTTTTAGTAATTATGTGAATAAATGCGGTTGGCGAAAGTAATATTTCAAACCAAGTGTTTTCAAAAAGAAGTTGAATTTATCTTATTATGGTTTGGATAAGACGGAAATCAAATGCTGAATTATTAGTAGAATTGCTTTAGATACTATGTTTAATCTAACAACGTTTAAAATGCAAAATAAAAACATTGATAAAGAATAGTTATAATGTTTAGTTGATTTTTAAATCTCGTTTTAGTTTTATCTGAGTCTTCCCTGGTTATTGTCAAGAGGTTTAATTCGGTTGCTTAAATTGGTTTAAAGATAAGATAGCGTGTTTGGCATGTCGCTTAATTTTCTGGGAGTGGAAATCATATTTGCTATTGCAATCTATCTAATTGGAATATACCAGTACTACTGCAGTTAAACAAAAGTTATAATTTTTTATCAGTCAATTTTATTGAATGACAAATACCAACAATCAAAAAGAAATATCGATGCTAAGTGTCCGTTGCAGCGAATGTTATACTCTTGCAATATTATTATGTGAATATTTCTTTTACGGTATTCTACTTACTTTAAATATATGTTTAACAATCAATAAAACATTCGAACCAACTAAACGCGAAAACAGTCAATGGTTTAAGACTTCTCAAAATACATCAAGATAGAAAGATATTACTTTTCATATAATAAACTGGACCATTTTAGTATATGTTTAAGCTCATTAATGACCGAAACGCAATTATAATTATATAAACTTCATCTACTTTTTGGAAAAAAATTGAGAATTCAATAAAAATATTTAAGAACGCTTACCGTTTATGTATAGTTTTAAAATTATTTTTAGCCAATTAGCAATATACTGCTCAAAAAACATATTAAAAGATTTATTGTCAAATCATTGCATGTAAAGCATCAAAATCTATGAACGCACTTATATGGGGTTTAACATCAGAAAATACATGGAAATAGTTTACTTGGATTGTTATTTAATTATTGCTTAAAGTAATATGCAATTTAATATTTTATTGACGGACCAGCTGTCATTGCATCTTTTTGATTTTATTATATGTAGTATTTGCTATATTTATAATTCTACAATATTTGTAAAAAATTATTTAAGTTGTGAATTTTTAATCGTTCACTTCATACTAAGGCAATTAAAAGCAAGACAAGATCGTTGGAACTTGCTGACGTAAATGTGCCAACAAATATTTTATTAAAATCTCACAAAAGTTTGCTATCCAACCTACTGCTATAAAATGTGTCAGCGCTAAAACAAGTCACGTGGTATTTTTATGGCTTACACGTAAGTAAACTTTCAGTAATTGTCATGAATATAAAGTTATTTTTACGAAATGAAAGCTTGGTTATAAATGAACTAGTGTTGACATTATCAAGTACTTTTCAAGAAACAATCCATTTTCATTTGGGTTTTGCAACTTTTATTGTTTAGTTTTAACCTTCTAAACACAGCTTAGAAGTTAATATTAAAATTGTTAAAAATTGTTAAAAATTAGAAGCAAAACTCAATTAGCTTACAAAAAATTAATAACAGTTTTCTTAAGTAATTAATCTAGTTACATCTTTTTTTTTCTATAAATCCTTTCTCAAATTAAATGCGTATAGTCATAATTTAAGTTTACTTATTTATTTATTTTACATTTTAACCTAAGATGGACTTACTATTGACTGAAAAACATTTAAATATTATAATCTTTAAAGTTCATCTCTTAACCCTTTCGAAATATTAATATTATTATAAATAACAGAAATAAAAAAAAATTTTTAAAGCATTTTAAAAAAGTACCAGACTGAGATAGCCTGGTCGGTAGGGCACTAGGCCCATGTCCGAGAGTTCATGGGTTCGAGGTAGACCGTCGCCAATAGCCCATTGTGCAGCTCTAGTGCGAGGTAAATAATGTACCTACCTACCGAAAAATTATTTTTCAAAACATGATTTTTCGAAAGATATGAGAAAAATTGATTTTTCTCAAGTACCTACCGAGCAAACTCATTGAAACTTTTTAGCCAGTTTTAGGATCGTGGTCTAAATGTACCTTTTCACCCAATGTCGATATTAAAGATGCTAATACAAACGGTTCTTAAGTTTCAAGAGATAGACACACACGTGCAAACTTGTTCTATTATTATAGCTGTATACAATCATATTAAATTCCACAGTTACTAGCTTTGATTTCATGGTTGTTGAAAATAAATGTCACTGTTTGGAGATTGACCAAACACAGTTAATGTGTCCATATTTTGCAATCCTATAAGTTATGTAATTTGGGGTTAATTACCATATAGCAAAGATAAAGATAAACACGCTCAAACCCTTCGTTTTATTATTATAGATGCATACCACCATATCAAATCAAACAGCTACTTGCTTTGATTTCATTGTTGCTGAAAATGAATGTCACTATTTAGAGATTGGCCAAATACGCTTCATGTGACCATATTTTACAACCCTACAAGCAATATTGATTGGGGTCGCTATTCATATAGCAAAGATAAAGATAAACAAAAGACTACAGTAAGATAGATGCTTTCATTCGAAGCACTGGAGTTATTATTAACTTTTGGAAACATTTTTTTGCAATTTGCATGATTGCCTATTTATTTTATTAAATGCTCATTTGTAATCTCACTGCAAGGAAATTCGCTTAGGTTTTTTTCTTCTTTTTTCTTTTCTTCTTCTTTTTTTTTTTTTTTTTTTTTGCTCTCACAACAAATAAATGCATTCGTCTTCCTCCGAAGTTTTGTAATTATGTATTGGTAACTATTCGAAATACTTTTCTTTTCTCGTTGTTGCGCTCTTATCTATCCCAAGCTTATCCAAATCTGACAATTTATAAAAAAACTTTTGTCATTTTTAATATCTTACTCTCTGCTCCTTGGGCATCCATAAATCAATGAAATAAAACTCACAGGGAAATTAGTTGTAAATTCGTATTTCATGCTTGTTAAAAGTGGCAATGTTATACATATTACTTAATATTACTTATTTCAAACATATTACTAAAAGCTTATAATCAATTCATTTGAAACAAATATTTACCCACCTGAGAATGTTTTTTATTTTCTTTTATCGGAAGGTGGAAGGATAAACCTTGCGTTTATAATACAAAATCTACTCACTTTAATTATAAAAACAAAATTTTACTTATTTATTTAAAAAATTGGGTAAGAATTTGGAGAAAACTCCTTATTCTATCAATATATCTGTATACACCGAAGTGCCATTACATTGTGACTACCCTACTAATTACATGTAGGACCACCTTTAGCCCTCAAAGCTGCTAGCACCCGCAGTGACATTGATTCCACAAGGTGCTGATAGGTAGTCTGAGGTATCTGGTACCAAGCGCTCACCAACTGGTCCTGCAATTCCCTCACATTGCGAGGGGGTAGCGTGGCAGCACGAATTTGGTTTTCCAAGTAGGACCACAAATGCTCTATTGTATTAAGGTCAGGTGAATTTGGGGGCCAAGACATGACTTGAAAGTCACTGGAATGTTCTTCGACGATTCGACCCTTATGACATGGTGCATTATCCTGTTGGTAAACACCATCCCCCGCAGGAAAAACTGTTGCCATGAATGGGTGAACTATGTTCAAGTAGCTTACAGACGTCAGGGATTGTTCTGTGAGGATTATGGGTCCTAATGTGCCCATGAAAACATTGTTCCTGGGCGAGAAACCATGAAAATCTGGGCGAACCCATTGTTGTAGATGGAGTGTGTAATGGCTCTTCGGTGTGTATGTCAATGATATATTTTTTGTGCTATCTTCTATTTTCAGTGTTTTCCGTATTTCTCCTAATAAGTTGAATGCAGCGTTTAATGGAATAAGAGCTAAAATTGACTCCCCTGCACCAAACGCAAATAATATTTTTCAATCTAAATAAACTGATATAATGATGATATAAAAGAAGTCCAATTTAAAAAAGAAAGAATATTATGACTAGTTTGCTTATTAGACTCCCGTAAAATGCAACGGGAGTCTTTCCTGTGTTAATATCTTATTATATTTAATTTATGTTTTTTATTTAACACTTTTTAAAATCGTCTAAATCTTTACTTAAGAGCTCTCTAACTTAAGACTCATCTTATTTATGATCTCTGATCGGCGAGGGTCATAAATAATACAGAAATCATCCAAATAGCATCGAAATTCGAACCTGGGTCAATGGGAAAATATCTCTCTCTGATATGTCCGGGAAAATCTCAGTTCAGATACGATCATTTTATTTTTTTTTATATCCGTCGTTGAACTGCCGACCCAATTTTGGGTTTACTAATGATCAGCTCCGTAGTCTTGTAATTTTGAGCCAATCCATGAGTCAAGGAAACTCCTGGATTAGTTCCCTTAGAGGTATGATTTGTTATTGGAACATGGAGGACTTTGTAACTCGAAATATTTAACTTGCATCAGTCACCCTTTACTACTCTGGGAGCCTTCAGCCGGTGGGTGTTGAACCTACTACCTCTTGGACAAGGGTCCAGTTCCCTAAAATCCAGGCTACACCGGCCCTCGCTCATTGACCATGTCTAAAAATGAACTCATTGTATCCTAAAAATAAAGTACTCTTAGTACGCATGCGTCAATTCTGGTGAAATGCGCATGCACCCGTGAAAAAGTATCAAACTCACGTAAATACGATATTTCACAAAAATTCATCAGTTAAAAAAGCTAAATTAGTAGAAAATCATTTTAACTACAAAATCAAAACAAATTTACAATGGAAGTAGATGATCTCTTCATTTAACCAATTGTTGTAATATCACAAGATTCTTTTCTAAATTTCATCAACTTATTTCTTCAAATTATCAATCCATGTCCCTGTTTTAAGTTAGAAGGTAGGCTTAAGTAGAATCAAAACATTTAACAGCTGTAAACAGTGAGTTAGCAGTTTTGTCTTTGAAGCGTTAGTCACGCCAACATAGCGTGCAGATATGTAGCATTAAAATAAACGCGACCATGCTCAGTTAATTCAAATCTTACATACGGGTGCGTACGTAAGATAATGTTTAAGTTCGAAATATCATTAAAAAGTTACACAAAATTTTTTTTTCAGACTTGGAAGAGAAATAAAATGTATATCATTAAAATCCTCCCTCTACTTCTTGTTGTTGCTCATCTTTCCATGTCACAGCAACTTTGCCCATACAAGTTGCCATGTGACGTCAAGAATTGTCCACCACCGAACTGTGCAAGTGATGAATATCCAGTACTAGGTTTTGGTTGCAACTGTTGCCCTTATTGCCAGAAACGTTCGGGTGAGTTATAACAACATTTATAATAAAGCTGTTATCTGTAAATGTTAAAGTATTGAAAAAATTTGCTATCACATTCTTAACAGAAATGCTGAGTCTTTCAAAAACGAGAGAACGTAAAAAAAATCAAGCAAAAATGAATGTAGATAGAAATAAACAGTTTGATTCGTTCTACTTAGGAAATCAGGCTAATTTCATTAAATTAAAATTTAGTTGAAAATTTTTTCCTCAGATTTTTCAATCAACTTAAAAATCTATGAGATAATGTATTTAAAATACCTAGAATTTTTTCTGTAATAATGTTATGCAGTCGGAGGAAAAATCTGACAGATGGTCAGACAAATAATACTAAAGGTCAAATTAACGTAAATACAATGATTGTGCCAGACAAAATGTAATGATCTGATAGGCAACAAGAAAAAAAACGCTGTTTAATTGTTTTTCCATTCATCAAGATTTTCACACTTTTAGTTTAAGCACTTAATTTATTCCATTTTTGCTGTTGTTGCATACCTCCGTTGATTAGCAACATTAAATTAGGTCTATGAAATATGTCACTCTAAGAAAGTCTAATACTAGAACAAGGTTTTTGAAAAGATCATATTTGAAAATCATCAGGCAAATGTATCATATGGTCAAGGGTGGCCTGATGCCAGCACACTAAACACAGTTTAGGAAAACCTTAGTTCTATTGGAATAAGACAGACATCTCAATTGTCCACTGATAAACCTGGTGATGACCTTCTGGTCTCACCTACAAAATTTGAGTGATAAAGCAACTCCAGGGTATTTTCATTGGGACCATTGAATAAGTGGGATACAGCTTTTTTAGCTCTTGAAAACAGCTTTAAATAAATTAATGAATCAGGTTTTCATGAATTTACTCCATGCACACAATTTTAATTCATAAACCTGTTATTAATTAAGTGAAATCTATAGACGTAATTTCGTAAATTTAATTCACAGTTTGTCCTGTCAATTTTGTACGCAATACAAATCATGCAGACAATTTTACTAATGCATGCAATATGCCACACAAATAATACAAAATATAATTTTTAGACGGAAAAGACATTTTTCACGATGGGTAATGAAATACATATTCACAATTTGACAATAAAGTTAATTTCCGTATGCATAGAAGATAGCTTAAGTAATTTTTAAATTTAATTAAAATGTGTTTAACAACAGTTATTTTATTTTATTTTTAGGTGAAAATAACGCAGTGCCAATTGGATTATAAAGAAATATTTCAAGATCATTATAGCTTTCTGGCATTCAATACAATAATTTACAGAAATTAGTTACTTACTACATTTTGAAGAAGCTTTTAGAAAATCATTGAAAGAATATATTTTTGTGTTTAATGGCATTAAAAATTTACAATATATAATGTACAATTGATTAAAAAAATCTTTTAGATCCAAAGCAAGGAAAAGGGTTTCGTGAAAAGAAAACCGTACCATCAAAAGCATAATTAAAGGAAATCAATATAAAATATACTATGAGTGTTTACTAATACCGCAAATAAAATATAACATATTTCAGGACGATAGAATGAAACAAAAGTAACCAATTAAATATCAGAAGTAACTCTGCAGAGGGTTCCATAGTTATTGCCCTTAATATACATTTTTAGTAGCTTTATTAAAATTAATAACAAAAAAAATTATACACATTTGGGGGTTAATATTTAAGTGGGAGGAAATGCTATCGAAATCTAAAAAATAACAATACATGGAGGCACATACAGTTGGGTACTTGCACTTGGCAAAAGACTATGATACCCACACATGGGACATATGTCAGAGCCAGTTGATTGGTCATAACCTAAATGGCGTGTTAAAGTTGAGCTAAGTTTCTCCGCATGAGTTAGAATGTTAATTAACGTGAAGTTAACTAAATACAGTGCCGTTGATTTATTACTTGTTTTCGTATCTTTGCCTGTTTATCCTGCCTGTCTTTGTGTTAAGAAAGAAATATATTGCGCCATGTGCAAGAAAAATGTCTTGCTTATGGTAAATTTTGACTAATAGGAGTCGACATCGAACAATAGTCTTATTCTAAATTATACTAAATATAATTAATCTTTATTTTGAACGGAAAATCTTCTAATAATACATATAGCTTAATCTGATTTAAAAAAAGCCACCGAGAAGAGTAACTACTGTTTGTTCACCAGGTATTGGTATTTGACTCCGCCTTAGGCACGTGGTATCCGACGATACCATTTCGCTACTTTTGGGAGAATGATTTGAACAAACCCGTGAATGATAACCAGTTGCCGAAGTTTGGAAAAAATATCGGTATTAAAGATTTAATAAATTTGATGAAGTTCTTTTGAGTGCGGGCATATTCATATTTTAAACTTATGATTCGAAATATTTCTAATTTTTAGGTTATGATATATATATATATATATATATATATATATATATATATATATATATATATATATATATATATATATATATATATATATATATATATATATATATACACACACCGCGTCAAGTGCTTATTTAAGTTACTAGTTTACTAGTTTTCATTGTAATTTTTGTACATCCTATGAAAGCATGCAACAAATCTATTGTTGTTTGCAAATTATTAAGTGCCTAAAATAATTGTTGAACAACTTATTCTGTTATCTACTTGTTTCTTTGATAGCTAACTATTATTTGATGCTAGGAATAACGCTTTGTTTAAGAAGTAGCGTAGTTGCCGAAATTGTACTTCCTGTTCGCTTCTAAATAATACTGGTATGGTTTAAGAACTATCCAGAGTCCACATCAACCATATAAGTTTAATATCTTTTAGAAATAATTTCTTTTCTTCCAACAATTTAGCTTGCTGTTAAAAGGTTCTACATTTTGTTCACGATAGTGTACTTCCTGAAATCATATATCACTTTTTATTATTCACCTAAGGATGGAAGTTTACCTACATGTTCGTGTATAATACAAGTTCTATCTCGTTCGGATGGTCATTTTAGGCATTCAAAAAATCTAGACGTTTTGGAGGTGGCAAAGAATGTAAGATAAATTATGTTACAGCTTCGTAGAAAGACAACGCATCCACTCCTACTTCTTTGCCTGTGATTTTTAAACCCTTTTAAACTGCACTTTATTTAAGCAGTTGATAAGTGGTTGCAAAGTTACCCCGGCTAGATTATCACGCAATAGCAAGATTCCAATCTGGTGACCGAGACTTATAATAAACTAGCAACAATTGAAAATTCTATTCAATGATTAAAGTTCTTTTGTGTGTGGCTCATTGATTAATATATTTTTAATGAAATTAATTTTCGTCAGCTGAAATTTTAATCAGAGACGAACCAATCAGATCCAATTGATAAGCTTCTTTGTGATTGCAGTAATCAGGTGTTTAAGACCAATCTACTTTGCCTTTATCTGCATTGTAGGTTTCAATCGAATCAGTCTTTTAGATTCCAAACACATGAGGGCGAATTCGCCTTGAAATAACAAAGAGCTGTAGTTTTAACAAGAAGCCCTTAGAAAAATAAACTGAAACAATCGATTGAACTTAAACTCAACAAAAGAAAAGTTAAAGAGTTTGAGATATAAAAACAAAATTAGATTAAAAAAAACAACCTCAAACTAAGTCTTACGAAAATCGAAAACAGTTAACTAAAATCAAAGAGAAGGTATCAAAAATTTAAATAAGTTAGGTGTATATTAAAACAGCTAATATCTATTACTTTGCAAGATGATGCAACTATTGCAGTTAATCTTAACCAATGGTTTGCTTTGACTGTGAATCTCGCGGGGAAAAAATTATTGACCACGTTAATCTTCATCTACCTACGATCCTACTTCATCTACCTTCATCTACCTACTACGGTACCTCACGATACAATGGAGCTAACACATTTTATATACTAGTCAATTGAGATTGTATTATTGTAGTGGTAGTTACACTACCTTACTCTCCCACTACAATTTTATATAGGATAGAATTCGGTAAATGGATATCACTAGTTGATTTATTGCTCTTTTGAGAAATACCGTGAGAGCGAGAGATCTTTAATTGTAACTGTTCGGAAGAATTCACAGTTCCCAGTGATTGTAATTAATAATCTCTGCTTTTTCAACTAACCTGTGCTATTTTTCATCTAGTAAGTATTGGATGGTCTTTCCCCAAACTATAAATCAGTTCTTACGGGATAATTATTCCTCATCATAACATTGTATAATTAGGTATCATTCGTTTATGGGTCTTTCCTATATTTTAGTTTAGTAAAATGTTTGAAGAATGTAGTTGAAGTACAGTGTGCAAAAAAATAAACGAAACTCCCAGAGTTACTTTAGATTAGATTTTTCATTTTAGTATTACAAGGGATAAAATTTTTCATGTTCTAGAACTCGATGTTCAAAGGGGTGACCACAAATATGCTAATTAGCGCAGACAATACATTTAAGTTTCGAAATCAGACGCATAAACGTACTTTCTTTGAATAAACATACCGTGTTTTCGACATATTTGGATTTCTGACCCCCCAAAAATATGAGGTAGCTGCAATATGATAAATATGGTGGCAGTAGTTTCGTTCAAAGTTTAGACCCCTTAATGTTAAATTTATTTTTTGAGTATTTCAGCATATCTCGGGGATATTGAAAACCTTTTTCACACAGTTATAACATTCGTTTATCCAGAGATACTTCCATGCAAAAATTAACTCCAGGTAAATATTGATCAATTTTTATTATTTTATTCATTAATAGTCGAAATTATTTTGAATTTTAAGGTACACAATCTTTTCGCTTCATTTAAGGTAATGTAATTTTGCATGCCAAAATTCGAAATTTGAGTGAAATCGTTCGAATAGTTGTTGGTAATTCGAATTTTAAAAAGCCGTGTTTTTAAAATACAATTTCTCACTAACTATTTCGCCCAAATTTTGTATTTTGCCATGCAGATTTACATTCTTTAAAATTATGTAAAAATTATATACCTTACAATGCAAGCTTTTTTAGACTATTATTAAATAAAATCATAATTATTTATTAACAGTTATATTTAGCATGAAATTATCATTGCATAAATGAATTTTATAATCGTGCTAAGCGTTTAAGGGACGGATCATTTTTCAAACATTGTGGCTACACTCCTTATATTTGAAGTTAGAAATCGCAAATCCATTGGAAAAAAAGGTATGTTTATTCAAAGAAAGTACGTTTTAGTGTCCGATTTCGTTACTTAAAATATCGTCTGCACTAATTAATTAGCATATTTAAAATCACCTTCTTAGACCACTAAGATTAAATCCTAGAATGTGATGATTCGATATTTAGATCAAAAGTTATTCAAGGTGGTCCGTTTTTTATTTTGTGTACTGTACATTTCGACAATAATGAACTAAAAAAACTATATCAGAAAAGAATCGGCAGCTTGCAGATTTCAAATAAATCAGCGATACGAAAGTATCTGAGATCTGTTAAAAAAATCATCTGAATAATTTGATCAGATTTGAATAAATCCAAATAATTCAATCAACTCATGAGAAAATATTTTGGTAATCAAAAAATAAATTAAATTATTCTTCTAAATTGCCTTAAATAATCATTTAAATAAATATCAAACAAATTTTTACTTTCTTGTAAGCCGTTTGGAATACAGAATTATATTTCTAAAACAAAATCATGACGGATTAGGAAAATTTTATTTCATTTCCTGTATTGAGTAATTTTTCGTGACTTCAAATAGAAAATGAGGAATTCCAATTACTGAGTATGTGATGTGAGTTAACAAAGAGACACGTGAATCAACTAATAAAATATTACCACGCATCATTATCTTAACATAAATTTAGAGCTAACGTCTCAATGATTCGATTTCATCTTCGGCAATATTCCTTTTTCAACTATCTGATTGATATGAGAACCAATTTCATATTTGGATGAAATTAAGAAATATGAGCTATTTAAAAGGATAAGCAAACTTCTACAACGAAATATAATATTTAAAAAAAAAATTGGTACTTTTTGATTTGCCGGCACAAGGAAATTCAACTATTTTTCTTATTTTTTATTTAATTTTTTTAATTTAATTCATTTTCTATTTAATTTAATTTTTGGTGTTTAAAAAAGTAATAAATAAAAGTAGGTGGAGGTCTACATTTTTTGGTGACTTTACGTTTGTGCCCAGCAAACCGAAAAATACCGAACATTTGTATATAATATGCATTTAAAAATTTCAAGAATGAAATCTGCTCAATTTATTTTCTTCTTCGAAAGATAAATGAAAAACATCTCACTAAAAAAAACGCAATAACAGTAACCCTTCCATGTAAAAAAATATATCTCAGATATATATGTGCAATAAAACATTATGTAAAGGACAATTACAGATCAAAATCGTTGTCCTCTACCAAAATTAAATGCAACAAAAACATTTTTCCCTCTTTATTTGTTCAACTGTTGTGTATATTGAAAAGTACAATAAAAATATATTAATAAAACAGCTTAAAGTATATGCTGTTTGATTTTTCTTATCAGCGGAATCATTTCAATTCCTGAAGTAGTAAGTAATAATTCGAATGTTCCTTAATTATCAGTTTAAATTGCAAAAAACAAAAATAAACTTCCATAATTACTTTAGTTTAAAAGCAATTTATGATCGGCTGTAAATATCATTGTAGTATTTATTCTGGCGAGTCTGAATACAGCATATTTTTTCCGAAAGTAATGATCTTGTAAATAATATCTTAATGTTTTCTTGCTTGTATAATTGTTTGCTTCCTTTCTAAAATTAACTGAAATATATCGATGTTACCACTAAAGCTCGGAACCCGTTAATGTGCACACTTTATAGCTAATCTGCAAATTGACTGATTCGTTCCGTTAAAATGTAGAATTAATGTTTTTCAACGATTTATCTAGATAATGTACGCATTAGCGATTTCCGCATCGTTAAAGTTCAAAAATTCGTTTCACTCATTATTTAAATTAATTTGTTGATTTTTTTATTGTATTTATTGATTTAATTCTTTAGATACTGAGAAATAAATACATCACATAATGTTAATTTCATTTATTGTAATAATATTGTAAGCCATTTAATTCTTTGTGCCATTCGATTTGAGTGATTCTATCAGCTAGTGTAAAGATTGTTGAATTGTAATAACTTGACTTTTTTAGTTGTCGAAAAATATATCATTACGTTACGTTACATTAGATTACGTAAATTTGAGAGTACAGAAATATTCTAGTAGTTTCAGCAAAGATCTTATTTTCACTTGAACGAGTGTCCAGTAGGCAATGAGGTGTGTGTCCAGTAATGAGTGTCCAGTAAGTAGGTAATTATCATAATTACAGATTGCCTAGGTATTTTGATAGATGACACAAGTTTTTGATACTTTAATGGATTACCTGAGTTTATTTACATTTTAGCTAGATAATCTGTGGAATTAAGGATTTCTACACTTTAGTGGTAACATGGATATGTTTTAGGCTATTTGAAAGATCTATGAAATTGAAAAGTATTTATTGAAACTTTTTCTGCTTTAAGCTGATTAACTCAAACTGTTTTAGAATTAATTGTGGTTGTAAATATTCATTTTTATTTTGATTTTTAATGAAACTAGCTTAGTTAAAAAATACACATATTTCTAGCTTGTTATCAATAAAAGTAATTTTCATTAACTTTTGTTATTTACGATGATAAACTACCAGTTAAGATAAGTTTTCTTACCTGTGAGTCCGGCCCCCTCATCAATACACACCAATTCCGAAATATTATTAAGCAATCTTAAAAATTTCGCTTTGCAAAGAAAGCTTGCTCCACTCCTGTTGATCTTGTCTTCGCTAAGTTGATCTTGTTTGAAATGTGTCCTAATATTTGAGAACATTATTTGCAATGACTACATTAAAATAGAAATAATTTGTAAATGCTTTTATGATATTTAATATAAATTTAAATAAAAAGTTAGAAGTAAGCTTTACTTAATTGGACTCTATCCAAGGATATTCAATCAACAAACAATTTGTGCCAGGGATGTTAAAAACACAATGTACAATGGCTGTTTTTCTTAAATAAGGGCCGTTTCTAAATAAAAAACAAACGAAAGAAAACTTTCATGAAGCAATTTTATTTTTTGATTCCACATGCGTTTCTCTTTTTTTCAAAATCGTTGCTAAGTTTGCTTAATACTTAACATACCCTAAAACTAGATTTAGAATACTCTCTTCATAGTAACTTGCTGACTGTTTCAATAGCCAAGGGTTACACCTGTTTTTACGTTTTCGTCATCGTTGTACTGGTTGCTGTTAAAATGATGCTTGAAGCATTGGAAAAGATAGAAAGTAGTTAGCGCAAGGTCTGGGCTGTATGGAGAGGTGATCCAAAGCTTCCCAGCCTAAAGAGTCCAATAAATTTCGGGATTGAGCTGTGGAGAAAGTCAAAGTCATGGAGCAGCAAAATTTCCTGTCAGCTTGCCAATAGGAAGCTTCGTAAGCCTCGCAAATGTTCCGGTGAATATATGCAGCAGACAGGTTTTTTGAAGACTAAAAACGCATCACTGACGTACCTCATACGCTGAGGCAGCTTTGTTAACATTGAACATTTTAAAGACACTGAACTGACCGTACAGGTTCCCTACACAACTGTAACTGAGCACAGTTGTTTCCAAGGGATACCAAGACACGATGCAAACACTCGTTGCGACTCACAGCAAAACGACCCTTACTTAAAAAACAACCCTCGTAATCACTTTTAGGAGATAATATAATCTTGGTGTATTAGCTTAACCTCCATCAGTTGAGGTACCTTTTGATAGATGAAGGTTGACATGGTCGATAATTAATTCCCTTCATATTTATAGATTGTATAACTTTTATATTTCTTGGTTTAGAAAAAGATGTGGAAGCAAGTAATTCTGTTGTGTGTATTAATTACTGTGGTGAATGCAATTGCATGTGGAAACTACTGTGCAACCCATAAATGCCCAAAACTACAATGTAAAAAAGGACAAATAGTAATGAAAAGAGGTAGTTTCTGTGGATGCTGCAATACATGTTACACCGTGCTAAGTAGGTTTTTTCTTTTATTTAATAAAATAGACGTTATTCTAATTTTCCGTTTCTCAGAAGCTATTAGACCGACTTTATCTAAATTTTAGATATTGACTGGTAATATCATATCAAGGGACAGTTCCTATCCCTTTTCTACGCTCGCCAACTTCCGGAGTTGCTTTTGCTGTTCTTTTCATGTACCTTCGTTCACTCATAGGGTACTAATCTATCTAATATTTTAATCTAGTTTCCCATGAATAATGATACACTTCTTAAAACGTTCTGAAAACATATAGAATGAAATTCACATTTCATACACTACAATTTTAAGCCTTTATTCAGAGAAAAACTCACAAAATAAAAATCAAAGAAAAGAAAATGAAAAATGAAATGCATAATAATATCCTAAATAGACCTACATACAGCTAACTTTTTTAAGGCCGATTTCTACTGATTTTGTTGTTCTCCAGTTTTAATTCAACGCCTTCCTCTCCTGCGTAAATTAAGTTTCATAGAAAGTAAGTTTGGTAACATAAAGCAGTTTGGTAACATAAACAGTTTATATTAATTACTCGTTTCGCCCAACTTATATCTCGTTTTGTTTCATCTTTACATTGATAACACAATTAACCCCTTCCTTCTAACTCCCGTGAATATGGCGGGGTGAGGTTTCGCTCTCTATTTCTCGCTCCCGTGATATTGACGGGCTGGAGTGTTCAGTAGTAACGCGCCAATAAGAATAAAACTAATTAATTTCCTTTGCCCGGAAAACATTTTATTTCACATTTTACACACCAGATGGCAGTACCAGGATATTTTTAAGGTAATTGAAGATAGTTTGTTTATTTTAAACTAGATGTTAACACTAATCAAATACGTAATACAAACACAAAAGCCAAAAAAATAGGCACTTTTATGACCGTTTTCTTGAAAATTAACCGATCGTTAAGGGGTTAAAGCAATTTCATCAGATTCGTGACCACATACATTTATGAAATGCAAATCGTGTACTGTAAAAATTACTTTTTGCATAAAATCATTTTTGGGATAGTCTTATAAATTAAGATAAAAGTTTTTTGATGTGTGCAATTAGTTTTCAATATATGACAAAAACGGAAGAATGAGGGAAATAACATTAAGGTTCTAAATCTTTAAACCACCAGTCTCCAAAAAATTGGAATTATGTATCTTTAGGATCGGAAATATGAATCCATTAAAAAAACTATTTTTTCAGTTAAAATACATTTTTTGTATCTGGTTTCAGAGCTCCATAATAGTATTTCAGTTGATACTGTATTATTTTTTTAAAAATTGTTTCGTACTTCGCTATGTATTCAACACTATACAAAGCTCAATAAAAAATCGAGCACCTTAATAACTTCTGATCGAATGATCAAATTTTTACATGTTGAGATGTTATTTTAATGTAACAAGGAAAGGATCTTAATAGTACAAGCTAATCATATTTGGGTGATTTTTACGATACGGAAGCATTTACAAAAACGCACTTTCTCTAAATAAGCGTTCCTGTCTTACGGCAAATCTGTTGTTTTTTTTCTCTCAAATTATATGAGTACTGCGATCTACAAAATGTCTCAATAGAAAATAATCCAGAGCAACAATCACCTAAATATGAATTTCTTTCATCCGAATCATGCCACATTTTTAAAACTAAATGTAGAAAATTTTATGCTTTTTTTCGTATTGGATACATTTTAATGTTTATTACATATGTTACAATGAATGAGCAAAATTTGTGGTTATTGACTTATTGAATGTTAACATGTCTTATTGAATGTTGACATGTTGAATGTTGACATGGTGGTTATTGAATGTTGACAGTCACATAATCACTTCGGTGAATGTCCGAAATATACATTAGATCTAGTTAAGTGTCACTGTCCTGTATACATTTGCCCGGTATGCCCTACATGAATGTTTTTTTAAGAGCAAGTGCCATTGCCCAGTATGCAATTAACCGGTACTCAGAACACTGATGTTTCTTCTAATCTATCCTAAGCTCATATCAAAATATCGAATAAATATAATATTATCAACGAATAAGTTAATAGTAAGTAAATATACACTAGGTCCAGTTAAGGGCCACTGCCCGGTATGCCTTGCATCAATGTTTTTTAAGATCAAATGTGACTGACCAGTACGCATTTAACCGGTACACCGAACCTAGTCTATCCTCAGCAGATATTAAAATATCAAATAAATATAATAGTATCAACAAATAAATTAATATAAAATTGGATATAACAAATATTTCGGACATTCAAAGCGACTATGTGATTGTTGTCATTCACGAGTAAAAGTCGACATTCGCTTGATTTTAGTCATTCACTGTAACAAATACACTCTTTTCTATCTAAACATCAGTTGAAATATGCATTGCTTGATTCATTTAAAATAAATAAGATGAAATAAAGCTTTTACATTTATATGTTTGTAAATGTGTTAAGACATTCACATTTTTTTTCTAATTTTAGAAGAAGGACAGAGTTGCTCCACGTTGCATTTCAGAGGTGGTCCTCCCCCAACTTCTGGATGTGATAAAGGCTTAGAATGTGATCCAGAAACTAACAAGTGTGCCTAATGAAATCCTCCGTAAATATGTGAAGACCAAGGGAGTAGAACGGCCTATGTCTACTTGTTTTATTTTTTTATAAATGACGATTGGATTTCCATGTGTTACTTGTTGAGGATTATTAGCTTTTAAGAATCAATACTGAGAATATATGGTTATCCCCGAGATTTATTACGTAATGAAAATGAGTCGTATTGTAGAAAAACTCTTCCTTTACGTGCGCAAAATTCATTTTTCACAAATCAACTTTATGGACATAATCTTATCAAAATTCGTAAAAACTATTTTCAAGAAATTTTAATGCGTAGGTGGATCAAATATAAAGTAGACTTTTTAATAGCAGCAGATGATTTTTATTCTCATTGCTATGGTTATACTGAAACTTTATCAAGAGTCTAAATAATTGTCTGACAGTGTTTAGTTCTTTGTAAATCGTTTTTTAGTAACTTGAATCATGAGTGAGAATAACTTTCTTAGAGCAGTTACACAACGCATAATGATTAAATTTTTAACAAGATAAAGTATCAAATCGATTGAAATTTTGAGAAGATTACAGGCATAGCTAGGCAATAACTGGGAGATTTTGCACTTTTACGTTAGCTTTAGTTCGTAAGATTGACTGCAACTGTACATGCTTGCGTTTATTGTAGATGCTATACTTTGATAGCATCTACAATATCTTTGCTGTATCTTTGTGTTATGTTGGCGTGATTTACTCTACAAAGATAAAGGTACAAGCACGCTGCTTATAGCTGTTAAATGTTGTTATCTCTTTAAGCTTGCCTATGAACTATAAACATGGACATTGAATGTGATTTTAAAGAAATTGGTTGATTAAATTTAGAAATGAATCGTGTGATCTTACAGAAATTGATTCTTTCAATAAAAAAAATAATTTTATTGACTTTTGTTTAACTTTATGGTTGTCTAATTGCACCAATTCAATAAGAAACTAGATCTATTTTCTCTATTTCAAAATGTTAAATAGTATTTATTTCAGCTATGCAATTTAGTGAAAAAGGAGTTCAATAATCAATAAAACTTCAATTATATATTTTTTAAATATTATTAATAATAAAATTGATCTGGATTCTTTATAGCGGAATTCATCAAACTTCATAATCTACCAAATTTTTCTGCTCATGGAACCACAGTTGTGTGTAGAGTAAAGCATCCTGAATCGTATACCACAGCATTAAAGATACAGACTACGTCCGCTGTAATTGTTTGTTTTGATTTTGTGGTCGAAGTTAAAATGATATTCCACGACGTTAGCGTTTTAAACTTACGGATTTTTTTAAGATCTTTTATTTTCACTTGCGTAAGTTAGATATATTTTCACGGGTGCATGTGCAGTTCAAAAGAACTAACGCATGTGCAACCGAAGAGCGCATGCGCAATTACTTGGAATTTTAATAACGGGAAAGTACGGAAGCTAACGCAAATTTGCGAAATCTCCCTAATACTCTGACGAGGGTTCAAGTATGCAAATGGCACAAGTTATTTAAACAAGGCCATGAAGAAGTTAAAAACATGTCTCATGCTGACCCACAGAGTGCTCTTGCAACAATGCGACTCCCCATAAGGCCCCAGCAATAAAACAAAAGTTACACCGGGAAACAGTTAAACATCCTCCATATAGCCAGAACCTTGCACCATCAGACAACCATTTGTTTGAACCCATTAAAGAAGCCTTAGGGGGAGAAAGATTTTCATCCAATGAAAAGATTTTGTGCTCAATTCTTTACTGCACGGCATGTTACGAATTAATTCTTTTTGGCGGCGTCAATTCGTCGCCAATCAAATTATATTTTTTTTTTTGTCAGTTGTTCTCGATACACTCATGCCTGAAGGAGCATTTCTTGAAAGCTCCTATTTCTTATATTTTGTTGTTTTGTTTCAGTCTAATTATTACTTTTTTCATTGTTACGTTTGTTAATAAATATAAAAGCACATATTAATTGTTTTCTTACTGACCAGGGCATCAAATGGTAGAGATATACGCATATCCCGAAACTCGAAATAGATTTTCTATCATTTTTTGGACCTAGAAACCCGGGAATTTTGGATTTTAATTTGTGCTTCATTCTGGATTAATTATTTTCTTGAAATTTTAGAAAACTTGAACTTACAGGTACTGTACTTTTATTTATTTACTATCTCGAAAATGGAAACCATTGATAAACTTAAAGCAAAACGAAAGATTGCTAGAACTAATTGTACTAAGTTAATTACGAAAATTGACACATTTGAACAGAATCTCAATTTTGAAGATGAAATTCATCAGAAACAATTATCAGAATATTTACTAGATCTCGAAGAAAAACGAACTGAGCTAAAAAACCTTAATGAATCAATTGAGGAACTAATCACGGATAATGATGTTTTTGAAACAGAAATTAAAAATTCTATGGAATATGATGAAAACATAGGTGACTCCAAAATGAAAATTAAACTGTTGTTAACAAAGTTTAAAATAAAAGAATCAGTTGCCACTAATAATGTTAATGTTCCAAATGTTAATGTTTCGAATGTTAATGATAGTAAAAATATTCCGATTTCTATTAATTTGCCTAAACTTAACATTCCAACTTTTAATGGTGATTCAACTACATTTTTAGAATTTTTTAATAGTTTCAGTAGTGCTATAGATTCTAATGAATCATTAAGCAATGTTAATAAATTTATTTATTTAAAATCTTTTCTTTCTGGGGATGCTTATAAAACGGTAGCAGGTTTCGCTTTAACAGAAGAAAATTATAAATCGTGTTTGACCTTGCTAAAAGATAGATATGGAAAATCGGAACATTTAATTAATTGTTTTGTAAACAAACTCTTGGAAATCGAACCAGTTAAATCTTCTTCAAATATTCAGGGGCTTAGGCATTTGTATGATGAAAGTGATATCAGTATAAGAAATTTACAATCTATGGGTGTAGCATCAGATAATTTTGGTCATTTATTAATTCCGATTTTATTAAAACAATTGCCCCATAACTTAATAGTAGAATATCATCGTAAAAGAGATCATAATAAATCGGGCGATATTAGTGAATTAATGAAATTCATAAAATTTGAAATTGAATCTCGAGAAGCAGCTAATGCAGTTTCTGTGATTTCTATGAAAACTCACGAACCAGCTAGATTAAAAAACGAAACTAGATATCCTAAAAACAGAAATATTCCTACATCAGCCGCTTTAAATACAATTGTTAAAAATTCTTGCATTTTTTGTAATTCATACTCGCATACAGGGTTAAAATGCAAAACCTTTACTGATGAACAGAAACGTTTTAAATTAAAAAAGGAAGGACGCTGTTACAAATGTTTTTATAAAAACCATTTGCTAAATCAGTGTAAAGTTAAAATCAAACCTTGTGAAATATGTCAAAGTTTTCAACATAATTTATTGTTTTGCCCAAAGTTAAAAAGTAACAATTTATTACAAACTTCTCCCCCAGATAAAACCGAAACTATTCAAATTCAAGAGAATCAAGCGGTTATGTCTTCTGTTTTCAAACCTAATCAATCATTAAATAATACTACTTTATTGCAAACTGCTAAAGTTCATGTCGAAAATGGATTTAAAAAACTAATAGCTCGAATACTTTTTGATTCTGCTTCTCAAAAATCTTTTATTCGAAAAGATTTGGCTAAAGCATTAAACGCGAAAAGTTTAAGAAAAGAAAAACTTTTTGTTTACACATTTTCAAATCGAAATCCTTCGGAAAAGGAATACGAATGTGTTAATATCACATTACGCAGTAGGTTTCCCCCCTACTCAAGTATAAATATTGAAGCATTAATTACCGAGGAAATATGCGCTGCTCAATTATATTCAGAATTTGATCCCCAATTAATAGAAACTTTACTTTCTCAAGGATTTAAAATCGCTGATTCATGGGATGATAAGAAACCCATTCAAATATTGTTAGGTGCTGATTTCTTATATTCTACTTTAAAGGGTGAGTTATTGAAAATAGGCAATAAATTATTCCTTCAGCCGACGTTGTTTGGAGATTCTTTAGTAGGTCAGGTGCCAGATGGTCCTTTTAAGGGTGCGGCTTCTTGTTTTAACATTTGTTGCACTTTAGCAGATACAACTGTAAATGATTTGTCATGTTTATGGAATATTGAATCATTTCTCACTACTAAAGAGTTAGGAAATAAAATGAACTCGGATCATCTAATTAATTTTGAAAACAAGTTGCGGTTTGAAAATGGAAGATATGAGGCGCCGCTTTTATGGAAATCTGAGACAGCTCGTGAAAATTTATGCGATAATTTTGAGATCGCTGAAAAAAGATTTTGTTTTCTAGAAAGGAGATTTAACGCTGACGAATCTTTATTTGAAAGATATAATGAAGTTATGAAAGAACAATTAAAAGAAGGGATTATCGAAACTTGTAAATCTAATTGTTTTGTGGGCTATACAATGCCGCATAGGGATGTTTTTAAAGAAAATGCTTCCAGTACAAAAACAAGAATAGTTTATGATGCCAGTAGTAAACGCGGAAATAATTTAAGTCTTAACGAATGTCTTATATCCGGCGATAATTTATATGCTAATCTTGTAGATATAATTTTAAAATTTAGGGAACATAAAATCGGATTTTGCGGAGATATTGCTCGAGCTTTTTTACAAATACAAGTTTCGGAATTTGATAGAAATTATTTATGTTTTATCTATTATAAGAATTGCGATAAAACTCAACCCCCTACAATGTTTCATTTTAATAGACACTGTTTTGGAGTCACCTGTTCACCTTTTGTTTTGGCAGCAACTATCAAAACTCATATTAAAGCTTATAAAAATGCGCATCCTCTTGCATATGAAATGCTGAATAATTTCCTCTATGTTGATGACCTGTTTTATGGAAGTTCTTCTGTAGAAGAAGCCTTTCAGTTATCAACAGATGCTGTGTCTATTTTAAAGGATGCAAATATGACTATGAGAAAATTTGACACTAACTCGAAAGAACTTAAAAATTTGTGGAAAAACTCTAATTCCGAAATAGGAATTAATGAAGACCCTGATTCTCATTTAAAAGTTTTAGGACTTAAATGGAATAATGAAAGTGATATTCTCGAACTTGATTTAAGGTCGTTATTGTCAAATTTAAATGCAAATAAATGCACTAAACGGAATGTTCTTCATATTGCTGCCAAAATATTTGATCCATCTGGATTTATTTCCCCCATTTTGATTCGTGTTAAATGCATTTTACAAGAATTATGGCAACTTGGAATCGATTGGGACGATGAGTTTAGTGGTGAATTAAAGGACAAATGGATAATATGGTGCGATGAGATTAATGAACTTCAGAACTTGAATATTCCTCGATATTATTTTCCCGATTTAAATTTAGTAGACAAAGACGTGCAACTGCACGTGTTTTCCGATGCTTCACTGAAGTCTTTTGGAGCTGTAGCATACTTCAGGTACAAAACATCTAGAAGTACTTTTAGTACTAGTTTTGTAATTTCTAAGTCCAGAGTAGCACCCCTTAAGAAATTAACTCTACCCAGATTGGAGTTAATGGGAGCTATCATAGCCGCAAGAATGGTGAAACATCTCAAGGAACTATTTAAAAATCTTGATAAAATATCTTTGTGGTGTGACTCGACGATTGTGCTGCACTGGATTAAAGGCTCAGCGTCCAAATGGAAGCAATTTGTGTCCAATAGGGTCACAGAAATCCAAGTAATCACAGATCCTAGTGTTTGGAGACATTGCACAGGCAAGGATAACCCAGCAGATCTCTTAACCAGGGGGATTTCTTGCAAGGACCTGATTTCTTCAAGAAAATGGTTTCATGGCCCCGCATGGTTAAGTAACTCAGAAGACACATGGTCATGTAATCAAGAGTCTGAAATTGAAGCTGACATTGTAGAGTTGGAATCCGAATCCAGAACGAAAGTTTTGGTTTCCTCAACAATTGTTTCTGCCAAGTTAATAGATCCTGATAGATATAGCAGTTTAAGAAAACTATTAAGAGTAACTGCTTGGGTACTCCGTTTTCCGTCATTGGGGTGGACTTTGCTGGTCCTCTCTTTGTTAAAAACAATGAAAGTAAACAATACATCCTGTTGATTACATGTGCGGTGACAAGAAGTGTTCATCTTGAGCTAGTGGGAAATTTATCAACAGATACTTTTCTCCTAGCCTTTCGCCGTTTCATTGCTCGACGTGGTTTACCATCGATAGTGTTTTCTGATAATGCGCGTACCTTCAAACGTGCTGAATTGAAAATAAAATTGATGTGGTCAATTTTGAATGATACAAAGATGAAAGAATTTTGTGCCTATAATTGTATTAAATGGAAATACATCGTTGAGAGAGCTGCCTGGTGGGGCGGTTTTTACGAACGCATGGTTAGATCTGTAAAAGTTGCTCTTCGGAAAACCCTAGGTAAATCCTCCCTAACTATTGAACAATTGATAACTGTTCTTTTCGAAATTGAGGCAATGATAAATTCTCGCCCAATAACTTATGTTGGAAGTGATGCGGAAGAGCCAAATGCCTTAACACCGGCTCACTTTCTTTTAGGTAAAAGAATAACATCTTTACCCCCGGTAAGACTTCACCTTGATACAAACCTCTCTTCTAGGAAAAACCTAATTAGAGCTTACAATTATAGAGAAAAATTAATGAGAAATTTTTGGTCTCGTTGGAAGAATGAATATCTTCTAAATTTAAGATTGATTAATTCAAATTTAGTTAAGGGTAATATCCCTCCATTTAAGATTAACGATATTGTTTTGATTAAAGAAGATCATTTGCTTAGAAATTTTTGGAAATTAGGTAGAATAATTGAATTATTTCCTGGGAGAGATGGCAAGGTGAGGGCTTGCAAGGTAAAAACTGAATCTTCAGTTCTTAAACGCCCTGTACAATTATTGTACAATTTAGAAATTGCAAACTGAAGTTCAAATTTATTAATATTATTATTTAAAATAATTAATTGGCATATCATAATGTTATTGATGTTTAAAAAAAAATATGTAAATAAATATCTAGAATTGCATTTTAATTTTATAATATTTAGTTAATGCAAATGCTTTAACTAATAATTTCTTGATTTACTGTATTAAATGTTGTTCGTTAAACAATATTTTTTCTAGATAACTTTCATTGAATTTTACTGGTTATATTCCTGAACTGAATATGCAGTGAAATTTAGATTTTTGATTACTTTATTATTCTTATATATATTCTTATTCTCGTATTTGTATATGAAAAAGTGTTTTATAAGTGTTTAATTATCTTGAATGTTTAATATTGTTCTCCAGAATTATTGTATGAAAATTTATTTTACCAAAAAATTTTTTAGTTTTTTTTTATAATAGTTTTATGTTTTTAATTAGAGCATAAAATAAGATTTGTTTTGTTGTATTTTTGAATTTAGCTCTAAAATTTGAATGTTGATGTTACAAAACTTTTTGAATATTTGCAATTTGAAATATTGTAATTGAAAATTCTTTAATCAAACTTCTCTTTTTTTATGGTATATTGTATTTTTAACAATTTTGATGAACCCCCATGGTTCATGGGGGGGCTGTGTGTTACGAATTAATTCTTTTTGGCGGCGTCAATTCGTCGCCAATCAAATTATATTTTTTTTTTGTCAGTTGTTCTCGATACACTCATGCCTGAAGGAGCATTTCTTGAAAGCTCCTATTTCTTATATTTTGTTGTTTTGTTTCAGTCTAATTATTACTTTTTTCATTGTTACGTTTGTTAATAAATATAAAAGCACATATTAATTGTTTTCTTACTGACCAGGGCATCAAATGGTAGAGATATACGCATATCCCGAAACTCGAAATAGATTTTCTATCACGGCATACTTCTTTCCATGTCACCAGGATAAAAAAAACTTCAAAGACGTTGAAAAAAATTTATAGAAGTTTACGGAAATTATCTAGAAAAAGTATTTTGTATACGTTTAAAGTACTATTTTAATATTAAATTATTAAATTAGTTTCATTTATTTTTCTCCCTTCATGCCATTTAACTCCACTATTGACTTTAACATTTTAAGTTTATGGTTGCTTTATGTCATAAAATATATTCATGAGTATTTTCAATCTCCAGTGAAAAATAGAAGATTCCTATTACAAGTTTAATTATCCTAAGACCGCTGTGTTATTATATATTGTACTAAGGGACTACTGTGATTAAATATTTACTACGTTAACGAACCCACGTAAATGATTGCTTCGTAAGATTGTTTTTAGTAAATCAGTTATTTTTTAAGATTAGCAAAGATCATTTTGTAACTACAATGCATTAATATTATAAGTCTAGGTAAGCAAATTCTGTTAATATGTTAATTGTAATGAAATAAAGTATTACTAGTATGGAAAAAATAATTAGAACCTTGGGATACAAAATATGACACCATAGGAAGAAATAAAATATAATTACTTTGAATAGAACTATACTTTAAACACTTATACAATTAAAAAATAAATAAATAAGGTTAGTTATGCTTATTCGTGTCAACAAGTTAATAACCGAAATGTAAAAGTATTCTGCGTGCGTTCGACAGGAAATATATATATATATATATTTCTAGATAGATAGACAAATATTTAAAGGAAAGGAAATACAAGTTAGCTGTGCATATTTTCTCTAAGTACTGTAATCTAAAACTAAGTCCTACAATCTGCAAACAATTCGAAAAATGTATCATTTTCTTACGCAATAATTTAAAATAACTATAAAAAATTATTAAATTTAATTAATTGAACATTTTGTAAAAGGTATATTGTGACCGCTTACAACTAGCATGGGAAGAAATCCCAAATATAGAACTATACGGGTTTTTAACCATTTACAACTAGCATGGTTTCAAAACCTTAAAAGAGTAATTTAACTAGACATTTGAGCTATACTTTTCATTAGGTGATGGACATTTCAGTTAGATTGTGGTTGAGTTGCGTTTTATCAAATGAGCGTGGCTTACTTAGTTTATCTGATTATTTAACGTTTCGTAAGAGATTGGAAATACTTGACATTTAGTGTTGTTTATGGTGCTGCCCTCCCTGCGTGAATGAAAATATCGTATTAATATAGTTTAGGGTCAAGAATTGGGAAGTGCAGGATGCTCAAAATTCTTCGTGTGCTAAAATGATTGGAGGAAATATTGTGGTGTCAGCGCAGGGACTCAAACCCCCATTCTGTTGGTCACGAGGTTGACTTGTTCGCTCACTCGACTATAACATGCACCCAGCTGCAAGGAACAGAGAGGCTTCATTAATTGATGCAATAAAATTCTGGCTATTTAAACGTAATAGGAGAAAGCAGTTAAACTGTTTTTCTCACAGCTAACAATTTGAATACCATCGTATTAATGGATATTTGACTGTTTTGTTTGAATATGGTAAAATAACAATTAAATAAATTATTTAACCATTTTCCCCGAGAAATTTCTTATAGTGTAGCAATCATACATGCCGAAAATAAATAAATACTTAGTTATTAATGTGTTTTAATAACAGTTTTTAAAATATGGTCGATTTCACAGACATATATATGGTCATTTCAGGCAAGCATGTAGTCTTTTTCATAGACATACTGGATAAGCTATATTGGAGTTTGCAAATCTGAATTAATATTCGTAATTAGTGACCCTTTGGCAACGCGTTGGACTCACGTTCGTGGTAACAGGAGTTCGAATCTAAACGGCGGAAGACTCCCCATGTAGTAAATGGTGACTGGTGCACGTTAAACCTGTCGGGACTCAAAATCCTCCATGTTCCTATAACAGATTCTTCCTCCAGGGTTGCTGAATTGGAGATTGATCGCTCTCTGGTTCAGATCAAAATTATGCTCTTTGGATGAAGGAAAGGATATTAATGGGTCCGCCCTATAAACGGGCGTGATGCATGGGTGTGGTAGAAGTCGAATTTGGTCATAGATGGCGCCATTGGTAAATAAGAACAATCACACACCTTGCCTAAATAGCCTACGACAACGAGAAAAAACCCTAGGAATTTTATAAAATGCTGTTTATCAAAATACATAGACTTAAGCCAGACTTTTCTATAATTCAGACTACTGTGTGATAACTACGGCGTCGCTCGCGAACTTTGATTGCAATGATTTACAGTTTCGCCAGCTGGTGGTGTTAAGAAATTGCCACTTGCGATGCTGGTTCTAATCAATATAACTCAGTGCTTGCAAAATATTAAAAAAGGGTTATGGAATTATTCCAAATGGACACGTAGAATCCTTTCACAACGTGAATTGACAGAATGATTATAACTAAATCAAAAAATTCCTTTTCAAAATTCGTTGTATCATTCAAATAAATTATATTATCATAATTAATATGCTTCTCACATTCAACTTGTTTGTTTAATCAGCTTATCCAGACTTTTGAAATTCCCAAACTATTCATATAAAGGTGTTGCAAACTTTCTAAAAATGCTTTCTTACTCGTTTCATCTACGAGAAGACACTACCTATTGAAACCATAACTAGTATTCAAAGAGTGAGTAAGAATGTTCTCATTTTAATAGTAACTGTGAAATAAGTTTGTTATAAAAACTATAGGCTTGATGAGTTTTTGGTCTTTTAATTAACATCCATAGTTTTATATGTATTGAAAATTAGATTATTAGAAAATTATTATTAGAAATTAGAAAGTTTAAAGATCTCAATTATTTTTCATAAAAGTAAAAAAAAGTGGAAATTTCGAGGAAATAAATGTTTTTATAAAGTGCACATTGAACATGAACTTATTATGCTTCTAAAAAGAGCATATTAAACATGAACTTATTGTTTTGGGAATATTTTTTAAACTGGTCGCAAATATTTGGGCTCTTTAGGAGCTGAAAAATAAATTAAGCTGATACATTTAAATTAGGAAAACCTGTTACATTTTATGATTAGCAACTCAATCTTGTCTAAACACTCTAATTAAATAATTAAATATAGATTCACTTTTGAATCAATATCATTACTTTCGCTTCCATCTATTCCTTCCCATCTTCAAAACCATTTAACACACATCCATGAGCTGCAGAGATCGACGCTGCCTTTTTTGAAGTTGATAATGTACTACACTCAGGAAAAAGTATTATCTGAACTACTTGCATATGGAAAAAGTCACCGTGTTTCTGGCTGAATGAAAACACCAAAAAACACAGTTGTTTTTACCGGACGGTTTAAGTAATAACTTTTGGTAAAATTAACAAAAAATTTGGTTTTATTAATATGCTGTTTACCAGTAAATGTGGTTTTAACCAAATATTCGGTAATTTTAATAATAGTAGTAGAATTTGTGATGACTAAAGTTTAATAGCCTCTTTTTTATTTAATAAATACTTATTGATGTTTTTTTTTTGCTAGTCAGTTGTTTTTTATTTCCATCTAAGCTATAAGCTAACATAATTATAAAAAACGTGTATTTGTGAATATACAAAAATGTGTATATTAGACGAAACTAAATCAGTAGAAATTTGAATTTCACTGTAATCCTTGATGTGTAACGATAAATAAATGCATTTGGTTTAGATATTATCGCAGGCTCGTGTGCTTCTTATAACTACGAATGATTTGTGTTTGGTCAAATAAAAGAAAGACGGCACAGCGATATTAAACCCGCTAACTGCTGCATTACTTACAATAAATACTAACGGCCTGTCACTTTACCGCCGTTCTAACAACAGCTCTGAAACGTGGAAAGCGGGATATTCCTGCTATAACACTGAATGCATGTTCTTGCTATCTTTCTCAAACTCGTGCTGTCTGCTTTTCAAATTGTGAAAGATTTTAAGCTAATCTTTGTATTTACAAAAAAAAAACTTTATATAAATTTTTTTTTAAATAAATCCTACTTCCAACATGAAAGAGGCATACAACAGACACATTAGCAGAATCTATCTGAGTTGTTGTAGTTCATTTACGTTGCACTAGAGCTGCACAATGGACTGTTGGCGATAGTCTGGGAAACATCACTGAAGATGATCCGAAGACATGCCATCCTAATTTTGATCCTCAGGGGATAGTACCCCTACTTCGGTAATCCGACAATCTGCACTCGAAGTCGAGTACTTTACGGTAGAACAGTCTATCGAGGACTAATACCGCACACCCTCGGTCCCTATGCAGACTGATCTAAGTGATCACCCGCCCGCACACTGACCACAACCAGTGATGCTTGACTTCGGTAATCTGCTGGGAACCGTGTCTCAACGATCAGTAAATTTCGTGACTCAATCTATCTGAGTATAATATCTTTAAAACTCCTGAAAGAATTATTTAGATCCATTCTTCCTCTGATCACTCCTCTCCTCTTATCATGATGCCTTCAGGTATGGTATAAAAAGGTAAGGTATAAAAGGAAAGACATTAAAACCACTTTTTTGATTAAATTTACTTCTTTTTTTTGTTATCTTACTAATTGCGTGAACTATAAATTTTAAGACTATAATTTACCGTAAACCGTTACTATGTGAACGGAAAAATTACCTAACTAAAGATTCAAGTAGCATACCTACCACACCTACAAGTACGAAAACCGCCATGGTTAGCCTAATATTTTGATTTTATTACCAGAATTATGGCTTAGTTATATGGCATAATTATACTTTTTACCCAAAATCTCAGTACCATACCGCTTTTCATAAATTTTACCAAAATTCTTTTCACCGTATACGCACTGTAGAAAAAAATATCTGAGCAATGATTATCGTTTAAGTCAAGAAATTCTATGGTACTACCTCTAATATTCTATGGTTATTCTATGTATTATACATTCTATGGTTAACCTCTTAATATTCTTCATCAGAATATTTAGAGTGTTGTAGCATGGAAACATGAACAGGGTTTTTTCTGATCCCCAAAGAAATGCCGGATATATATATATATATGTTACACAATCTGTCTTAAATGTTGAAAAGTAAAAATTATACTATAATGACTTGTATGACTATATATAAAATCTCTTACTAAAATGCATTAAATTCTAAATCTATCTAGCATTTGAAACACTTTATAAATGAGGCCACTAATTGAAATATGATTTAAAATCTAAAATAATATTTTAAAGTTAATGTATTTATATAGCCATACAATCTTAAGAGTAATAGTGTTTTTTTTTTTTTTTAAATAATTGTCTAAGTGTTTTGAATTAAAAACAACTTTACTAATTTATATGTCAGTGCATGAGCTACGTAAAAATATGGAACAATTGTATCATGCATAACAGTATGTCACAAAATCTTCGTATAGAATTTTCTTTAAAATGAGGAATTAAAAGCCTATTCTCTAGGTTTATATTTCATTGAAGCAAAAATCAGTTTTTATTTCGCACAGAGAAAAGGAGATTTAAAATTATCAATCGATGTTGCCTAATAATACTGAAATACGCTAGCCTTTCATAAATTACAGAATTTAGCATCATTATTTTCTCATGAACTGCTTTTGCTTTTTTTTTCTCTTACATCTTGCTTCCATTCATAGAGCGTGCTTTATGAATTCGATTATAAAAATATTTAAAACTAAGCTATCTGTTAAATACTAAACTTGTCACCTTATAGAGACACTTTACACACTCTTTATAGTCACACTTTATAGAGATAGCTAAACCTACTCTAAAATATCAAGTATGAGTAAAAAAATTAGTTGAATCGCTCCTGAGAAACAATTACAGGCAGGTTAAAGTAATTACAAAATAAAACTTAGAAAAGTTTAAGTCGTTTATTTAGTATTACGTTCGACATCTTTGTATTCTTAAAATTATTTCATACGTCAAACATAATATCAGAATTCCTTACAAATATTATAATCATCCGATTAATATAAAAAATAATGAAAATAGGTTGTTTAAAAACCACTTTACAACTGTAAAAATCAGCGAATTTCACAATATCACCCACATTGAATAAAACTTCGAATTTTATGATTTCAAAATGATATTTTCTTATTAAAGCATTAAAATATCATGAAATTAGTTATTGCATTCATAAAATCATAGTGATGCTTCATTTGTGCTTGAATCAAAATTAGGAAGTTTTGCTTCATTGCTGTTTTACGGAAACGGCATTTTATTTTATTTAATTTTATTATCGTTGTTGAACTACCGACCCAATTCGTTTGGTTTGCAACTACTAATGTTCAACTCCGAAGTTTTGGAATGCTGAACCCAATCCAGAAGAGAAGGGAACTCTTGGATCAAGTATTGGGAGAAATTTGCCCTCTCTTGATGGAACTGACCTGCGTTTGCATTACATGCTGAGAAAAACCACGAAAACCTCCCACGGCTAGCCTGACAGTAAGGGGACTCTAATCCATGATCCGTCTACCACTGAGGATATTTTACGTCAGCACTGTGGTCGGTGCATGCCGAGTGTGGAATCAACCAGCTAGGATTCGAACCCGGTTCACCTCATTGGAAGGCAAAAGTTCTATCCCCTGGCCTCGAAATTACTAAGGTTGAAAAATGAGCGGGGATTACAATGAAATTTGAAAAAATGAGCGTCGATAATTTGTTAGAGAATAGAAAAAATATCATACGGTCCGATCTACAGGCAGCAGCAGTGCTACGTTGTTGTCGAAATTCGACACGCTGAAGGAACCAATTTTTTTTAAAAACTTAACACAGAGTTTTTATCGATATTAAAACTTATTTGAAAGTTACAGTAATTTCAAGCTTCTTTTTTTTTTTTTTTTTTTTTTTTTTTTTTTTTTTTTTGCTTTTTAAATTCTAAAAGGCTTAGATACTTAATTGCGAAGATATGTAAAACAAATATGGAGAGTACGACGAAATAAAGAAATTTCAGAAATGACAACTAGTTTTAGAATTATTATTTGTTCATCTTGTTATAAAAAAAAGTTTGTTTATCTACTGTCCATGGAAATGCAACTACTATATTGAAATTTGATGTGCCATTTTGTTCCATAATTTTAACGAGAGTTTTTTTTTCAAAATTCTTATTTGATCTTTTTAAGTTACTGGATTATTCCTACGTTCTTGGAAATTCAAGAGCTTTTACATGTTTTTTTCCTTAATTTTTCTCTTTAAGTTTTGACTAATAATCCATTGTTGCAAAAAAAATTATTTATCCCTTACGAGGTCTTTATTTCATAAGCTAACGCTGTAGTAGATGCCAATCAAAAGTAGCAGGAGAGAGAGATTACATATTGCCAGATATAAATCTTAGCATTTATAGTAATATTTTTAAAAATAAGAATTAACTTAATAAACTATAATAAAAACCGATCCCTATTTGAATTAAATAATTCTCTTCAACGAATAAAATTACTTCGCATTTATTTCCTCGTATTGAATCTCACAAACTATGTTCCCCACTTTATTGTTTTCAAGTACAGACGATAATTTTTGAAATCTAGGAATTGATTTTACTATGATTAACAAATTAACAAAATGTTCTCACATAAAGCTACAATTATTTTAAAACCAAAATGTTCAGTAATTTTGTGGAAAATATTTACGTTTAGGATTAAAGTAAATACGGGGATTCGCCAGTGGTGCGAGCAAGGACAAAACTTACCTTTATTGTAAAAACAAAAAGACATGCTTACTCTGTGCGCAGAAGGATTTAAGAAATAATCAGATTTTTGTAGAACTATCGGGCAGTAAATGATGAAATCAACCTATTAAATATGTCTATTTATTGTAGTTTTTCGTTAACTATTTACTTGATATTGTTATAGATAAAAATGTGGAAAGAATTAGTTTTCCTCGCAGCAATAATCTCAGTTGTGTATTGTCAATTGTGTGGAGATATTTGTAGCCGCAGTAAATGTCAAAAGCCTGTCTGTGAAGAAGGAAAAGTAATAAAAGAAAAAGGTGGCTATTGCGGCTGCTGTGACGTTTGTGTACCAGGTAAGCATCTTACTATAGTTTACATTTCCTACACATAAGCTAAGTGTATCCCTTTTTACCTTCCCATCACATTTTATATACCACCATGCAACAAATAATGTTTCACTAAAGAAGACGAAAGCTAATCAAAAACTACTTCCCTCAAAAATTTTTACAAATTTTTAATTTTCTATCAAATATCACATAGTAAATGGACAAAATTTTTTCACTATCCATATTTTATCGTTATGTTTTATATATTCTTCCCCTTAAACAAATCTAGACGCTGCTTTTATGTTTACTCCGGTAAATGTTGTACGCAACTTTATTTTCAGTTTCAGAAACAAAGAAATTTCGCTTAGGGATATAATTCAGGGCCTCATCTTCATGCCTAAGTTGACAATCTCACCTATGGCCTGGCAGATTATGGGTAAAAGGTGAAATTTCAAATTTCCTGATTCAAAACTTCGATGTTTAGAATCCAAAAATAGCAAAATCAACACCTTAGCATTAAGAAATATTTTGCTCCCAGTGCAAGTAAAATGTCGAGCTTCATTATGTCAACCAATTCTATAAGATGACCCAAAGATAAATATTTTTTTTCGAAATTGAAAAAATGTTTAAACATGTATATTACTGCAATAAAAATTTATTTACTCGATTACATGCATGATTCCTGTATAAGCTGTGTTGCTTTTTCTAATAGTACATAGATAAGTCTTTGGCCTACTCTTACAAATTAAGTGAAGTTTGACATGAGATCACCACAAGAGTGAAAGTAATTGATTGATTTACCTCAGAATCACACTGATAGATGGCAGCACCACTTACACGTGAGGGTACTTCCTCAGCTTAGACATAGATCTGAAGGGGAAAGAAATTTTTTTCTAGACCCCTGTACCCATGGTACAGCTCAGTGACCGACGACAGAACTTTCTATTCCACAGATTTTAAAGGCACATATATCGCCTGTGCTTAGTGAGTCATAACGGAGTCAGGGATTGAACCCGTACCCATCCGGACTGGAGTCCGATTCTCTAACCACTGGGCTAATGACCCGATTCTCTAACCACTGGGCTGAATATGTTGTTCCTTAAGAAAGATTAGAATAAACGGAATTATAAATTAATCAATTATCTTGATGATGATCTTGAAAAACTATTATCATTTATAGAATCGGCTTCATACACTGAGTGTTAGACAAAGAAAATCAATACAAAATAGAATAATAAAAAATTATCTAGAACTTTTTCATATTTTTGTTTACTTAAGTAAAAATACTTGATGGAATATTTTTGATTGCAGAAAATAAAGAAAACTGTATCACGATAGTTTTCATGGGACTTCCCGAGTGCATTTACATAAATAAACAGACAACCACGCCCAAACCAGTACACACCAGGTTGAAGAGACAAAAACCTTTTTGCCCTGGATCACAGCCTGGAGCCATTTGCAGGATAGATTAGAAATTTGATCATTGGAACATTAAAAAGAATCACTTAAAATGTTTTTCTTTTGACTGTAGTGGCGTTATTTTGCTTCATGTGCTACTGTCCTAAAATGTGAAGCCAAGGTTCATTAATGTAATTTAGGAAATCCAAACTTTGTAATACTTTTGTGTATACTAATGTGAAGACAAAATTTAATTTTACTGTATTACTAGTTTGTTGAATGTTTTATCAATAAAGACTGGATTAGAATTACTTACAATTTTAATGATTAAAACAAAACTATTGCCATACATGAAATTAAAATGCATTCGCTGTTAAACACTGGGTGTTTAACAACAAAAATCAACACAAAATGGGAAAATATTTTCTCCGTGACTTTTTTCCGATTTTGTTTACTTAAGTAAATACTTAGTAAAATATTTTAATTGCAGAAAACAAAGACTGTAAATCGGCATATATCCTTTGTTTATTTCTATAAATTTGTAACCGACAGCCATGCCCTAGTCAGTACACACTAGGAGAAAAAGACAAAATCCTCAATGTCCGGTTATCCAGATTAGAGCAATTGCTTTATAAATTGAAAATTTGAGCATTCCAACACTAAGGAGAGAGTCACGTAATTAATTTTTCCTTTTGAAAAGAAAGCGTCATTTTGCTTTATGCGTTACTGTTCCAAAATATGATGCCAAGATTCTTGACTGTGATTTGGAAAGTTCAAATTATGCTATACTTTTATATGAATACAAAGCTTAAACTTACTCAATTTCATAATTTATGAATTTGTTTTTAATCAATAAAGACAATAGGTAATTACTTAAATGATTAAAAAAAACAGAATTATCACCCATAAAATGAAAATATATTCGGCCTCATGCACTTAATGTTATATATAAAAAAAATAATACAATAATGAGAAAGAAATTTTTTCTCTGACTTTTCACACTTTTGTTCACTTAAGTAATTGCTTGATGAAATATTTTTACTTGCAGAAAGCAAAGAAAACTGTATCCCGATAGTTATCCTGGGACTTCCTCAGTGCATTTATATAAATAGACAGACTACCACTCCCAAGCCAGTACACACCAGGTTGAAAAGACAAAAACCTTTTTGTCCTGGTTCACAGTTTGGACCCATTTGCAGAATAGATTAGGAATTTGAACGTTGAAACTTTAAAAAGAATCACTTAAAATATTTTTCTCTTGACGGTAATAACATTATTTTGCTTCATGTGTAACTGTTCTAAATGTAGAGCCAAGGTTCATTAATCAAGGAAATCCGAATTTTGTAATACTTTTGTGTATACTAATGTGAATACAAAATTAAATTTTACTGTATTTAGTTTGTTGAATGCTTCCTCAATAATTGTATGCATTGTTGAATGCTCCTCAATACAATTTTAATGATTGAAACAAAACTATTGCCATACATGAAATTAAAATGCACTCGTTGTCATACACTGGATGTTAGATAGGCAAAATCAAAACAAAATGGAAAAATATTATCTCCATGACTTTTTTCCATTTTTGTTTACTTTAGTAAATACTTAGTAAAATATTTTGAATTGCAGAAAGCAAATACTGTTGTTGTTGTTACTTTACGTCGCACTAGAGCTGCACAATGGGCTATTGGCGACGGTCTGGGAAACATCCCGGAGGATGATCCGAAGACATGCCATCACAATTTTGATCCTCTGCGGAAGGGATGGCACCCCCGCTTCGGTAGCCCGACGACCTGCGCAAGCAAATACTGTAATTCGGCATATATCAAGGGATTTCCTTTGTTCATTTGTATAAATTTGGTACCGACAGCCACCCTCAAGCCAGTACATACCAGGAAAAAAAGACAAAGTCTCCATTGTCCGGGTATCCAGATTAGAGCTATTTGCTTTATAAACTGAAAATTTGAACATTCCAACATTAAGGAGAGAGTCACGTGATTTTTTTTTGTTTCCTTTTGCCAAGTATAGCGTCATTTTGTTACTGCTCCAAAATATGATGCCAATATTCTTTAATGTGATTTAGAAATTTCAAATTGTGTTATACTTTTATGCGAATACAAAGCTTCATACACTGGATGTTAGATGGACAAAATCAAAGCAAAATGGAAAAATATTTTCTCCATGACTTTTTCCCATTTTTGTTTGCTTTAGTAAATACTTAGTAAAATATTTTTAATTGCAGAAAGCAAATACTGTAATTCGGCATATATCAAGGGATTTCCTTTGTTCATTTGTATAAATTTGGTACCGACTGCCACCCTCAAGCCAGTACATACCAGGAAAAAAAGACAAAATCTCCATTGTCCGGGTATCCAGATTAGAGCTATTTGCGTTATAAACTGAAAATTTGAACATTCCAACATTAAGGAGAGAGTCACGTGATATTTTTTTTTTTGCTTCCTTTTGCCAAGTATAGCGTCATTTTGTTACTGCTCCAAAATATGATGCCAATATTCCTTAACGTGACTTAGAAATTTCAAATTGTGTCATACTTTTATGCGAATACATAGCTTAAACTCACTCGATTTCATGTTTTATGAATATTTTTTTTAATTAATAAAGACTGGAATACCAGACATTAGGTAATTTCTTAAATGATTAAGGAAAAACAGAGTCATCACCTATGAAATAAAAATATATTCGGCCTCATACACTTAATGTTATATATGAAAAAAATAATACTATAATGAGACAAAATTCCTTCTGGGATTTTTTAACATTTTTTTTCACTTAAGTAAATGCTTTGGGAAATATTTTTAATTGCAGAAAACAAAGAACACTGTATTTAGATAGTTATAAGGAGATAGGAGATAGACTAGGAGATTTCCTGAGTGCATTTATATAAATAAACTGAAAACCGCACCAAAATCTGAGTGAGAAAAGACTTATTCCCAAACTTACTTTTTGATAATAGTAAACAAAGGCTTTTAGCACCCATGACATTCCCTTCCTCTCTAATACATTCACAACTGGACATTCAGTGACCGGCGAAATATGCTCCAGGCATACCGTGAAATTAAATTTCTACCCATGAAAATACAGGCCTTAGGATAAATTTCCTCGCGTAAAATACATGCCTTCTAACTGTAAATTAACACTATGCTCTAAAAAGTTATGTTTAATTCGGGTATTAATGTTGTTTAAAACTCTGGCTTTTCTTATTTTGATTGTATTTACTAATTTTTTTGACGAATTAAGGTGAACTATGCAATGAAGATAAATAGTTCAGTGCTGCCCTCTGTTGAGGAGTGAAAGAGTTTCGCTTTCGCTGTCCGTTACCACTAATGTATGGATAGTACGAGAAAGTTGATGTTTGGCTCCGACTGTATCCAACGCTGTGACTTTTGTGTCCACAGTATGGCGCTATAATCACTATGGAAAAGAGTGCACATCCCTGACTTGAGTTAGAAAACTTTATTTGTCAACCGTAGAAAGTTATTGCTATATATATATATATATATATATATATATATATATATATATATATATATATATATAATAAAAAAATAAATACAAGAAAACACTAAGAAAGTTAAGAAAAACAATAAGTATCATTTATTGCGCCGTGGATAAAATTGTTTGCTAAAAATTTCTTTATTAATTTATACAATTTTCCATGTGCAAATCCATTTCGGGCAAATCCGTGGCTAAAATTATGTACTAAAATTTTTTCTTTGTTAATCTTTCCATGTGCAAATCCATTTCGGGCAAATCCGTGGTTAGAATTATTTACTAAAAATTCCTTTGCTAAATAATTTCCCTTGTTAATCTATACAGTTTTTCCATGTGCAAATCCATTTCGGGCAAATCCGTGGATAAAATTGTTTGCTTAAAATTTCTTTATTAATTTATACAATTTTCCATGTGCAAATCCATTTCGGGCAAATCCGTGGTTAAAATTATCTGCTAAAATTTTTTCTTTGTTAATTTTTCCATGTGCAAATCCATTTCGGGCAAATCCGTGTTAAAATTATCTATTAAAATTCTTTCTTTGATAATTTAAATAATTTTTCTATGTGCTAATCCATATCGTGCAAATCCGCGGCTAAAATTATTTGCAAAGCAGGCAATTTATGTTTCTCTTTTCTATTTTATATTTTTTCTTAAATAAACATCTATCTTCTAAAACTATTTATGATCAATTTTTAAAATTATCCACTATAATATTACCTTGCGCACATCCATTTCGGGACCATCCTTGGTAACTAACAAATCAAAACTCAGAATAACAAATCACTTCAGCAGTGCAGTAAGAACGACACTTTAAAACCCTCTTGTTACACTCAGTTTGCGCTTTTGCTTTCATCTTTTGTTTTCATATTTTGTAATCTGGCAATCTTTCTGCGAAAACATTTTTAAATCATTCTTGAAAAATATCTGCCCATGTAAGTTGTTATGATTTTGCTACTCGCTTTATAGTCCCCCCTTTTTAATGTTTTTTCTTTTTATTTTATTTTATTATCTGTTTTTACATGTTATTTTTACTTTTTATGATCTATTTTTATGTAGTTATTTTATAAAAAAAAATTTTGAGTGCTCCTCACACTATTGTATTAATATATTTTGCTTTGGCTTTATTGATACAATATCAGAAAGCACTCTGTTTTGCGGATATAATCGTGTGGGCTGAAGAAAAGATTATATCTTTTTTTTCCGGCTTTTTTTCAGGTTTTTTAACTAAAGTTTCATTTTTTATTATTATTTTTTTTAAATAATATGTTGTTTGTTATTTTTTTACTTATTATTTCCCACCCCCTTTTTTTCATATGTCTTTAATTTTTCTTTGTTTTATTCTTCATTTTGAACATATATATATATATATATATATATATATATATATATATACAACAATTGAATAACAAAAATGGTGGTGGCTATTTCACTCCAAGTAGTGTAAGGAACTTTCTTGGTGAAGTGAAGCTCCTTGATGCGAGAGTTATGCATTACATTTTACTACCATCTTTATTGCCAAGTAATTGCCAACATTTTTGACGTTTAAAGCGTCGACGCTAAAATTTTTCACAATATCGTTTCAGCTAGCGATAGCGGTATCATTCAAAATTAACTCAATTCTTACAAAATTTAAGGAAGGATTAAGGAATCATTCTAAATAAATCTTGGAATGCTTTCACAAAACTAATTGCTGTATGATTTATAACCTTTACTTCCAGATTTGTCTATTCATTGTACTAAATTAAGTTGGCATAATCTGAATCTCACGAACTTGTATATTGAATCAGCCTTTCTATACGTTTTCAACATCCAAACGATTCTTTTAAAAGAGTTGCAGCAAACTTCCAAAAATGTTTACTTGATTGTTTCTGTCTATAGGAAGATACTACTCTTTGAACAAAGTTACATTCGAAGTGTGAGTATAAATGTTTAGATATTAAAATTTAATAGTGATATTGAGTTTTACTAATTATGGGAAATTAGTAAAACATGGGAAACAAACTTTATTTTGTCACTTTGGGCAGCCTGTTTTGATTGCTCTTTGTTAAAAATTTATATAAATCACAGCTTTTCATTAATTTTTATAATATTAGACATAAATTTTAACAGCTTGCATTTCAGGTTTAAATAAACATCTAAGTAAACAGATTATTCTATCCTATAATAAAAATTGTCTTTTGTCAGCCATCAAAAGTGCTTCGAATTTTAAAACGACCTATAAACGTATCTTTTAAGTCAGCGATTTCTATCATAAATGCAAAAATTATAATTGACCTCTATAATAACTTCAATGCAAAATACTCTTTACTAGAATTTCCTGATAACTTCTAAAATTTTTTAAATATTTTAAAAGACAAGATCAAGTTAAATAATCATCTGCATTTACATAGCTATATAGTTTTAAAATAAGCCATACCTACTGCACGCAAAAGCTCTTACTCGTAAGAAGCTGGCCGTATTATATTAATACACTCTATAACAAAAAAATCGACGCACCAAGAACGCACTAAGATGCGAAAAATCAACGCTCGATCAGGCTGGAATGATGCCGACTGGGAACGTATAGTCTTTAGCGACGAATCCCGCTTCCAACTGTGTCCTGACGATCATCGAAGAAGTGTTTGGAGACGCACAGGGCAGAGGGAGGATCCTGCCTTCACTATTGCACTCAACAAGGCATTATGGTCCGGGGTGCCATTTCTTTTGACAGCCGGACCCCTTTGGTCGTCATTAGAGGTACACTTACTGCACAGCGGTACGTCGACGACATCCTAAGACCTGTTTTGCTACCGTTCCTTTTGCAGCGCCCTGGGCTGGTTTTTCAAAGGGACAATGCCAGACCACATACGGCATGTGTTGCTATGAACTGTCTGCAAGCTTGTCAAACTCTTCCTTGGCCTGCCAGATCACCAGATCTCTCTCCCATCGAGCATGTCTGGGATATGATGGGAAGGCGATTGCATCTGGCACGGAATGTTTATGACCTCGTTCGACAATTGGATTGAATTTGGCAGGGAATACCGCAACAGACCATCCGGGAGCTTTATCGGTCTATGCCACGCCGTGTGGCAGCTTGTATCCAGGCTAGAGGCGGGTCAACACCTTATTGAACTTGCTACTGTAACTCTGCAATAAATTATTCAATTGTTCTGAAATTTGAATCATTTACTATTCGGTATATTGTCATCCTATCGAGTTTTCATCAATATTTTAATTTGTTCATAAGTTCTTGCAATTTTATGAGGGTTTTTTTCTCGAAGTTCTTCTCACTTTTGTTTATTTCAAATAATGACTATTTATTTATTCTTTTGGAAAATTTTATTTATTTCTCTCGAAATCATTATTTTATAAGATTACGTTTGAGTTCGTGTCATGATTAACAAAAGAAAAATATTAAATATTACTGAAACTTAGATGTATATTGAAATTTTAAAAACATGAAAATTGTTTTACAAATATCTACGCGTTAGTGCTTTATATTATACTAAAGGACCCACACATACTACGCTAATTCACTGGAGATTTATGATTTAAGTAATTTATAAGTACATCACAGCTCTACTATGTATGCTGATAATCTAAATAAAATGAATTTCTCAAGCAACGCTTACTTCCTGTGAAACGTTTGATTCTTATGTATATTCATGTTGTATTCATCATAATTTTATTTTCTTTCATTTCAATTCTACTAATAAATAACATTCGGAGCAAATAATTCATAACATTTCTTAATTTAGAATATTTTAATTTATAGAGCCTGGAGGCACACAAGTTTTAGGTCATTTTTTGTATTCTAAGCTCATAAATCTATAAAAATATCAAAGAACAAGGTAAAGAAATGGAGAAAATATTTCACATTTATATGTGTTGCGATTTAATTCATACTCGATTGTAAATTTTAGTTAAAACATAGTCTATTCTCATCTTTAAAAAATTTTCAGAGTTAAACTTATTCGAAAAACCAATGATAAAAAAATAATTGCTTCACTCACTCCGTCGAAACAATAGTAACCTTATTTAAACATATAACTGTAAGAAAAAATTCTTACAAATTTGATAATGTATTCAGTTTTATATACGACATCCTCATGCTTTATCTGATATAAGGAATATCAGATAAAAACGGTTTAAAACATCAAGCAAATTTCCCGAACGGTTTTACCCACACTACAAGTTTTCAATATATAAACAAATAACTTGAAATTCGGTTGTTTTATATTCGCGATTTTTATTGGTGAAGTCCTCCCTTCACCAATGAAAATCGCGAATTTTAGAATGTCTCCCACACTGTATTATTCTTCGAATTAAATCATAGTAAAATCATAGTTTTTTTGAAGTCAATGAATTATCGTGAAACCTGCTTTGATTAAAGCGTTGTATACCTAAATATTAGGATGTTTTGCGCTAGAGCAGGGGTGTTTCCCAGGTAAATGTATGCTGATTATATTAAGTAAAAATATGCATACTGAAAAATTTATGTAACAAAAAGAGCTGATTAACGCTTTATGTGGTAGCAATGCTACTGTGAATGACCGACATTTGTGGTTGCTGATTTCTACCGGTAATGGTTGACAATCACATAGTCGCTTTGGTGAATGTCCTAAATATATATTAGGTGCCACTGCCCGGTATACATTTGCACGGTATGCCTTACAACAATGTTTTTCAAGCTCAAGTGTCACTGACGAGTATGCATTTAACCGGTACTCCGAACCTAATCTATCCTCAGCAGATATTAACATATCGAATAAATATAATAGTATCAACGAATAAATTAATATCAAATTGGATAGAACAAATATTTCGAACATTCACCAAAGCGACTATGTGATTGTTGACATTTACCAGCGAATGTCGACATTCTCTTGATTTCGGTCAACCACGGTAACAGCAATAAAAAGTTATCGGATTTTCGCAAAACTATTGGATGAAAATAACTATAATCAAATAATTAAGTATTTTTAAATACTACAGTTTTCACATAACTGTTTACTTGGTATTTGTTTTAGGTAAAAATGTGGAAAGAAATATTTGTGCTCGTAGCAATAGTTTCTGTGGTATATTCTGAAAAGTGTGAAAAAGATATCTGTAGCCGCGTTAGATGTCAAAACCCTGTCTGTAAGGATGGAGAAGTAATTAAAGAAAAAGGGGGCTACTGTGGCTGTTGCGATAGTTGCGTACCAAGTAAGTGTATCTCTAAATGTCTAGATACCCACTTTGTACAAAATAATTTTTTACCATTGGTGAAACCTAAGCCGTGATGGCTCGGATGATAAAGCGTTCGCCTTTTAATGAGGTGAACCGGGTTTTAATCCCAGCAATGGCTAGTCGTTACGAATGCCGCACCCGGCTTGTACCGACCACAACGTAAAATATCCTCAGTGGCCGACGAATCACGGGTTAGAGTTCCCTTGCCATCAAGCTAACCGCGGGAGCTTTATTGATCTATGTAGCGCAAATGCGGGTCAATTCCATCAAAAAGTCGTTCAAATTTCTTCCAATACTAGATCCTGAAGTTCTCTTGTCTTCTGGATTGGGATCAAAATTACAGGGCTTCGGAGTTGAATATTAGCAATCGCAAAACCAAAAGAGTAGGGTCAGCTGATCAGCGACTTGCTGTAAAATTAAATACTGATGATATCTAATCGAACAATTCCTTTCATATAAAATTTCAGAATAAACTTCTATAAAAATGTGTCTATCTCTTTTTAAATTAAAAACTTTTTTCCTCATCCTTATTTTATAGTTGTTTCCAGAAACAAATTATGCTACAAAATTTTTCTTTACTCCAGTAAATGCTTTAAACAGTTTTGTTTTACCAATAAAACAGAAAAAGATTGCTTCAGAGCCCTGCCTTCATATTCAAATCGCCTATGCCTTAGCAGATTATCGGCAAAAGGGGAAATTCTAAATGTCCTGCTTCATATCTGTTTGCAGGACCAAAAACAGCAACATTGAAAATACCAGGGTTGTTTTTTTAAGTGAGGGCCGTTTGAAAAGGCAAAGCAAGCAAAAGAAATTTTTCACGAAGCAAATTTATTTTCATATTCTACTTACGTTTCTATTTCTTTAAGTACAGTTTGTTTAAGCACTTAGCATATCTTAAAATATTGTCGGAAAAGATTAAAATGAATCAGCGCAAAGTTCGGGCTGTAGAGAGGATTAGTCCAAAACTTCCCAGGGAAAATAGTCCAATAAAGCAGGGATCTGAGCTGTGGAGAAAATCAACGTCATAAAAAATAAAATACTTCGCACTTTTCAGATTAGTCCAAAACTTCCCAGGGAAAATAGTCCAATAAAGCAGGGATCTGGGCTGTGGAGAAAATCAACGTCATAAAAAATAAAATACTTCGCACTTTTCATAAAAAATAAAATAATAAATAAAATAATAAATAAATACCTGTCAAAATGGCAGGGAATTTTGTAACTTCCCAAATCTGCCAGGGAATGTATGCAGCATGCAGGTTTTTTACCGACTTAAAGCGCATCACTGACCATATCTTGAGCTTGGCCAGACATTTGTTAAATTTGAACATTTTAACGACACAGAATACTTATACAGGCTGCAAATGAGCACACTTGTTACTCAGGAATGCCGGTATCAACGAAATGGCTTTTACTTAATATACAGCCCTCGTATGTTTGTCCCCGTGAAAGCGAAAATTTAGTATTCCTTTATATCCATTAATCGTATACTTGCAAGTGACGTTATCCTAGGAATATCATGACATTTGAAAGAAACCAGTGAAGTTCACTTCCCACGCGTGACGTCATTAACAGGTATCCAATAAAATCTGATTTAAATCACATGATCAGGTAATTTCACTTCTTCTCGAGTTGCAAGCATCCAATGTCATAACATGACCCAAAGACGAATTTTTTTTCTGTTTTATAAAAGTCTTCAAAAATGTATAGTATTTTTTTTTAAAAAAAGTTTAGATTTACTAGCTTACATGCATACTTAAAAAATATGTTTTCTATTTATTAAGAATAGACTGGAAGGCATTATGAGTTAATTTAAAAAATTGATGACAAAATCATTAATACTTATGAAATGAGAATTTCCTTCTGTGTATTTTAATTTTAGGATGTGTGATATTATTTTATTTTTGTTCACTTAAATAAATGCATGATGAAATGATTTTAATTGCAGAAGAAGATTGCGTCAAGGTATATATCTTTGGACGTCCTACGTATTATTGTTTCAATAAACCAACAACCACGCCCAAGCCGGATTGTATCAAGATAAATATCATGGGATTTCCTACGTGCATTGATTTAAATAAATCGACAACCACACCCAAGCCAGAATATACCAAAAAGAAACGACACAGTCACAAATGCCCTGGTTCTTAACTTGGAAATGTTCGCAGGTGCTGAAACAGGAAATTTGATCATTGCAACTTCAAGAAACGGGATGCATAATATTTCTTTCTGCAATTAAAAATGCGAGGTTATTTTATGCCTTGCTATTCAAAAATATGATTCCATGATTCATTAATGCGTTTAACAAACTTTTCAAAAATGTACTGTACTTTTATGTGAATACATTTTCAAAAATGTATTGTACTTTTATGTGAATGCAAATTTTAAATTTACTTAACTGCATGTTAACTTTCCAAATACATCTCACAACAATAAAGACTATATAAAATGGCATTATATGTTTATTTTTAGTATTGATTGTTAAAACAGAATCGACATCACAGAAGAAACTACATTTAGTGGAAATTAGAAAAGAAAAGTTGGCTTGATGTTCGAAAAAATTTTAGAACAATCGCTATATTATTTATATGGAAACAGACACTTCTCAAGAATTCTCTTTCTTTTCAAGTAAAAGTGGATTTTCTGATTTTCTTGCACTTTTTTTCCCCTTACTCTTTAACATTTAACTTGCGCCTCTAATGTAAATAAATGAAAGGTAGGAAATTTCTGGAATTTACAAAATGAAAAACTTATAGAGAACATAATACCTCACACAGAAATTTCTTAGAATTGTATAGTTCGAAAAATAAAAAATAAAAAAATTTTGTATCTAAATGACTTTTTTTATCGATCGTTATACACAAACTATTATACCCTATATAATACTACAAACAAAGCACACGGGGAAAAAATCTGGTAAAATTACCGAATTGCATGGTAATGACATTTCTAATATAAAAACAATATATAGTTCTGTTAATAAAACCAAACTATATGTTATCTATAAATCATTCATTTGGTATTTTCCAGTTCATATGGTAACGGTTTACCGGATGCTCTGGTTCTCAAAATTACAGTTTTTAATACCAGACATTTCATAAAAAATGCAAATCATAAAAGTAAATTTTTCCGAATAAATGGTTTTTATGCCATGCTTTTAAAAATCATGATGAAATAAGCAAATTTTGCCAAATTCAACAAAATGTTATCACATATTATAATATTATATTTTATGGTTAATTTTACTATAATTATTATCGAAGTGTTTTCGTAAAACTTAAAAAACTTTTTATGTATCCCAGAGAGCCAGAAACACGTAATTTTTACCATATTCTGGTAGTTTTGAATATCATTTTACATACCTTTCTCAATATCACACTTTTATCATACATATGTACGTTTAACATCATATTTTAAGTAACTTTAAAATTTAACATAACTTTTAACATACTTTTATCGGTATTTCAGTATCTTACAAACTTTTGGGTATTTTGGGAGTTTCATCTAATTTTAAAGGATAAGAGGAGGAGAGGCTTAAGAGTTAAGGAGGGCTGTTGGCTATCTTTATGACTCAAAGGAATCATCTCAAATATGCAAATAAATTAGAGATAAATGATGAGAACAGACACAAAAACTTACTCTCTTTAAATAAACATACCTTTTTTTTACGAATTTCGATTTTTGTCTAACAAAACAGGGGGGGGGGGGGTGGAAAGTAACGGCAATCATATCAACATATGGTTCTTGGGAATGGTAAAAGCTTGAGCCTCTCAATATTAATTTCACTTTTTGGGCGTTTTCAATATCTCAGGAAATTTTTGCCACTAATCGAATAGTTTTGCACAAGACTATATGGCATATGGCAAGAAGCCATATAGTCTCCCATTGAACGGGAGGTAGATATGGACCATGCAATGAATCAAGGGATGGAATTATTTTACTGACTTAGAACTTCAAACACCAATTTCGCATTAAAAAATGCTTATTATTTTAAGAATCTGAATACTTTTTTCTAATTAATTCATTGAACTATTATATGTTATACACTATTAAATACTATAAACTATTATATATTATGACCTATTAAATGCTATAAACTATTAAATACATCGAGCCAGTTTCAGCTTTTTATTTTTAAGCGCAGAAGGTAATAATTCAAAAAGCTCTGAAATTTTGTGGTAAATACATGGTAAATGCATAATAGGTAGTATGGCTCCACTAGGAACTGATCATAAGGGTGGGCTGATCCTAAAAGTGAACTAATCATCAGAGTAGAGCACCGAAGTCAAGCATCACAGCCTGCTGTAAGAGTGAGGTTGGGTGGCCACTTTGATCAGTCAACGAAAGGACCGAGGGTGTGCGGTATAGGTTCTCGTAAACTGCTCGACTTTGTGCGCAGGTCGTTGGGCTACCAATGCGGGGAACCATCCCTTCCGCAGAGGATCAAAATTGTGATGGCATGTCTTCGGATCATCTTCAGGGATGTTTCCCAGACCGTCGCCATTGTTCTGCTCCTGTGAGACATAAATAAGCAAATATAACAACTTACCTTTTTTACATTATAAGCATGTCTATTAATATAACATACGCATTCTAGCAAACATATCCTTATTTTAATTTCTGTATTTTAGAAATATCTTTTAATTCATAGAAATATCTTTTAGAAATATCTTTTAATATCTTTTAATTCATATTGAAAATAGGAAATCGGTACGAATAACAATATAGTGTTGTACCTTGGACCATTGGATGTTACTCCTTAGAAAACACTCATTTTCATATCTTCTGCTCTTAACTCCCTAGATGATTGAACTAGGATATTTATATTAATATTTTTCATATAGTCTGTATAAACTAAAATAAATCGAGACTAAAAATAATAACAAAAATTATTTTACTGGAATATTTCTGAAATCTGTACATTTTGTTGAGAAATTAAAAAAAAAATATTACATATTGTTAGCGGCATAGCCCACAAGGAAAACGTTTTCATACTAACTGAACCTTTTGCACATACCATAGACCGCTCGAAGCACACACTTATTTGACTTTATTAAGCCTAAAAAAATTATTTTATAATTTTTTTAATAATTTTATTTTATATTTTTGTTATTATAATTTCGTGAGAAAATTTCAGACTGGTTTTTTTTTGGTAAAAATAAATTAACATAAATTAATCGCTACTCCATATTATGAAACATTTTCATCAAATATCAAAATTACTACGTCATTGTGAAAAAAACAATCATAATTTTCTATTAATCATGTTAAATAATTTTACCAGCTTAGCTGTGACAAAATATTTAAAACACATCTGGTACGAATGCATTTATAGTTGTTTCAGTAAGCAGAATTCAGTTCACTTTTCATTTGCAGAACTGAAATTAGAAGTTTTTGTAAGTATTTTATATGTCGATATTATTTTAATTGTTGAATAAATCCTTTTGATACAATTGAAACAAATTGTTTGAGTAACTACTGTTACATAATATTTTTTTAAAACTACCTTAACGTTTATTTCATATCCAAGTTACAGTTTCACATTAATTTCCGGTTAAAGTTCAATTTGTAATAACGTTTTGCCTAATTTCGATCAATAATATTTGCTACTTAACAAATAGTTTGTTCCTAGCAGAATGTATTTCAACATTTTTATATGTAAATGAGTTGTGCATTTTTTTGTTCAATTTTTAACTTTTTTTTAACTGGAACAAAAACTATGATGAATGTGCAAACTAAACTTTAATGTTTTCATGAAATACCTAAGGAGAGTTTTTAATTCTTAAAAAAAGTATATTGTGAAGGAATAATGCTTCTGAATTATTGTGTCAAAAACTTCATGAATTTTACTGATTTACTGATTTTTGTTTAGAAACACGTGAAAATTCGAATTTGTAAGCCAATCTCCTATTAAAGACAATTATTTGCAATATGATTGTGGCAACAGTAATGAAGTAATTTCATGGAAAACAAATATACAGTATGTTACTCTTCCATGAAACATTGGAGAGTAACATACTATAAAACAGTATGCTACTCTTCTATGATCCAACAAATGAAGTTCAAAAATCAAGTCACGAGGCGACCATGTAATCCTGTTTTAGTTATTTTTCTTACACGTTGGCAGCAAAAAAGTGACAATATATTTGGATAAATTTAAACTCGAATGTGTTTAAACTTGCAATTCTTTTATTTCATTCAAACACAAACCAATTAAAGCCCTGACGATTGAAATATGCAATTTATACATGCAATATTAATTTTGAAACATACATTTTCGACATTTGAGTTTAAAAATATAAACAAGCATAAACCCGTGAAATTTATTGCTCTTTCCGATTCAAAATGTGAAATATTCAACAAATTCGACAATCGACATCGAGTTTAACGGAGGAGGAAGAATGTTATAGTATATGCAGTAAAGCCCAATTAATGTCAGTTGTCAATTTTCAGTCAACTAAATAAATATATAGATATTTATAACGTATTCATATTGTGCTAAATTTTAAATTTTGATACCTACCATATATCAATTGTCTATGGCAAAATTCACATGGCATTGTTTGTATTTTAAATAAGTTTATTTTTATAGATTCATTTTTTTTTAAATAAAAGCAAATAAAATTACGTTTTCTATATTTGGTATGCCTTGAATAAAAAAATTCAAAGTGAAATATTTAATTCATGTAAACAAACTATGTTCTATTTTTTAATTATGCTGATAATTAATTTGCACAGGTTCATTAATGATTTAGAGTGTAATTTATTTTAATAAAAATTTTATGCTAGTGAAGTTCTATAATTGATTCAGGATAGTGATGAATTTTATAAAGAAAGACAGATTAGTTGTGATTTTTACTTTCATTCAACTAGTTTATGTTAGAATGAAAGGCATAAAACTTCATAAAATATTCATAATCATCTATATAAAGATGTTCTATGATTTGTTTCAAATGTTATTTCCTAGTAGCATTGAAATAGAAACTCATTCGTTATGCATATAAATCAAATCAATGTTCCACAAAATGCTTGTTGCATATATGTTTTTTTAAAAAAAATTGCTAACTTACATAAAATGCAAAATTAAAATATGTAAGTGCATCAAAAGGGAGAGAAAAGCGATCACAATTTACAAAGCAATCCGAAAAAAAGTTTCTGGTGAGTGGTGGAGACTAACAAACGCAGAGAGCTGGAGTACAATGTCCCTTAAAAATAGAATTTCGAAAGTACAGATATTATATCTGCTATAGGAAAATAATAATTTCTGGGGATAATTTACATTTCGAGTCTTTACGTAGTCTAGATTGAGTATAGAGTTAAATATATTAAAATATTACTTTTTCTTAAGTTTACCGCTGCTAAGGAATTATAGAAATTTATATAATATGATCTTGAAAAAAATGTAAGTTATCTAAATACTTAACAAAATTTTTCAAACTAGTAATTTACATTTAACTGCTACTGCAACAATCTGCTAGAAACCTCAATTTACATAATTAGCAAAATAATTAGTATTCCGATTTTAAGGTTTAAAGAAATAAATACGCAAAAACATTATTTTTTTTTTAATTTTTAATTCTTTTTCTTTTGTTAATAGAATTTTTTAAAAAGATGACAAATATTTTGGAAAGGTGCAATAAAAAAAACAGCTAAAAAATATTGATAAAAAATTCGAAAAATTCTAAAATTCATACTCATTCATAAAATTTTTATTCGACTCATTCATACTGTTATCTCTTAAAAAGGGAACAAAAGATATAAGAAAATTTGTAAATCAATTGTGTAACAAACTACTGTTAATAATTATAAGCACCCACCTTTAGTTTACTTAGGATGTAAAAATCGCTACTCTTTTATTTATCTTAATTTCCATAATAATAAAAACCAATCACAATTTTAATATTTTATATTAAACCTCACCCCCTGACGTTGTTCAGGGATCCCTAAATCAGTTTTTATCTTTCACGGACCCCCTGAATGGTACCACGGACCCCTGGGGATTCATATGGACCACTTTGGGAAACGCTGTTCTAGATGCAAAGTTTTGAACAGATTCCGAATCTTCTTGTTTACATTGCGCTAAAGGGTGTAAATTTGTAGCTAATGGTATAATTTTCTGGAACTTTTGGATCAAAAGATTGCTAAATATTTCGAAATTATTTGTGTTAGTAATTTCTCAATCTATTTTTAAATGATTAGCAACTGAATCTTTTAACTTTAATTTAGCTATAAAAAAATTTTCCTGGTCTATCCATTGAATTAAGAGAGCTATTAAATTTAATTGTCCAGAAATTCCATAACAGTTAATTCGTCACTATCACGGCGATGTTCGGGTAATAAATTTATGAAATCTGAGTTATTTTGGAGAATATTATTTTCTCGTACTTCCACACGTTCAGGTGATCGTTAACGTCTTCTACTCATTTTGGCTCAACATATTTTGAATTAAACAACTGCAGAAATTACACTAAAACTGTAGACGCACGTGGCAAGACTCAGATAAAAAAAATTTGGCGTGACAGCTAAGTTAATTTCTATTCCTAATTATTAAATTAAAAAAGAAATAATTATTAATTTTAAACAATCTTAATTACTTTAAAGTAATTAATTATTAATACCTTAAAACCATTCATTCACATAACGAGATTGTTAGGATAGAAAACCATGTGTCGAAATTAAAATTATTTTCAATGTTCCCTAGCATTTAAATTTTTTTTTAAAAATACCGTGTTTTTTTTCATCGGCACAAATGTTTCAAAGATGAATTACATTGCATTGTGATTTATGAAAGATTTAAGAAAGTTCAACATTATCTATATTGTCACTCATGGATCTAAATACTCTTAACGATAATAAACTAACTTAACTTAAATTCATACCAACACAACAAATCTACAATTTAGTTTTAAGTTTAATCTCGATTATATTAGCTGATTACATATTAGAACAGAATACTTAACTAGCAGTTTATTATTGTACAGTACAAAATTGCTACGTACCTCTGTACCACACCTCCCTCAGCGCAACCTTTGTTGTCAGGTTCTCTACATCAACTGCCGCACTAGTTCGAACTGTGTTCTTACTTTCTTGGCAGACTATCCCTTGCGTGTGGTGTAGTCGAATCCTCGCCGTAACAACACTTCTCATATTTCATACCTTGCCTAAAAAAATCCGGCAATGCCGGCGTTTCATACTTTGCCTGGTAACGTATATATATATATATATATATATATATATATATATATATATATATATATATATGGGTCATTCTCACGAAAATTGTCATTTTTCAGTTCATAAAATCCCGAAAAAGTAAAGTGAATAAAAAGCTCTAAAACTTTTTATATTAATAGAAATATGTAATGGCATTATAAAGAAAGTATATATCCTATAAAATATACTTAATATTTAAATTAATTAATTTTTTAAATAATTAATTTATAATTCATTAATTTATAATAATAAATTAATTTAATAAATTAATTAATTGATTTAATAAATTAATTTATTAATTTTTTAATTTATTTTTCAAATTAATTAATAAGTAAATTAATTATTTTCACTATTTAAAAAGTGAGGGAATGACACTAATAGTGAGGGAATGATATTTTATTTTAATACATGTTTTTATCTAAGTTACATCTACCTAAAGTTTGAAAATTATAACATACTAAGTATATCTAATATTTATTATAATTTACTCTTATATATTTAATAGTTTTTGCAGGTTTGGGAAATAAAATTGGCTGGCACGATTGAACAAAAAAAATTTAATAATATACTCATCTTGAATCATTCCCTCACTTCAGCGCCATTCCCTCACTTTATACACTAGTGAGGGAATGACGAATTCAATAAAATTTAAAAGTAGCAGTTAGGCCTAATTAATTTCTGAAGTCAATCACATACAATTATATTTATACAAGAAAGCAACATATAATTATCCACTTTCTCGATGAAGTTGTATTTTATTTTACTCTAAAAAATGACATGAGGGAATGACAAATGTAAAAAATTTTACCTGGTTTGATTCATTCAAATTTATTCCACAGCAAGGCTTCTTTAAGTTGAAGATGGAAACATACTGCAATTTTGTTCTATGGTGCCAGTTGTTAACTTCTGAAGTTTTTATTAAAATATTTTTATTCTAAGAAGATTGCAGGTGATAAAAACATTGTTGTGAGGGAATGACGCGAAACACTGGGGACAAAGTTTAAAATAGTGCTGTGTTAATATTTTCATCAGAAATTAAATTTAAAATTGATTTTCTGAATTCTATATTTTAGTATTCTGAAATAAAAAACACGAATTTGTAAAAAAAAATTTATTTCAGTAACAATTTTTTTCTTTTTTTAAATCAGCAGTGGGGACAAGTGAGGGATTGACATATTTGTATATTTTAATTACCTAAAATAAATAAAAAATAAAAATTGATAATTTTATTTTTATTCTTTTGTTAGCTTGCATTCTGAAGGACACTTTCCCTGAATTTTTTTTTTCGTAAGCTGCAAAACAAACATAAAATATACTGGGAACATGAAAATGACTGTTTTTGTGAGAATGACCCATATTTTAAACTTTGATTTTCTCGATTCTCAACACACTGGCTTTTAAGAAAGGTTCTTCAAAATAAAAAAAAGCTCTAATTATAACACAAGAATTCAAAAAACTCTAAATACAAAACATAAATGCGTATAAATTAAAAACAATATAAAAGAAAATGAGAACAAATGGATTTAAATAGCTGACCACTTCTAATAAATGCGTTATTCTTTTAACCAAACATGATTAAAAGTAATGGAATTATTCACCGCTTACAATTTACAAATCACGACAAACAGCTAGAATTAAAACATATTCGTCAAAACCGTTACGATTGCTCTATTCAATAGAAAACAAGCATTTTATTTTTATTTTATTTTCTGTTTTTACATGTTATTTTTACTTTTTGTGATCTATTTTTTTGTTGTTGTTTTTATAAAAAATTTTTTGAGCGCTCATCACACTATTGTATTAATATATTTTGCTTTGGCTTTATTGATACAATATCAGAAAGCACTCTGTTTTGCGGATATAATCGTGTGGGCTGAAGAAAAGATTATATCTTTTTTTTCCGGTTTTTTAAAAAAAATTTCTTCGTTTTTTTTCTTTTTTTTTTAAAACTGTTGCTTGTTATTTTTTTTACTTATTATTTCCCCCCCCCCTTTTTTTTCATATGTCTATAATTTTTCTTGGTTTCATTCTTCATTTTGAACTTATCTAATGAGTTCTGAGTTAATTGCAGCTTAAGCGTAATAAATGAAGCTTATTGTTTTTTTCAACTTTCTTCGTGTTTTCTTGTATTTATTTATTTATTTATTATATATATATATATATATATATATATATATATATATATATATATATATATATATATATATATATATATATATATTTCCACATACAGATTTTCATGTCAAAAATTAATGCATTTTGCAGATTGGATAAATTGAAACAAGGGAAACTTTCATTGCTAATCTTGGAAGCATAGAAAACTGATTAAGTTGGCAAACGCAAAGCAAGTCTCTGATATATCTGATTTTCATAAATTGTTTAATAATAACATTTAAGTTTTATTTATTCAAGTGGAGAGGCATAATGAGTAGATATTATCCCATCGCAAGCATGCATTTTTCATAAAGATCATGACTAATAAATCCCCAATACGTGTCTTTGTTCTTAGCTACTATTATATAAAAATGCTGCAATTTCCATTTTCTATAGTAACATTCACTTCAGAAAATACTTTACTTTAAAGGTAATGAGTTTATGACTTCAGTTCATTTCTAATATATCTATGTTTTAAAAGGAATAAAAATTAAAATAAATATTTTTAAAAAACCCATTTTTGTAGTGGATAATAATAATTAAAAAATAAAAATTTGAAAAACGTGGGGAGCATGAAATGCATAACAGTAATGTTATATTAGTGTGCGTATGTGTGCTCATGTGAATATATATATGTATATCCGTAATTGTATCTGAATATTGATGTGTATGTGGAATATCTTTGTGTATATGCATGTGTATGGGTAAGAAAATGTGTATATGTATGTGTATATGTACTGTTATGTAATTCGTACACCCCACGTTTTTCGTCTTTCAAATTTTTTGTTTTTAATTATTATTCTCCACTAGAAAAAAGTGGTTTTTAAAAATATTATTTTTATTTTGATCTTTTTTTTTTGGTACTCATTTCCAAAATCTCAATTTTTTCTCTCACTGTACACAAAACTTTTCAACTGACTTGTGACACTAATTTGAAATATTCGAATCGACAACAAAATACATTCGCGAAAATACTAAATTTTCTTTATTTTAATTTTATTTTACTTTGTATGTCTTCTTTCTCTCCATTTTCATGCATTGTCATCCAATTCTGAACTATGGGCCAAGTTTGAAGTCTGTAGCTAGTCGGGAAGTTAGTTTTAAATCGATTACAAAATTCCACCCGAGCAGACATACACGAAGGCAAGTTAATATAAACGTGGTAAAAATATTGCATGATCTAATAAATTGATGGTTGGAATTAGTAACCATTGATTTTATTGAACAATGAATAATGTATTTATTTAAAACAAAATATTTTATATCTTGATGCTAGTTAAACTACTGATCTCTGATAAATAACCCGATGGAAATTTGATCAATTTAATATTAATCCTTTGGGAATTCCCAGGCACAAATTGGATTCAGTTTGAATGCCCGAAACAGTCTGATTTATACCTCAATGAGTAGTTTTTAAAATTTATTTTCTGAATACGACTAACAGAACGAATAGCTTTGAAATGTGCGGGAGATGTTTCAATTTTCAATTGTTGTAAAACTACATGAAGTATTATTGTTAGAGGCATGAAAGTTTTAAAGATTTCTCTGACCTATAATAAAATCGTATCAGAATTTCTTAGTTGCAAAGCACCTTTTATGTATTATATACCTATATATATATATATATATATATATATATATATATATATATATATATATATATATATATATGTAACATAAAAAGCTTCAATTAATCTTTTTATGTTAGTTTCTTTGCTATAAAACTTCATCCTAATTAATTATTCTAATCGAAATACTTTCTCACACTTTTAAAAGCCACATCCTGTTCTTAAATCTATTTTTGGCTCAAGTATGCATTTAATTAAGAGCAGGACAGTTTTCCCTTTGCTCTGTGTGGGAAGCATTCGATCTATTTCATAATCCAATAGCAACTACTAAGATTTCCCTCTTTCCCTAAATTAAGACATTTTACGGATTTTACTTTGCAAGATTTTCCCTAACATATAACCAAGGAGCGCAACTTTTCGTGTGCACTTTTACTCATTCTCATGACTGCTCTTGTCTAATAATTAATAAATAAATTTTGTACCCTCCTTCCCGACCTATGACCTGTTTTAATCCTTCCACTCGGCAACGACGTTATAAGTCGACAGGATTTAACGGTCGGGAACGGGGTACGGTACATCAACGATATGGAATATCTCTCATTTAAAATTAAATAAATCAACTTCGGAAGAGGGTACTTCAAAAATATGGAATAACTTCAAATCATTTATTCAAATGAACAGTTGGTAAATAAGCAGTCAAATTCTTCTTCAACTTATGGCAATAATTCATTCACCCAGTATCTTCATCAAAAAAAAATAAATAAATAAACTCTTCAAAACTTTTTGTTTATTATAAATGATACCTACGCACAGTGGAACTAAACGATCATCCGTTTTCCATGTCTATGCTGCATATTTTGTCTACGTTCCTGAGAATACTAGAAAGCTGAGCTTCAATTCCTTCCTTGGACTAAAAAGAAAAACTGCATCGAATTCCTGATAATTAAAATGTTTTATTGAAACTATCCCTTTGAGAAAGCGTTGATTTTGCCACTCTTAAGTGCTGAGCTGGATCTTATCGTCGATGAATAATTGTTCTCACACCCACGATGGTCTACTTAAATATTCGACATTCAAAAGAAAAATAAGCTTCAATTTCTCAGTCACTATTGGTGTTAATTTACGATTCATCTTAACGAAGAAACAAATTTTTTCCCTAGCAGCTCACGTCTTTGGTTTTGGAATTGTGTTTACGGAATTTCAACGCATTCCCCATCTCTGTTGTGGTTTTCAAAATATCTCGGACTAATTCGAACTTTTTCAGGTATCCTTTGAGTTAAAGTTTTTTACATTTCTCATAAATCAATTTCTTAAATGATTATGGTTTTAATTTTTTCCCATATTTGATGTTTCAAAGTGAAACTACTTTTTATATATTAATCGTATTTACTGTTGAAATTTTTTTTTTCTTGAAATTTTTATTTTTAGTGAATTGATTGTCATAAGAAATGTTTCGAGAAATTATTTTTAAATTTATTGTTTTATGTGTTACAGCTTCTATGATTTTTTGAGTAGTAGAAATAATGTTTTTGTTTTACTGTAGTGTTTAGGATTAATATGAAAATGCTATTTAAATTTTTTTTTTCTCTTCGTAATGCAACTGCAATAATTATTGAAATTCAATTTTAATATATGAATGCAATTACGGTGTGGCTAAAATTAAATCAAGAAATGTTAAAACTAATACAAATAGTTTGGAATAATGAATAAATTACTTGTTGTTAAAATTTAAATTGAAGTACAACCAGACACTAATGCTTGAGTCCAACGTTGGTAATTAGTTCATAGCTCTGTTCTAGCTCAGTAATTTCCATAAACAAATCGTTTCTTTATTTCTGAACTTTAATTCCAGCATACAGATAGGAAAATGATCAAACACAAATTGAAAAATTTAGTAACCAAATACACTTCAAAAACACGTTTAAAATAGAAATGAAAATATTTGAATTCATAACAATTGTGACAAATTAAATTATCAATTAAGATCTCTGCACAAAAATTACTTTAAAAAATGTCCGAACTAAAATTTTTGAAAAAAAAAAAATTATGTCCAAAATGAAAGATAAATGAAAAAAAAAAAAAAAAATAAAAGGTAATTTGCAAATAAACCTAACTTGCACTTCAGATTAAAAATAAGGAAAATAGCTAGATCAGTCAAAAATTAAAAACTGATTTACCTTAATACCATATTAAATTTGAAAGCTTGTTTTGGATTTCAATTAGTGATAAGTTGTGTTAAACAGGTTGTAATGCAAAATCTGAGAAGACTGATCACCTTTTCTGATTATAAAAGCAATTTGTCTTTACATATTTCCTGAAATCCGGGTTAATAATTGCAATAAAAATACCAATAAAGAAAAAGTATAAATAAATATAGAAAGTAGATGGAGAATAAGAGAGAAAAAGAAATGAAAAAAGGGTATAGAAGGTAAATTTTTGGACATAAAAAAAAATACGGATATTTTGCTATTAAAGTGATAAATATTAAAGGTAAATAATAGATAAAGTGAAATAAAGACAATCTTGGTCTTTAGAATAACAACCACTGTGTCATTTTTTTTTTAATTTTTTCAAACAAGGTAAACAAGACTCAAATCTAATTTCAGATTTAAATTTTTCCTATAAAAATGTTTTTTGTGTTTTACATTTTAAATTACACATTTTTAACAAATGTTTATAAATTTTTGTCATCATGACTGAAGAGATAACATAAATTGGTATTATGAGGAATACTTCTTGCAGAATAACTGTAATGTGATCTTTAAACAAAATATTTTTGAAACTGAAAAAATTGTTAAGTCAAAAGAACTGTTGAAAATGAAAATCTTAAAATTGCTGATGATGCTACTACAGATTTTTGTATGTGTTAAAATTTTTACCATGAGTACAAATGTGTATTTTTGATAATTCAAATATTACTTTTATATATTGTCAACATTACAAATTTGGTTATTTTAAATGTGCTTCTACCATAGGGAAGATTTTGCAAATGGATAATTTCAAAATTTTTGGATTCTAATTAGACAATTTTGGCGAAGGGGGATGTAACATAAAAAGCTTCAATTAATCTTTTTATGTTAGTTTCTTTGCTATAAAACTTCATCCTAATTAATTATTCTAATCGAAATACTTTCTCACACTTTTAAAAGCCACATCCTGTTCTTAAATCTATTTTTGGCTCAAGTATGCATTTAATTAAGAGCAGGGCAGTTTTCCCTTTGCTCTGTGTGGGAAGCATTCGATCTATTTCATAATCCAATAGCAACTACTAAGATTTCCCTCTTTCCCTAAATTAAGACATTTTACGGATTTTACTTTGCAAGATTTTCCCTAACATATAACCAAGGAGCGCAACTTTTCGTGTGCACTTTTACTCATTCTCATGACTGCTCTTGTCTAATAATTAATAAATAAATTTTGTACCCTCCTTCCCGACCTATGACCTGTTTTAATCCTTCCACTCGGCAACGACGTTATATATATATATATATATATATATATGTATGTATATATATATATATATGAAGTTTTATAATGATTACGATTACATATGTCTGCATGTTGGTAATATTTATAAATCATTTAACAATCGAAAATCAAAATAAATAATATAAAACAAATAAGCTTAAATTCACAATATAAATAAAAGTCTATAAAAAAATTCAGATTTTTTTTTCATTTATTTAAATATGAAACGGTTTATATGAAATACGAGTAAATGAAAATAACTATTTCAAAAATAAATGATTTTGGTACCGGGAAAAAAAAAATACTAAAGTAAGAAATAACATTTTTTCGGATAATAGAATTTGTCAATTTTCTACTCAATATCGAATATATTATATTTTTATGAAAAAAATTTCTTTTTGAAGAATTGACTGTTTTCAAACATGACAAAATATTATTTTTGCGAAGTTATAGGTTATTGTATAATGTAGTATATTTTTAATAGGCAGAAATTGTCCTAAAAGAAAATATGTACACTGCTATCTTCTTGCTTCTTGCTTTCGTTCACTACAGTAGTGCAGTTGTCTGCGATGAGAGCTATTGTGGCGTAGAATACTTTTACATCAATTGCAAGCAAGGCTACAGACCAGTATATGTAGTATGTAATTGCTGTGCTACTTGCGAAAAAGTCCTAAGTAAGCTTTATAGTATTTAAATTCTACAACAATTACTAAATTTCATTTGTTCATAGTTGCTGTATTTTTCACTTTCTGGTCATAATTTCTTATAATTGTTGGAATGTAAAAACCGATTTTAAATTTGTAAACAGTGCAATTAAAATGCATAAATATTTAAAATTTATTCTGAATATTTAGGCGTTTTAATTTATTTGTATTAAATTGGGGTCAATATCTTTATACGATACCTTTAAAAACTAAGTCAAAAATTTTAACGCACACATTTCAGCATTACTCTAAAAATAAAATTCAAAAAGAACATTTCTAGAAAAATCATTAAAAATTTAGTTATAAATAAATAGTTTTCGTGATTTTGAGGGAGAACATAATAGATGGGCGAGTTGATAAGTTTTAAGCAGGGATTCTCAATACCTGTGAACAAGAGAATTTCTTGCGTTAAGCAGGAAATGAATAAAAATAGGTTAGAAATTTAGAATGCAGTTATTTTTATTACAAATTCAAGTAGAACAAATTCTTCTTTTTAATTAAAATGATTTAAATTGGCGATGACATAATTTCTGATAATATTACACACACACACACACACACACACACACACACATATATATATATATATATATATATATATATATATATATATATATATATATATATATATATATATATATATATATATATATATATATATATATATATATATAGGTCAGAAAAAGTCTGAGGTATCTGGTACCAAGCACTCACCAACTGGTCCTGCCATTCCCTCATATTGCGAGGGGGTAGCGTGGCAGCACGAATTTGGTTTTCCAAGTAGAGCCACAAATGTTCTATTGAATTAAGGTCAGGTGAATTTGGGGGCCAAGACATGACTTGAAAGTCACTGGAATGTTCCTCGACGATTCGACCCTTATGACATGGTGCATTATCCTGTACGTAAACACCATCCCCAGCAGGAAAAACTGTTGCCATGAATGGGTGAATCTTGTCTGCAACTATGTTCAAGTAGCTTACAGACGTCAGGGATTGTTCTATGAGGATTATGGGTCTTAATGTGCCCCATGAAAACATTGTTCCTGGGCGAGAAACGATGAAAACCTGGAAGAGCCCATTGTTATAGATGGAGGGTGATCATAATGCAATGGTCATAATGTATATATATATATATATATATATATATATATATATATATATATATATATATATATATATATATATATATATATATATATATATATATATATATATGATCTTTAAAATCTTACATCTCATACAACTGGATTCATATTTTTTTTATCAAAAAGATCCTACTCAATATTAAATTGGGTCATACATTTTGAAATGATCACTGTAAACTTCCTCAAAGAATTAATTACTGAGAAAAATCATTGTAACACCTTACTCTTTATGCTATAAACTTTTGGAAAAAGAGAAGTTGCATTTGGGAAAAGCCTTTGTTTGAAATACGTATTATTTAAATGAAATTCAAGCAATTTAAGTTTAATTAAACATACAACATGAAGAATTTTATGCACCATTTTTATTTCATTTCAGATAGAGGAGATAAATGTGAAATAAAAGCTGAGCCTGCTGTTGAAGTTGATTTTGGTGCGTATATAGTTAATGGGGGACAAGTACCAAAAGTAAATTACAGCTATCCTCGCTGTGGACCAGGACTTAGATGCAATCCCGATAGCCACAGATGTGAACCTAAAGCCACATCGGGATAAATATTTTATACCTTTTTACTTTGCTTCTTTTATTAAAAAATGCGAAGGAAAATGTGTTGAAATTGAAGGATTAAAATAATATATTTTATGTTGTTTCATTTTCCACCTTCTTTGTTAAAAAAATTATCAACATTTTAAAAATAAATTATGTTCTCATATGTTATCACGAAATTATAAAAAATTAATGTTGAAACTAAAATAAGTTACAATAATAATTCCAATTTTTTATACAGAAAGCTAAATTTTTGTTTTTATATGCATTTTAGCATAGGGGCTTTTGAGAATGCTCACATCAAAAAGAAATAGTGTGGCAGCATGAGATTTTAGTTTGAATGATGCTTTTTCCCACTGTATAGTTTTAAGCAAAAATTTATTGAATAGGGTGTTCTACATTACTGCCCTAAATATGTATTTTTAATAATGCTTGTCAAAATTAATGTAAAAAATGTAGACACATTGAGTGATGACAATTGGATATTAATCAAGAATCAAATGAAAAATACTTTCTAAATATATTAAATCACTGAGCACCATCAAAGACATCAGGTAGACAGGATCAATAAATGCAATGCCTGTTGAAGAAACTATTGAAGTTGTTGAAGTGCCTGTTGAAGGTATTTCATTAAAAATCATCTTTATTAAATATTATCTGGATCAATTACTATTACACCAGTAGAGCTCTTCACCAAAATATGTTGATTTTTGTGCTCCTCCTAAACGAATTTGTATCATTTTTTCATTAGCTTTGATTTTTAGTTTTTAATTGCTACCAAAATAAACTAAGCATTGATGGCATCAATAACATAATAGTGATGTTTTACATTTCTTTTTAATTATCATTACATTTGGTTTAATTACATTTCTTTTTATCATTGCCTCATTAATTAAGCATTGCCTTATGAAAAAATAAAACTTATATAAAAATTCTGCAATTTCCATATTTTCGACAGGAAAACTTACTTCAGATAATTCTTTACTTTAAAAGTAATAAGTTAATTATTTTATGTTTTAAAATTTATATGTTTATGAACTTATACGTTTATATACCGTGCAGTATAGCAACAACTTTTCTAATAAAAAAAACATAAATTAAAACATTTCCTGCATAATAGAGGTAAAATTTCATGCAAATGACCATTTTTGGAAAATTTGCTTTTCATATAGTAACGGCTTACCATAAATTCAAGTTTTCAAAATTGCAGTTTTTATTTCCATACATCTAATTAAAAAAATGTAACCAACTAAATGATTTTAATGCCAGGCTTTACGAATTCAAGATAAAACTTGCAAATTTTGCCACATATTGTTAAACCATATTTTATTGTAAATTTAACAAAATTTATTTTCAAAGCACTTCAGTAAAATTTATTGAACTTTTTGGTGTTCCCATAGAGCCAGAAAAATGGTTAACTTTACCATATTCTGGGAATCATGACCATGCTTTCTTTTTTCTCAGTTTGCGATATTATCTGGACCAATTACTATTACACCAGTGGAGCTCATTACCAAAATATGGTGATTTTTTGTGCTCCTCCTAAACGAATTTGAATCATTTTTCCATTAGTTTTGATTTTCAGTTTTTATTTCAATTAGCAATTGCTACCAAAATAAACAAAACATTGTTGGCATAGCATAGTGATGTTTTACATTTCTTTTTAACACATCTATATCATTTCCTCATTAATTTTGCTTTTCAGCAAATAACTTTTGTATTCCAATTTTACTTTTTTTTTGCATTTTTATTTCAATGGTAAATATTAAAAAACTTAACTATACATCATTGAGGTCAATATCATGGAAATCTTTAACCTTTGTCTTCAAACGCGTTTTTATAAAAGCAAAATTGATAAAGAGATAATATTACTCGTTTAAGTGTATAACTACAAACAAAATAAATAAGTTTCGATTCAAATAAGTTTAGAGCTACTAATTCTGTGACGTAGTATTCTGATATTTCCACTTAAGTTTATCTAACATAAATATATAATATGTAATTAAATATTAAAAGACGTGCAATAAATTCCTTTTTCATTAAGGAGTGCTAAAATCCACCTGACATCAATTATGTTATCTTCTAATATATTTGATGAAATGGAATCATCTACAGTTTAATTTGGTTTAATTTTAAACAATGTTGATTGACATGGAAACAATGATGACCAAAACAAAAATTTTATTTTTTAAACCTCTCCCGAATGATCTAATTTAAATTGGAGAGCAATTTTTAGGATTGGAGGCTAAAATTGCCCACCGACTTTACAGTCGGTGTAAAGGGCAATATAAGATGCAAAATTTTTGCGACCGTTCTGTAATAAATTACAGAATGGTCGTAAGAACCGTTCTGGAGTTATAACAGAGGCACACCGATAAACGCACGCACAAACTTTTAATTTTATTATCATAGATTTTAGAGTTACGTTATAAAAAGCGACAAAATATTTGCTTCATTCGAAATGGGTGTAAGGCTGCATAACCTTCTATAAAATTGTGATAAACCGTAGACAAAATAAATGATATTTTTAATGATTTATTAAAAACATATTGAAAATTAGATATCAGTCGTGATATCTCTACGGTTTTCGATGCACAGAAGTGGTTTCGGTGGAAATTTTATAAACAGAGCATTCGAAATCTTCGACATAAAAATATAAAGAAAGGGGCTCAAAATCTTTAACCCCCACTTAATCTTCTCAGAGAAAAATAAATTCTGTAACTACTGCATTGTAATATTAATAACATTTCTGAAAAAAAAAAAAACTTTTTTTTGGTTAATGAATCCAAAATATTAAGCAGTTGAACAATATATTGGGTACTTTTTCTGTTGAAATGATAATGGTTTAAATTAGAGTCCTTATTACCACACATTCAGTAAAAAATACAAAGTAGGAAAAGAAAATTAGACCAAGTAATGACCATGCTATGTTTACTCATGCCATGTTTTGTCATGCCATGTTTAAACACTAGAAGTGTCGTTGGGGGTAATTTTGATTGTTTTTTGCCATTTCTTATGTTATTTTTGCAGTTACACGTTTAATTTCGAAGGTCATATTTTCATGGCTTTTCCTAAATGGTTTTTAAGTAAAAAAAAATAAAAATTTCCTGCATTTCTGTTGACTACAGAAGTAAATAATTATTGATATGCAGTCAAAGGGCATAAATAAAACAGCCAAAAGTGGTCCTTCCGATCCCTATAAGAAAAACGTTCATTTTTTAGGTTTCGCGTCTGTTTTTGATTTTGCTGAATTATATGTATATATATTGTAAATATCTGTTTTCTTCTATTGTAAATATATATGTATATATATATATATATATTGTAAATTAATATCCATCGTGTTAAGAGATCTCACGGCAACAGTTTTCATGAAATTATTAATATCTTAGATTCGATTACCGAAGTAGCTTAGTTTGATAAACTAGTTCGTTACTGTTGAATTATAATTTAGTTATTTGCGTCTAAAGGAAAGCATGTACATACTGATTTTAATCTGTTATATTTGTTATAATCTTGGAAAAGATAGATGTTGAGGATTGTTGAGGAACAGTTATTGCCTTGTAAATAACAATGAAAGCTTATTGTATAACGCTCAAGCCACATAACTTTGATTTCAACTGATGTAAAATGTGAAAAATATTTTTTTATTGGCTATTTGCATTCGAGTAAGTTGAAAAATGGCAAATGAATTGCAACCAGGGAAAAGTATAGTGTTCTAATCATGAACTCCAGGTGCAGCGGAATTATTGCACAGAAACGGTGCAGCGGAAACAGAAGAAAAATTAATCCCTAAAAACTCTTACGTATTGTATTTTCAGCAATATTCATCATTTAAAAACATCAATTACTCATGAGGGTCAAATTGATCGCGAATGACGATTAGGTAAGTCCCAAATCAGCTTGTTCTTGTGCTAAGGTATCATGAATAAATTACCAAATTTTATCACTGATTATAAAACCATATATTATTGATACTTTTGACAAAATCATCACCAAAACACTTCAATAAGAATTATCGAGCTTTTTGGTCTTCTCATAGATAAACACGGTAAAATGAACCATATTAGGGCAGTTTTGACCACATTTTCTTAGAGCTCGTGGCTACTTCTAATCCCTCAAACGTGAAATTTCTCGTTCAAGGAAAGACTACAGCTTGCAAACCATTCTAACCATTCTTATTACCTTTAAATTTTTCCCTGTTGCTGATGTAGGCAAGGGGTGTGCGATTGTTCTTGTCGTCGAGTGGCGCCATCTATTCGAAGGAATGACTTCTGCCGCACCCATGCGTCACACCTGTTTATAGGGAGGAACTCATTCATACATCCCCAGATCGCATATTTGACCTGAACCAGAAAACGATCAATCACCCATTCAGTACCCCCAGAGGTATAATTTTGTTATGGGAACGTGGAAAACTTTCTGACTCGACAGATTTAACACTCAAAACTCACCATTTACTAGTATTTGGCGGGCTGGATACGAACTCCCTTTCTCACGAAAATTTTGATTTAAATAGTATATTTCATTTTTAAGAAAAATCCGTAGATTGAAAAGAGAAAAAATAATAATAAATAAGCGATTTCAGTAAAAAAAAAAAAACTTGCAACTGTTCATACCTAAATAACAAAATTTGATTCTACTATGAAGACACATAGTGTTTTGCTTATTTAGCTTATTATCGTAGCATGTAACGAGCTCGTACCAATTTTTCAAGACTTATTCTTTATATATATTTTTTGCTTAAATTACAACCTAGCATTTTATATATTTCATAAGTAAGCATGCTTAACGGTTTTCAATGTTTTAGTTAAGACTTAATTCTGAATGGTAAGGAAAATTTTAAAAGAATTTTCAGTGTCATCAAAGTCATTACGAATTGTGACTTTAGTACAAAGTCACCACCTTGATTGAAGGGACCTAGGGCCATATAATTTGTCTCCTAAAATCCTTAATATAGTTACAAATAAGTCTCATTAAACACAGAGAGAATATTTATAATTCCTATGCTCCTTTGAAGTGTTTGGTAGCATAAGAAGGAAACTAAAAAATAATTTTTAAGCTATATTTTACAGCTATTTAACACATTCTGACTGATGAATATTTTGAAGTTAGATGTAGAAATATTCAAACTGTAGGAAATATCTTAAAGCTATAAAAATGAAGTGGTTACACAGGTTCGAAAGATTACAAAATATATACAAAGTATATTTCTGAATAGGTCTCATAACGTGGTCTTTCACTTCAATATTTCTACATATTATTATTTCGATATTGTAAATCTCAAATTTCAAAATCGTTGAATCAATTTAATTCAATGCTTATACAATAACTAATTTTATACAACTGCCCTGTTTTTAAAACAGGATAAGCTTGCTTTCGTGAAAGCAAAAAACCCGAATTAATCTCTATTTGAATTCATATTTTAATGGATAACAATCGAAAATATTAAGCATAATTTTTGTTCATATAAAGTATCAGTTTAAATATCACATAATATTTATTAGGTCAGAAAAAGACAGCAGAATAGACATGTACAAGGCTATCTTCTTGATTTTTGCTTTGTTCCACTCTGTAACTTGCGAAGAAGTTCTAGGTAAGAAAAATTAAATTATTTATCACTTTTTTAATAAAGTATCAATTATATATATATATATATATATATATATATATATATATATATATATATATATATATATATATATATATATATATATATATATATATATATATATATATATATATATATATATATATATATATATATATATATATATATATATATTAAATGTTCCTTTAACAGAAAAACTTGATAAAACGAAAAAATTTCGTTGATGAACTTTATTCATTGAACAATAGTACAAGATAGTGCGCATTTGTGAAAAAATGGACACAATCATGGGTGTCCTCCTTCTGTTCTCATGGAGACTCATCTATATAAGCATAGATGAAAGTTCAGTGCTTTAGAGATAAATTTAGGTTACTTTACACCATGTGGCAATATGTTTACTCTATATGCATAACTGAAAGTTCAGTTGCTTTTGTGACAAAATTAGGTTATTTTACACCATGTTGCAATATGTTTCGTCTATATACATAGCTGAAAGTTCAGTTACTTTTGTGACAAAATTAGGTTACTTTACATCATGTTGAGCTGAAAGTTCAGTGCCTTTGTGACAAATTTTGGTTATTTTGCATAATGTTACAAAACATTGTAACAACTGGTTATAATAAAGAATTTTCGAATTAATTTCTTCTTTTTGATTTTAAATTCGTATTATTGAATAGAACAACTTAAGTCAAGACACTTGCAGGGTGCAAATTTGCCTGCATGAAAATTTCATAAGTCATGCAAAATTTCACTTCTAATTATAATATAATTTGTTTTTGAAAATATGAATATAGAATTTTAGTATTTTAGTAATTATAGATGTTTAAAAGTAAAGAATAAAAGGATTCTAAAACAGTATCGTGTTCTTAAATATTACCGGTGTATTCCTTCATTTATGGTTTGCTTGTGAGGCAATGTGTAGTCAAGTTTGATACACTAGAAAAATTTATTATAAAGACATTAATTAAATTTTCATGTAATTTTACCTTTTTTAAATTTTTCCTGCATTTTGTAAATAATTAAAAGTCGTGTGTCAAAGCAGAGTTAAGGAGTGTAAGGTTTGCTATTTTTTTAGAGTTATCTTTAATAATTTAGGTTTTCATCTAAATTTAACTATATATTTCGCAGAAAAAGAAAAAAAATTATATACTTAAGTTTCGAAATCATACACAAAAACGTACTCTGAATAAGCATATTTTCTTTTCCACGGATTTGGATTTCGGAGCCAGCAATCTTGGAAGCAGCAATCCTTGAAGGAGGTGCCAGCAATCTTGGAAATATTGTGCTAACGATTTTGTCAGGAGCGCGATCCAGAGTTTGGACCAATTAATTTTGAGTATTTCACCCTATCTCGAGAAATTTTTTCAACAAATAAAAAAAAATTGCTCACATTATTAAATTTGTTTATCGTACGATAATTACTATCGTAAAGTACTGGGTGAAAAAAAAATTGCTGGAAAAGGTGAATACATGGTCATTCCTCAATACCTCCAATATAAAATCGTAAAAATCTAGAAAAAGGAGCACAAAAAGCTTAATACCTTAATAGTCCGTTGAAAAATAAGGAACAGTCTGCAACCAATATAATTAATAGGCCTGTCAGGAAAGAAGGTGGTGATCTGTTGGACACATGCACATATTGGACACATTGCTTAAATAAAACATACGTTGATTGAATCAACATTAAATGGAAGATGCATTGCTTAATTCGCATAACAAGAAAAAACAGGTCATTTTGTAAACGGGCCGTCTTTATTTTAGGCTCAATAAAAAGGAGTTGCTGCCGAAAAATTTCAATCATTTTAAAGAAAACAACAGATGAATTTAAAATCGTCGATTATTTCGAGGAAAACAGCCGATGAACTTTCAGTTGCGCCATCCTTCCTACTGGGGAAGATGGAAAAAGAAAAAAAATCTCCGTTTAACGTAGACGGGATCAAGAAAAAATTACGAAAATCGAATGCCCGTGTTTCCTAGTCCTAGACCTCTCGGTTGGTCAAGGTGCCTGAGGCCGGAGTGACCCTTTACCCCTTCATCATGTGATGGTGTATCTATGTGGTGAAACCTTGAGGTCCTTGCATCCTAAAAATAAAAGTAAGGAATTAATAGTGAGCACATTTCTTGAGTGATATCATAAAAATGATACATTTTTGCAATAAAGTAAATAAATACGTAAAAGTAATAACGCAAAGTATGCTTCTGGTAAGAAGTTTGTCAAAATTTAATTGTACTTCCCAGGTACAATTCTCTTTCTCACTTCACAATCTCAACATTCTCACATTACATCTAAAGATTTTCCTTACATTTCACAGTTCCCTTCTACTAAGGCATAGTCAAAATTTTTACAAATCAGGTTGATTTGCGCCAACGCTTTCACAATCTTTCTTTTTGTATTTTGTCTTTATATGATTTCATATATTTAACAGTACCATTTGTATATTTATAAGAGCCATATATATCTTTATTAATGCCATTGCCATATAATGTTTATTCACTATATTCGCGTCATTGAGTTTACTCACATGGTCAGTTGTTGTTGTAGTTCATTTAAGTCGCACTAGAACTCACACGGTCAGAGTTACATCACTTGCGAAAAAGTGCGACTGGCCTCAGGGAGGCGCCTTCAGCAAAATTTTCGAACTCAAAAATTGAGTCGAAATTTCGGCTTTTCAGTCAAACGCTTTCTTAAAAAAGTTTCGATTTAGTTTGTTTAAGTGGTGATCGAAGCTGTCAATCTCTACTTAAACAAACTAAATCGAAACTTTTTTAAGAAAGTCCGAGTTTAAGAGCCGTTTGTCCCTTAAACAGGAAAACGCTATAAGCGAGTTGCAGTTGGAAAAAATAGAAGTTACGGTTAAGACAGGAATAAAAAGATAAAATGAAAGATAAAGAGTTTAAAAAAATAAGGTAGTTACGGTTAAGAAATAAGAAAAAAGTGTAGAAGTAAAAGATTACGCAGGGAAACATCAAAGAAAGCCGATGCACCTGCCTTTCTACGAATTTGAGGGCAGCAAACCACTTCCGTAAGAGAAGGTTTAAAAAATACAATATTGATTGAAGGAACTCTGTAAATTTAGATCTAAAGCAAATAGTGAGTGACACAATTACATGCACACACAAAAAAAACATTTTAATTAGTATTTACAATTCTTTATTATTCTATTTAATAAAAAACGGTAAATTTTTTAATCGTAAGGTATACAACTGCTTACATTATTTAAAAAAATATAGTTTTATAAGGCATTATCCAAAATTTGGCCGAAATCGGTTGAATAATTCCTGAGAAATTGAAATTTAAAATACAGCTTTTTTTTTTAAATTTGATTACAAGGGACTGATAATTTGACTGATTTCGTTTAACTTTTGCCTTTTACCATTTAAAATGAAATTCTTTAAAGTAATAATAAATATTTTAGATACCTTACTACTCAAAATTGTTTTGACTATTATTATGTAAAATTATAAAAATTAAACAATAATTAATGTTATTTTTTACATCGAATTATCTTAAGAAAAATTAATTTTATAACTGTGTGCAAAAAGTTTTCAATTTGCTCAATAATCTCTCGAGATAGAGAGAAATAGGGAAAATTGTGATTATATTAAATGGTCCAAACTTTTTACCGCTTCCCTGATCGAACTATTTGGACCATAAATCCCAAATTGCAGTTGCTCCCTACAGTTTGAGGATCAAAATTTGTCAAAAAAAAATCAAGTTCAAAATAATAAAAAAATAATAAAAATTTTAAAAAAAGGTATGTTTATTCCGAGAAAGTACGCTTTCGTGTCTGACTTCATAACTTTTATTGTCGTTTTCTTTAATTAATTAACACAGTTGAGGTCACCCCCTCAAACCTTTGAGATTGAGTCCTAGGACATCAAAATCCAGTCTTTGTATCAAAAGTTATTCAAGGTATTTCGTTTATTTTTTGCGTACTGTACTTAAAAATTATACGGTAAATAGCACAAGTCATAAATATTGTAAACAGTACAAATACCGTCACATTAAGATGGAGTGTTGTTTTTTTTTAGCTTAGATGAAAAAATACCATAGATGTAATTGCTGGGAAATCTTGCAGGCAATTTTAACTGTTAACCCTAACTGTACCTTAGCTTTATACGATTAACCTTCCCTGTACAAAAGAAAAATATGCTCATAATTTAATTAAGAAGGAATACTAAGAAATAATTTTACTAAGTTACTAAAAATTAAAAGATTTCATAATTTAATCTTAAAAAGAAAAAAAAAACAAGAGTACAAGATTTTTGCTATCTTAACTAACAACATTCCTGTGCAATAATTTATGCTAAGTCAATAAAATGTGTTCTTTTTTCTTTTGTCTCATATTACAGGTGTGGGAGAGATATGTCAGGCGGACGACCCTTCCAATGCTGCAGCAGCTGCGTCTCATGGCGGTGATAGAAATAGAGCAGATGCCCCAGCACGTTGCGGACCTGGTTTGGTTTGCAGCTATTCGTTTAAAGATTCTTACCGCAGATGCCTAATCAAACCATAGAAGTCAAAATACGTGTACAGAAGACAATTTCAAAGATGCGTACATCAATTTTTGTAAAGTATCTCCACAAAAATGTTGAATAAAACATTTATATATATAGTTTTTATTGTATTTATAGAAATCTGTTTCAGCTTTTGTACAAAAAAATTCATATTGACGACATATATTTTTTGAGCGTGTAAGAAAAGTGACGTTGTTTAGTGTCCCTGTATATCACCTAAGTTTAGAGAGTTACAGCAGTTTGAGAGATATCTGCTATAAAGGTTGCGAAAAAGAATTATAACTTAGTCGGTTGCCACACTTGACGAATTTTTTCTCAAATCCATTCTCTTATTTCCTGTTTAAAGGTTTATATACGCAGTAGAAAATTGGCGTAATAGAAGTAAAAAAGAATTAGACACTAATAAGGATACGGAAAAAAATAGGATTAAGTTACGAAGATTGTCATCGCATTATTGCTATCATACCCATTAATCCAAAATTATTATTATCATTTATTTATTAGATAAATATTTAGAATAAACGCTTTAACATTTCGAATCATCGGTTGTGATAACTGCATAATTGATATTTGTCTTCTTCTCTCCCAATAATTTGAATTCCTGCTAATATACGTTTCTTTAGACTTCACGAAATTCGTTTCTTTTTCAGTATTCATATTTGCATTACAATCACCACCTAGACAGTAATCATGAATAAGGTAATCATAAAAAAACTTTACATTTATATTTTTTAATAGCATTAAAAATCCATTTTGATGAAAAGAAAGAGAAGGTAAAGAAACAGAGCCTGGAAAACAACTCCAAGAAATTCACAGATTATCGTCTGAATATCTTTACTTTAATTTGTGTTACTTTTTTCATTAAAATACTCGTACAACTTAACTCGTAAATTTTTGAATATGTAGTTGATGAAGTTGATCTAGACTAAAAATGTGCGGACATGAAAAACCTGAAACATTACTCATTTTCTCAATGGGTAATAAACAAAAGAAGCTCCCTTGATGATATGGCAGCAGTATTAAGATGCATCAAGCTACTTTTTCACTAAACAAGAAACACAATATTAAGTCAAATTTAATTAAATCATTTATCACCTGCATTAGTTCTTCAAATATTAAAGCATGACTTTCTCCTTCCTGCCAAAATGTTTGCAAGGAATAAAAATAACTTCTTAGCATAAAAATAAATATTTTACAATTTTTTTTTTATTTGGTATAGAATATCAAAAATACTTTCATAAAAATGCAAAGTATAGAACTATCCTAACCTTAAAATTTAATTACTTCAGAAAATAAATTATTATCCAGCTATAATATCTGCGCGTAATATGATATTGAGTTGAGATTAATTTGAAAAGTGAGAAAAATGAATAAGTGCTTCTAATTTTAAGATTAACATATAAAAAAATTCTTGTGAATGAACTCATGTTAAGTCGACGATAAATACTTGTTTCATTTATTTTCGGTAAATTTCGACCCTCAACCAAATAGGGAGTGCTAACCTAAGAGCTCTTCTTATAAATAGGCTTGTAAATATAACGAAACATATTTTAAAATAATGAAATTAATATAACCTTCATTAATTTTATTGAATATGTCCTTATGTACTGATACTTAAAAAAAATTATTATAACAGATTACTGCCATGGTGATAATATTAATAATGGAACTAATATGCATATTTGTTTCTCGCAAATTAGTACGACAAGGAATTTATGTAGCCATTCATTCCGACAGGTCTATTTAGTTGTTTGGTCGCTAACCTCATGTCAGAAAAATTGCATGTTCTAATCCTAGTCAGTGTCAATGATCTCCCTTAAGAAAATTTGTCATAGGAACGCCTATGTTAATCTATGGTAAGCTATGGCAACCAAAGAAACTGATGCCTTAGAAGAAAGCAAGATGCCTTAAGCCTATGGCAACCATAGATATTCGTACGGCATTTACATGGCAAGATGACATACGTCTTTGGTAGCCATAGAATTTGTAATGGCGTCGTGTTGTTGCGGAACTTCTGCATGCTCGCGGGGGTCCTACACGATATTAGACAGGTATACCAGTTTTTTTGGCTCTTCAGTGTATATATATATATATATATATATATATATATATATATATATATATATATATATATATATATATATATATATATATATATATATATATATATATATATATATATATATATATATATATATATATATATATATATATATATAGTATATGAAAGCTGATAAGATTATTTTTTTATTTTTATTTCCAATGGCAGACATGAAAGACAAATTTGTAGCAAAGAACAATATAAAGAAAGAACAAAAAACGGAAAAAAGAGCTACAAAAATAAAGAGTCTATAGGTCTGTAATAATGCATCTCGCCCGCCAATATCGTTCCCACAAGGGCCCAGGAGGAAGTGCAGGGCAACGACTTAGAAGATTAGCTTCCATTTCTTCTTGTAGGTTACATAATGGACAAAAGGGGCTTGAAAAGATTCTGATTTTATACAGGTGTTTTGATAAACAGTCATGGCCAGTGGCGAGGCGAAAAAGGGCCACAGATTTTTCTCTTAGCCATGACGGAATATCTTTAATTCCTTCCAACCAGTCCTTATTTTTATTTGCTTCTTGGAGTTTTGCCTCAAATGTTGTTCGAAGACAGATTTTTATTAGCCTTTTTGCGGTGTGGAAAGGAGCTGGCTTAAGAGATATTTGTAAAATCTTGGCAGCTTTTTTGGCTAAGAAATCTGCAGTTTCGTTACCTTGAAGTCCACAGTGCGCTGGTATCCATACGTTATTAAATTTCTCAAGGTGATTCTGTAGTTGCGACAGAGCTACGCTTATTGCCGATACTTCTGCATCGAAGGCTGTTCTAGACGAACCGATCGGGGTGTAAAATGAAAAAAGGTTGCAGGAAACTCCGGCTCCTGCATTAGTGCCTTCAGCCAATCTTGAACCGTCTGTGAAAATATGTAGCCATTCGTTCTCTGGGTACAGTAAGTGCAAAGTCTCCAGGGCGATAGATTTTAAGACTTGATCATTTGTGTCTCTCTTGGAAACATCTTGACACAGGTTTAAACTCAGTGAGTATCTCTCTTTTTCGATGGGGCACGGTGATCTAATAAGGTCTTCTGTTTTCCAAGTAATATTTAGTTTGTCTTTTATTTCAACGACTCTTTGGAGCAAAGCTGATGAGATAAGTATCTTCATTTGGGCAAATTACTTCCAAACAAGATTACGGCTTTAAACGGTTTACTATATTTGGCTATCATCTAGTTAATACGAATCCTATACGCAGAATTTTACTTTGCTGTGGAAAATAAAATTCGTTGCCAACTTAGGTTCGCTTTTGGTTCCTCAACTTTTTTACTCCAAAAATGTCCAATAAATCCAAAAAATTTGAGCTGAGTTAAGTAACGTAATACATTTTGATGTCGTATGATAACAATGTTATTGGAGAATTTCAAAGACAAAAATACTTCGTAAAAAAGTAGCATAACTGAAACTAATAGTTAAACACTTTTTCATCTCACTAGTCACACTAATAAGTCATCGTAGTTAAGTCGTTGTTTTGGTTACATTAACTTGCTTCAGAACAGCTTTTATAAATCCACATTGTTAAGATAGTCTTACGAAGTAAATCTGCGTCAGTTAAGGCAAAATTAAATAACTTGTCTACAGTATTAACTATTATTATATAAATAACTTATCTATTATTATATAAATAACTATATACATTAACTATGATCTCAATAAAAACATTAAGCAGACATTCTTCAGAAATATCAAACCTGAATTTTGCACTCAAGTTATCGTCTAAAATAACTGTCTTTATAATAATTTTTCATTTATCGTTCCTAAATTGTTATATACTAAATAAGATAATTTGTTAGCCACTAGTAGGCTGCACACCATGGATCAAAAATTAGAAATCTTTACTTAAGCATAGGGCGTGCGACACATTTTTCTGTTAAATGTAATGTTCGATTTTATAATTTTAGTAAATGTGAGAACTATAATTTAATGTCCAGAATTTTCTGCAAATCGTTGCCAAAAACAAACAAAAAAAAGTATCAAATAAAGGATTTAAACACTTTAGATTTTAGGGTTTATCACCGGAATATCTGATTTTTTTTCTTTCTTTTTTTAAACTGAAATAATTTTGCCATAAATTGGAAATGTGAATTTACTTTTGAAATAGATTTTTTTTCTCATTTTAAAAAGTTAAAAATCTTCATATAAAAAGCGAGTAATCTGATTTGCTTGATATTAAAAATTTCAGCTTAATATCAATATATTTCATTTGCAAATTGCTGTTCCGAACCTTTCAGTCTCTGTTGCGTTTTCTTCATTGTTTTAAAAAACTTTAGGACAGCTAAATATGAAAACATTTACAACAATACTTGAGAGAGTTAAATAAAACTTTATTCATTTGTATATTGTTTAAATGGTTCTTCTAAAACATTGTTGCCGAAAATGATCATTGTTAATCACACCAACAAAGTAACAAAAAATATTAATTCATCATTCTTATTTGAGCTTTTATAAGTGAATAACGTCTTTTTTGACAAGTGACTTATAATTTGTGAAAATGAGTGAACTTTTTCGTTTTGCTGTGCTTAATCACTGGCAAAAAGAGTTGATAAGAAATCCAAGGCCTTATCGTAAGCATGAAAACTATTAATTTCATAGATTTTCAGTAAAAGATAAATTTCGAAATATCAAAAAATCTTGATTAGGATCTATCTAAGACTTTTTGGAACTAAGCAGGAAGTGGTGATATACAATATTAGAAGTCTATATTGCTTTGTGTGAGACAATCCCTAACTTCTTCAATGTGTGATTTCATTCAGTGCATAAATGTTTTAATATAATCTTGTTTGAAAATCCTTGAAAATAAATTGAATTAAAATATGAAAATTTTTCCACAAATTGTAAATGGAAGTATTAAAATAAAATGAAAAACTTCAAATAGAAATAGAAAAGAAAAATATGAAATAACTGCTATTATTTGTGCAAATACAAATATATTATTACCTTTTAATGATCTGAAATTCGATTTTTTTTAAAACTATTTTATATTCTGAAGAATGAAAAAAAATTTTAAAGCTACAACTTATTTTTCCTTTATTATAAATTAAAATAATAATATACTTTTATAAAGGTTTTTATCGCTGCAACACACGTTACACTGTAAATCATTACAGATCAAATTTAGGTAAAAACTACCGGCACTTTGGGTGCATCATGTGTAAAATACATGACAACCTGGATGACGATACTTTCTTATGATGAAATTCATTTTTTCCGGAACATCTCAAGGATCAAAATATTTTTGCAATAATTATTTCCTTAAAATCACTGAATCATTTATATTAAATAAAGAATCATTTATGTTAAATTAATATTACTATAAAAATTACGGCATAATATTTTACGGTAAAAATAGATTTTAGCGTAAAATTTGTTTTACGAATAATGCACCAATAGTACCAATACTTTGCACCGTCATTTTATTCGGAATTTCTAATTGTAGAAATAATGTTATTCTGCTTAAAAAAGAAAACATATTATGATTTATTTAATGAAAAATAAAGTTATAAACCTTTAAAATTACATTCATAATCTTATAAGCTAACAGAGACATTTTTATTTCATTGACAAAATCAAATACCTAAAAGCAATAAGCAATTATAATTTATAGTGACATTTTGTCGCATTTAATTACAATAATTATCACCTAATTATGTAGTCTCATCACCTTTCTTCATATTTCAATCAAACCTTAAACATTAAAAAAAGAGTATTTAAGTCCACTTTAATTCGTGTAAATTGTAAGTGTATTTTAAACTGAAGAATGTTTCGTTATTATACCGTTTCGTGAGCAGTACTAAAGCCGGTTTATACTCGATCAACAATATATATCTATATTAGGTTAATAGGAACCTATCTCAAGAATATAAGTATTAGCTTATTCATTAATAACCATGATTGGTATTACTAATAGTTAAAGGATATTTTTGAGGCCCCCGAAATGGGATAGTGCTAGTATTCCTAATGTATTTTTTAACAAAACATTTAAATTATTATCCATGTGGAACGGAAGTTCTAAAATAAAATTAAAATCATCAAAAAGATGTTTAGAAAAAAAAAATTTATATGTGTTTTCATAAAGATTCATTACTTTTGAATAAATTCAGATAGATCACTTAGTTTTTATGTATTTCAGTCAAATCTTTTTTTTAGGTTCCTTTTTAATTTCAAGCAATTACACATTAGTTAAAAACTATAATATTATTTCTTCTCAATATGAATTTATGCTATATATAGCAACAATTCTTAAATGTGGTATAGACAATGTTGTATAGATCTATATTAAATAGTTTTTTTTTCCTCATGAAATGAGCTCGGTTACACAGTTATTATCATTCCAATTATGTTTGAAAATTTAGTTACAATTATTCAGCTTGTGGTTGATTATTCAGTTATTATATGTTTAACTATTATAAAGCATTTTTTAACCCAAATTTAAAACAGTCAAATAGAAGCTAAATTAAAATTTAATTTATAATCTTTTTTCAGCTCCTGGATTTCTTGCAGAGAATACCAGTAGTAGTTCATCTGACACAGATGGGTAAGTATTTGATTTAAATTGCGAAATAATATAATTTCTTCAAGGAAAAAATGGTAATTTTTTAAAGTTAAAGACATAAATGAGTAAAAAACAAATAAATATATAAATAAGAAAGAAAGAAAGAAATATAAAGAAAAAAATCTCTTAGAAGAAGTGCGAAGAAACTATCGTATTTAAATAATTTAGATTAAATATAAATATTTGAAAAAAATATTACATTCGATTTTGCCCTTAGAACACGTAATATGGAAAGAAAATATCAAATGGGAGTATCGAAATAAAATGTTAATATGAAAATGAAAGCTATGTTGAGAGTTATTTTTAACAAAATTTATTTCATTAATATTAACTTGGCATTTAACTAGTCTTTATAATTTCTTAAATAAGAATTGAGCAAAAAACTTATGAAAGATGACCATCTAGAGATAATTAAATATTCTGTCTATAAATATCTAATTGTTAAATATGTTCTATTATTTCTTTTTTCAGCTACGAAATGCTGGCGGTTGAGAGTGAGATAGTGAGTGAGGAGTCAAATTTGACTTTTGATGAGGATGACGCTAATGATAGGTACTATTTAAAGTTATTATCTTTAAGACATCATAATATTTGTATTTTAAACTACTTTAAATATTCAACAATATTTGCTGCATATTAGTACACAAAATAATACCATGGAAAAGAATTCGAAATTTTTATTTTTTTGCATTTGGCACTTTTGTATGATGTGCTACCTATTGCAATTTTTTTTTAAAAATAAATTATGCTTATTAGTTTTTTAAATTTTATTCATTCATACAATTAGCACTAAAATAAAAAAATAAATCAAAGAAATCTATTCTAAATAACTTACGATGTTTTTTTTAATTGCACGGCAGAATATTACTTTTGCATACATATTTTTATATGGGAATTAGTTAGAAACATACATGTAAAATATTTTTAAATTATGCAAATTAAATTAATTTGCTGTTGTGCGAGATAGTTAAATATCAAAAGTTTATACGATCATAAAAGGAAAACGCAAAAACAATGAAAAAAAAATTCTCACATGTATGTCATGCATTAAAATTGAAGCAGCTATATAATGTGATAATTTCATTTTTTATCTTTAGCGATGATATGGAAGAACTGAGTGCAGAAATAGAGCATTCGGAGTCTTCTACAACTGATGATGAAGATGGTGAGATTTTGGATAGGTAATCTATTTATCTTTTATTTTATTATTATTGCGATAATTGTCTTCAATGAGATTTTAAATATTTGGCGATTTTCTGTATGATATATTGATTATTGATACTATTGACTATTGATATATGATATATTGATACTATTAAACATGTTCATGTATGTCATGCATTAAAATTGAAGCAACTATATAATGTGATAATTTCATTTTTTACCTTTAGCGATGATATGGAAGAACTGAGTGCAGAAATAGAGCATTCTGAGTCTTCTACAACTGATGATGAAGATGTTGAGATTTTGGATAGGTAATCTATTTATCTTTTATTTTATTATTATTGCGACAATTGTCTTTAATAAGACTTTAAATATTTAGCGATTTTCTATACGATTTATTGAATAGTATTTATGTTGCTACTTTTGCATGCTGATTTTCATCGTGGAGACTTTAGAAAATAAATGTGAAGAATTCTTTTTAAGGGATGCAAATTGAAGTAATTTATGATAATCAGAGCTTAATGTTTTAAAATAAGTAGTACTAAATTCATGAAAATATGATTCAATTCTTATTAATAAAAGACATGCTATTATATGTTAAGCATATGTTAAGCTCGACTTGCTAACTATATAATATGATAATTTTATTTTTTTATCTTTAGAGATGACTTGGTTGAGTTGAGGGCTGAACTAGAGCCAAAAGAGTCATCTTCAAGCGATGATGATGATATTGCTATATTGAATAGGTAGTTTAAACAGTTTTAATGTTATTGAGATTAATTATTTTAAGCAAAATTTTAAACACTTTGTAATTTTTAAAAGCATGAGCTGTTTTTTAGATGTAAACTTTCGTAATGGAATGAATAGAAATATATATTTAGAATTTATCTAAAATGTACAAAGTAAAGGAATTTGTTCTGATGAAACCTAGAGGATTTACAAAAAATTGATACGAAGCGTAAAATGCATGAAATGGTTCAAAAAAACTAATAATAATTTTACTTTTTAATGTGTAAATATTTCAGGCAAATACTGTTTAAAAAATTATTTCTCAAAATTACTTCGAAATAAATATAGTCAAATTTTAAAACTCATGCTCAACATTGAAACAACGTGTATATTTATTTTGATGTATCATGGCAAAATGTCACATCATCGTCAAATGTGACAAAATTTAAATTTTATTAGTTTATAACGATTAAATAATCGAAGAAAAAATTAATTTGATGATAATTTCCTGCACTTATCTCCATTCTAAATTTATTTCACGAGTAAAAGTTGTCTTCAGATTGGTAATGAACACTTTTCTACTTAACCGCCATGTTTATTTATAAATGAATATGAGCTGTTCTTTTGAACATGTCACTATACGTAGAGGTTTCAATTTCAATTATACATTTCTTTGAGGTATTCTATCTCATTTTTTCACTAATTATTTCATTTACTAATTATAATCATTTTTTCATTTTAACAGGGAAGGCATTTGTTGATCTTGAGGTAATTATTCCACGAACTAATTTCTTTTTTTTATTTTTAGCAAAAAAATGGAGGAATTGCAGGCTGATATTGAGCCTAAAGAGTCAGAAATGATTCTTGATAAAGGGATTGTTGCTATGACTGGGTAATTAGAATCATATTTTAAACTTACATAAAATGAGTCTTCAATTAATTAAAACACCATATTTAAATTTTTAAGGCCCGGAATTATAATTTTACTTTATTTGAATTCTTTAAATTATTTTCTTCAAGAAACAAACAACCTATATTCTATTTCACTCATATTCTAATAGAATGGGTATTTTCCGCTTACATTTTCATGAGATTTCTGTTAAATAGTAGTAGTATTTTAATCCAAAATTCAAAATCTGACTTTCTGCACTTCCATAGTTTTGCGTAACTCCTTCGTACTGTCCATAAATGCTCATAATTTTATTTTATTTATTGAATGCAATTCCGTTTAATGTAAATATATTTTTTATATAGGAATGTTTTATCAATTTATCTACTTTATTATCCAAAACAGGGATTGTAACCACAATCTAAAAAACATGGTCTCAATGGATCAGTTTTGTTTTGATCAAAAGAACTGTTGATACACATAAAAGTTACTTTTACTCCTTGCAAATTTTGCTATCTCAAAGAGTTCATATTTTTAAATTTTTATTTTTCAAGAGCTATTCAATTAATTCTTTCAATTTCTGTGTTTTGTCTTTTAACATTTCTTAGAAAAAATTTCCTGAAAAATTTGCTTTCACAAAAAATTCAAAAAGTTTAAACCATTTGTGTTTTTGAAAATAATAATTAATTTCAAAATATAATATTTTGCATTGGAATAACTTTTGAATAAACTGACTAAAATTGCAACGTTCTCTCTTATGAAAATAGTTTCCTATTCCGTCACAAGAAATGAATCTAAATAAATATTTTCATATCTGATTTCATAACCTTATGCCTGAACAGATATTTTAGCATATTTGAGGAAAGTCACACAACTCATGAAAATCCAATCTTTAAATCAAAAGTTAATAAAGTGTTCAAGTTTTTATTTCCTCTCTTTTTAGCTTAAAGTACACAAATTTTAATATTAAATAAATTTTACTAATTTTCTTCTTTAATTTTAGTAGTGATAGAAGTGGCCATTTTTACTTCGAGATTGATTCGAGGGAAAAGAAAATTCTGGCCAAGGCTAATAAAGTGAAAGAGTCACTGGACATAGTTGTTGGATTAAAGAGGTATATATTAATTGCTATCGATCTTATTCAAATAAGTTCATTTCTTTTAATGTGAATTTAAATCACTGATATGCTTTACTATGTGGCTTAAAAGTATATTTTAGAACATATTTTTTTCATTCTACTTCTTCTCCTTAAACTAAATAATAATAAATAGTAATTAAATGCGTTTTCATGTAATATAAACTTACATTGTGTGCAAAACTTTGGAGAAAAAGATAATTGTTATTAAAATTATTGGCGCTATTTATTTATATGCAAAAGTAATAAAAATACATATTTTTGTTGTTTGTATTTTATATATTGACTTACTAAGAATTATATTTTTTTAACATTTCTCTTGATTTGTTTTTATAAAGTAATTTCGATTGCTTGACTTTATTTCGTAAGGTTGATCGAATTATTGACCACGATTTGTCTTATTTAATATGAAATTGAGTCGTTATGCATTTAATATTTATTTATTCATATCGATGCATATATAATAATTATAATAATTTAATATTATGTATTCATACTTATATATTCATATCGATGAATATATAATAATTACAATAATTTAATATTATGTATTCAGATATATATATTCATGCCTGTCATTTATATATTCATTCATATAAAAAGTGAGATTTATGTTTATGAGTATTTTTTCATAGAAGAAAAGACTAATTTGCTCATTTGTTGGAAGTAAATATTAATTATAGTAATTTATCTTCTCTTTTTAAAAATCCATAAGTTAGTACCCAGACAATGCAATTTGAGGCATTTAATGCGTATCTATAATGAAAATACTAATTCATATAAATAAGAAATGAATGAATTCTTACAGGTGTGGAGATATTTCTCTTTTGACAAAAAATCTGGAGGAAAAATTAGCCCAAAACCCAGATTTTGCTGAGAAAAGAGAATTGGCAAGAAAGAGAGAGAAGAAAAGCTTCCGCAACCTTGTGAGATGCCTAGTTTCTGGGTGTTTCAAACGGAAGTAATTCTTTCTTAACTGTGTGATATTAAAAGTAGGTGACTTGATCTGCATCTGTGACTCTCAACTAAGACTGCGTAGCCCTATTGTGTGACTCTTAAAATGGACAATGCACAATGATGTGGCTTAAAATTGACAATGCACAATCGTGTGACTTAAAAAGGACAATGCACAATGTGTGACTTAAAATGGACAATGCATAATTGTGCGACTTAAAATGGACTATGCACTATTGTGTGACTTAAAATGGACAATGAGCAATTGTGCGACTTAAAATGGACAATGCACAATTGTGTGGCTTAAAATGAACTATGCACTATTGTGTGACTTAAAATGGACAATGAGCAATTGTGCGACTTAAAATGAACAATGCACAATTGTGTGACTCATAATGGACAATGCACAATCGTGTGACTTAAAATGGACAATGCGCAATTGTGTAACTTAAAATGAACAATGCACTATTGTGTGACTTAAGATGGACCAACCTAATTTTACCATCTTTAATAGTGAATTCTTTATTAATTCATTAAGACTGAATGTATGCCTGTAAAATTAACACTGAGTGCAATAAATGGAACCTGTTTAAAGCTTCGTTATTATTTTTGTATTACTCTTATTATTAATAATTATCAAAATTAATTTTTATTAAAACTGTATGTTACTGCTCTGTGTACTAAAATAATTTAATAAGTTAAACAGTTTACAGAAAAAGGAAAAAAGGAAAAAGAAATCCTTGGAGTCTACTTTGATTACTCTCTAACCTCAGAAACTACCGCAGTCCATTTTATATCATATAGGGTAAACTAACCAGTGAAGGAACACTTAAGCTTCGCTTGCCTTTTAAAAAATCGTATTAATTTCAAAATTCGTAATATCAGTTAAATGACAGTGTCAACATATTTGTTACTAATTGCAAACTAAGCAAAAAAAATTTCGAGAACTTACATAATATTGTTTTAAAGTTTTGGTGGTTCAAATAACAAGTAGTAAGAAGACCCAGTGAAGGAACAGCTCTTACCAGTGAAGGAACACAAAATTGCCCAGTGAAGGAACACTTAATTTTGGTTATTTTTTAATGCTCTTTATGAATTTTTTAGCCATACAAATACAGTCGGACATCTATTTAACGAACTTCCATTCTACGAATTTCCCTATTTTACGAATTTTTTAGAGGAACCAAGAGCATTTTGGAAATTTTTTTGTAAAATAACTTCCATATAGCGAAGTGAATTTTCTATTTAACGAACTTTTCATTGAGATAAACTTTCCCTATTTTCCAAAATATTTCTTAACATTTTAAGCTTGTTAAAGCAGTTTATGGGGGAAATGACCTTGAATTAATTTTCGAAGCCACTGCTTTATGAAATGTATTACTGTTTTGTCTAAAAATTATCTTAGTGAAAGCAGTAAATTCCCTTTCCCTTTTTGTTTGCACTTCAAACGAAAAACTCACTTCAAATTAACGGATTTCATCCGTAGCAATTTAACTTAACGCAAGTGGTAATGTTTGTTTAAAATTACTTTTATAATAAATGCAACTATATTTTTATACATAAATTTAGACTTTTTTTAGTTGAAAATGTATATAGCATGATAGTGTAACACTGGATAATGTTTTGCTCTATTCTTGCTTTCCATGCAGATTTCTTTTATGGTTAAGATTTATATGATAAATAGTAGATACTAGTTTACAAGATAAAAGTGTATCAATTGCTATTTTAATTATGTCTAGTGTTTAAGAATTTAAAACCTGTTTTGTGTTGTTTAAGTATTTTAAGAGGTGATTTTCTATTTAACGAATTTTCCATATAACGAGCTTATTATTGGTATTTAGTGATTTTGTTAAATAGAGGTCCGACTAAAAACAAGACTATTTGTGAAATTATAAGATACAAGTACTTGTAAAATGCTAACTTTTTTCTGTAATCATGAACTAGAAATTAAAGTGATGTTTAATACAAAATAAATAAAAAAAAATCATTCTTTCTTATAATTTGACAGTCAAATCTAAATCATTGTGTCACCCGATGCTGTTTATTATCATTATTATTTTATCACCTTTTTGTTTACTCTTTTTCCTCTTATTTCTTGAAGCTTTTTTTCTTTTTTAAGTATTTTTTCTTTCTTTTTCTTTTCCATGTTCTCTTGTTTTAATGTTTTTTAGATCTTTCAGCCTCT